>NC_051185.1:19659815-19959815 GCF_013339695.2 Rhipicephalus sanguineus
GCGCATCACGAACCCTTTCATGATAAATGCGTGCGTACGATACAGCAACAGTAAAGTGACGGCGCTCAGCTTAGTTGGCGATGTGCTGCACACACTTAGAAACGATTGGCTTGACGCGGCAGCGAATGCTGCGTATCGGACGGCGATTCGGAGATGTGTGTGCGCATATGCGCACACGCATCGGGGAAAGCCGGACGAGTCGTCCGCTCTTCCGCTACAGTCTTTGTGTTCCGCGGTCATCGTTTACAACGCTTCATGCGAGATAGCCGTAATATATCGCGCTTGGCTATTATCATGCGGCGCTTCATCACGAGTCGCAAAATTGGCGGTTGGCACGTGCGTAGTTAGCCGGGGTTCGCGGCAGGTACCGAATGTATTTGCGAGAGCCTGGGCGCGCACCAAAATGCCTGATAATTGTACTTGGAGGCATTAAAGCTATTTCGGATGTGGCTGTGGCGATTTGACCACTTGAGCAGAATAAAAAAGCATGAATTTGTTTTTTCGGACGATTTCGCGGTCCCTAGGGAGTCGGAAAAATCGGCAGTTGACTGTATTTACAACCACTCAGAGGCGATTACCACAGCACTATGGAAGCCTCCATTACAAAGGCGCGTAGAAGGACACGCTTGGGCGCGTTAACATGTTCTGCGAACGTATCCCTGGCGCTGCTTCTAAAGTACGTTTCCCATGCTGAAACTGATGCAGGCTTGAAAATTCTTGCTTGCGGGGTCGTTTCGGCGCAGTTCGGCGCAATTTTTGCAATTTTTATGCTTTCGGAGCAGCTTGGCGCAGGAAAACGGAATCGTATCAAAAATGCGCAATATGCGCAGCTGTCTCACCCCTGTGTTTCTCTTTTGTTTAGATGTGAAAACGTGGGAAGGTATAGGATGCGTTAGAACCGGATATAATGAAATAATGCGTGATATTCAACTATAAGAAACAGCGCAAGAATAAAATAGGAAGAATTACGCGCACACTTGGGTTCATCTAAATTTCAGTAATGTTAACGCGATAGCGTTAAAGAGCTCGTATCGCAGAAATTCCGCCGTCGGCGTCGGGGCCGTTGGTTGTGAGCGAAAAATCATCATCTTGTCCGTGACCGAAAAATCGAAAAAGCTGCAAATAAAATAAAAATAATTAAAAATGTTGGGCCGAGTGAGAATCGAACCCAGGCCGTCTGCGTGGCAAGCAGGTGTTCTACCACACAGCCACACCTCTGCTTGGAGCTGCACTGAAAGTAACTTTCATGCTTTCCGAAAATACGCGTCCTGTATACAGGTGTCACAGTAAGAGATGTAATATCGCAGTAATATTGCGTGGTACAAGCGTACATTGCCATCGGGTGTCACACCATGTGAATGTCATAACGACTTCGTGGTTTAAAGACAGCCACCAACGTTACAGCCACCCATTACAAAAGGCACACACATTACTGCGCGTATTCCCTTAAGACCACGTAGTGGGTGCATCGCAGCTTCGAAAAAGTTTCTCGCGCATAATTTCTCCTGGTTTAAAGCATGCTACCCATTACATAAGGCACACACCTTAGTGCGCGCATTCTGTTAAACACTCGTAGTGTTCGAACAGCGCACTAGGAACAGAATATCGCTATCGCGTTCAACTCTTAAAGGCGAAGCTTAAGCGTCCCCCAATTTTTTGATAAGGTCATCGAGGTAGCGCTGCTTGAAATCGCCTACATTATCGGTGACCTTTATCGAAAAAAAACAAGAAGAAACGTATCAAGCCGGCCGAGACAGACGCTTCAGTTTGGTGTCATCGAAGATTTTTATCGCGCGATACTCACTCCCACCATTCTATTCAGAACGTAGACAAAGGGGTCCAGGACAATAGACGCGAAGTTTATAAGAGATTTCTTTAAGAAAAAAAATTAATATATAAAAAGACGGCAATTTACTAAAACAGGGGAAAATAAATCACTCGCTCAGCATTTCTGATTGGAATATATAGTAGATATATAGGAAGAAAAATTCCAAAAAAACATCGCCTTCTCAGATTTGGGAGTGTTCGACTTTCATTATTTTTGTTTTAATGCCTTCTTCTGTTAGGCTAAAAGACGTCAACTAAAAAGACAGACAAAGCAAGGGGTTTCATTCATTATTTTCGTTTTGTTATTTTTTCTAAGAACAGGCTAAAAGACGTCCACTTACATGCGACAAAGACACAATACAGGAGGGGGGAGGGGCAGGATGAGTGCGAGGGAGAGAGAATTTTCTGTGAAAAAAAAAGAAAACTAACAAACAGAGAAGCCGGTCTGACCTGAAAGTGCGCTTTAAAACCATGCCTGCTTATACACCCTTACAGAACAAACACAGGTGTTACGAAAAGCCAGCGAGAAAGGGAGTAAAAAATGTGTTTTAATCAGAAGGGAATAGACTAAAAGAAGAAGGGGGAGGGGGAGAGAAAGAGGAATTTATTTGAAAAAAAATATAAACAAACCGAGAAGTCGGCGTGACGTGAAAGTGCTTTATAACCATGCCTGCTTTACGTCATTACATTACGAAAAGTCATCGATAAAAAGAGTAAAAAGAGTGTTTTCTTTGAATCAGCAAGGAGTAAAACGGAAAGAAGGGGAGTGAGCGAGAGGGAATTTGTTTCAAGTAAACCAAAAACAAAGAAAGAAGTCGGCCTGCCGTGAAAGTGCTCTAGAACCACGCCTGCTATATACCACTGCAGAACAAACAAAGGTGTTACGAGAGATGCCAGCGAGAAAAAAGAGTAAAAAAGGTGTTTTCTTTGAATCGCAAAGGAACGGACGAACGGAAGAGAGCTCGCGCGAAAAAAACAAAAAAATCTCGAACCGTTCAGCGAGGGCGGAGCCGAACCTTTTGAATAAGCAAGCGGACGAAGCGATCGAGCCAAACGGATCGGTGCAAGTTCCTCCCTCTCCCTTTATTTCTTCCCTTTCCAACGTTCTTGTTGAAATTCTTTTTACATTTTTATTAGTGCCCGAAAACTCTGCTTTGAATGCGAAGCGATCGCGCCAACGCCTTCAGAATAAAAGTCCCTCGCTGAGCAGAGGCATTATTAGTAGCTGAACACAATACCCAGCGCTGACGCGGGTGATTTAGGAAACGATCGCTCCATTTTGCATGCCATCGTACTTTTCTGTATATTTTTTTTTACCGCGCACTCGAATCCGTAGCCGAAGCTTCCTCAAGGGACACTATAGTGGAACAGTAAATCAACTTAAACTAATAAAATACTTTTTGAGAACTCTATTGTCGCTAATTTCGCGATCATCGATTCTCCTTGCAAAAGTCGCGGATGCTATTCGGTTGCGTGTCAACAGAAGTCTACTGAAGATAAAGAAAAAAAAAAGAAAAAGAAACGCCGGAATGATTATTAAGACTCTTGTGAGAGGTTATCAGGAGAATAAACGAAGGCCAAAGTTTCGTTTTTGTATTTCGCGCTCTTATAAAGTGAATGTCATGGTGAAGTCACTGATTTCAATACTCATTTTCTTTTTCGAATTTTGGCCGCATTCGCTCCGTAAAAATTTCCTGAAACTTGCTATGCTAAGTCTTTATAGCTACCACAAAAGACAGCGTAGTTGATTTTTACCGATAAGGAATTGCGATAGACCCTAGCGGCGCCGTCAAAACTCTATGACGTCGCACCAAGTTAGTGCGGGAATTTCAAGATGGTGTCGCCACATGCACTTTTTTCCTGCGCGATTTCTCGCTCACCAAGCAATTTCTCGCGGCGACAGTGATAATAGTGATATTCCGAAAATGTAATTTGCTAATGCGAGTTAAAGTGTTTAATTACAGTAAAGTAGAGAGGTGGGCGAATTGGAACTGATGCATTCTTTAAAATTTTTCTTTCGATGAACTTCAGCTGTTAGACAGCGCTCGTCTTGTGTCCTCTTCTTTGTGCTCCGTCCAGTTCGCGCTGAAAAGTTTTCAAGAATTAACTTGCATTACGTTTAATTATTTAAATCGAAGTAATTCGCTAAAGGTAATCCGAAACTACGCAGTGCTTACCGCACGGTGCGAAGCTGATACTTTTGGTATAATAATATGATTGTTAAAGAGTTTTACGTCCCAAAACCTCGATACGATTATGAGGGACGCCGTAGTGAAGGGCTCCGGAAATTTTCACCATCTGGTGCTCTTTTAACGTGCACCTAAATCCAAGTACACGGGTCTCTAGCATTTCGCCTCCATCGAAATGCGGCCGCCGCTGCCGGGGTTCTATCCCGCTACCTAAGGGTCAGCACTTGAGCACCATAACCACGAGACCACCATGGCGGGTCTTATCCTTTCGGTATAGCAGGCGACCAGCGATGTGACCGATGACTGCACAGAACGGCAAACACTTTTGCAGTTTTCTGATTGCAGCAAAGGACGTCAATCGCGCCCCATCAACCCTGTACTTGATTTTTCTGTTTATTTATTTATTTATTTATTTGTTAGTTAGTTAGTTAGTTAGTTAGTTAGTTAGTTAGTTAGTTAGTTAGTTAGTTAGTTAGTTAGTTAGTTAGTTAGTTAGTTAGTTAGTTAGTTATTAGTTAGTTAGTTAGTTAGTTAGTTAGTTAGTTAGTTAGTTAGTTAGTTAGTTAGTTAGTTTTTCACATCCTGCATCCCCGTTGCGGGCCTATCCCAGGAGTGGGTACAAATACAAAAAAGAACATAGTAAAAATTCCGGATCCAATTAGTGTGATTCGAAATCATGTCATGAAGCAACAGCAATGTAAACAAAATTACACAAACAATGAGAACAAGATGGAATACAGAATTTCCAAGAGACAAACGGCACCGAAATCACTTTTCCCTACAGCAGAGGGACTGATGCCAGCTGAGGCCACTCACAGCCTTCCACAACAGTGCACAGTTTTAGCTATGCAACTATGCTCCTTCGTTCTCTCTCTCTCTCTCTCTCTCACTCTCTCTCTCTCTCTCTCTCTCTCTCTCTCTCTCTATATATATATATATATATATATATATATATATATATATATATATATATATATATATATAGATATATATATATATATATATATATATATATGTAAACTAGCCAGTGTTCACATAACCTATCAGTCTTTTGTCTTCATATAAGTCCCCCGATTTTGTTACTTCTGATTTTTTTTTTTACTTGAGAGTGCAAAGAGCCTTCGTGGACCGTCATATTGGGGAAACACTTGTGCGCCCGGTACCCAGCCTAGCAAGTCCACTATACGCTACAGTCCTACATTTTTTTTCTAAACCGAGCTTCGCAGTACGCTATGCGCTGTAGTCTTATTTTTGCTTTATTTTATTTTACAAAGTCCGAATTCTGCGCTCTCTTTTCGCGCCAGTTGTGTTTCCAAACACCGCGAATTCTCCGAAGGACTCAAGAACTTTCCTCGGAAGCCACTCTTCTCGGATATATCTCTTTTGTGTTTGCTTCTAGATTCACGTGTTATCAAAACACTGGGCGCGTGTTTTCGTGAAGGTTGACCCATTTCGTCCCGTTTTGATTCTTATCTATGGGCCACGGTTTCTGTTACTTTGTTTCTTCTTTTATTTTTTGCTTGGGACATCAATATGTTTTCCCGAAAGTTGTGGAATCAGCTTCAGAAATGTCAAGAATCAACCTGCAACTCTAGAAACAAAAGAATACAGTATCACGATTCAGAAAAACGCGTCTATTTTGAAGTACAAAGCCGTCTTGATGATTGATAGTCTATACATCGTTTTCAAATATATGACATTTTCGCGATTCGGACTTTTTTTCGCATGACCATTGGGAACATTGCAACACTTTCATTTAAGATCAAACATCCGTAAGCTCAAAGTGTATAGAAAGAAATGAGAAAGATTCGTGCAGATGCTAGAGAACTCGTGTGCTCTTTTGACGACGTCATTTCCGTGACGGAAGTTCCGTCGGCAACAATAGCGCAGCCAGAAATTTTTTTCGGTGGGGTGGGGGGTGGGGTCAACCATACTTTATGTGTGTTCGTGCGTGCGTTGTATGCGTGGCTGTATATATAAACATGCAAAATTTTAAAAAAACTTATGGGGGGAACCACCCCCTGGCTGCGCCAGTGGTCGGTAATTAAATTATTCGGGTAGCCCGTCGTAACACATTATAACACATTATTGCGTTTCGAATTGGTTGACAACTCAATCATCGGACCAAAATTGAAGACGATGTCCATTCAACGTCGCACTTCCCTCACTCCCCCTTGACGTCACTTCCCATTTAGGTCACGTGACTTCCGGATCACACATACCCTACGTTATGACACTTCCACTCTGATGTGATTTCCTGGTACACGCTTCCGGTTTCCGGCCCACTTTCGATTCGCACTTCGGGTCTTAAGCACTTCTCGTTGGCAACCTGTGGTTACAGCCTACTTACTTCCGGTCTGTACTCAACCTACTTCCGGCCTACACTTCGCTTCCGGTTACGCTAAGGCCTAGCTGAGGAAGGCCTCTACTTGAGAAAAGTTGGATTCGGCAGGAAATTATATCGTCGACATCATCGTAAACATCATTGACGTCATCATACCTCCTAACAGAAAATGAGTGTAAGGTGTTCAGGAAGACAATGACTTCAACTATTCTGAAGTATGAAGGCCTAGATGGAATTTCTATTTTCAAAAACCGGTTTAGAACTTAGCCTGCTCTGTTCAACGTAGCAAACGTCCCTCAAACGAGTTCAGAGACTCTTCATATGTACAGAAACGTATCGTGTGCCCCATTGCAATTATTTCACATGAAGTTCCACAAGAATTCTTAAGTAAATTATTCTGAACATAGGCGACATCAATACAGACTTCTTATTAACAAGGGGGAAGGGGGGCTGCCCCCCCCCCCTTGCCTACACACCTGCAACATAGACTCTTAAAATGTAAACACCGCATCGTCCATCGTGAACTTGATACAGCTAATGCCAAGCAGAACGACTTTTTCAATACCACCGTGTGTTTTTAGATGCGAAGTATCTTAAGGCCGAGCTCAATCCGGTGGTGTGCGGCGTGACCACCCTTACTGCGCATGCGCATACCCTCTCCACACACCTCCTCTTCACTCACCCTCTCCCATTCCCCTCTCCACTTTCTCTATCCACTTTCCCTCTCCCATACCCCTCTCCCCTCCCCCTTTCCACTCTTCCTCTGAAACGCGGGCTAGACATGCCGAAATTCTCTCCTGCGCAACGCCGCGATGAGCTCGAGCGCATGCGCGTCCCCTCCCCTTCTCTCTCCTCTCCTACGCTGCCCCCCTCTCGCCCGCCTGTCGACCGCGTTCCCCGCTCGCCCTTTGAGAATTAACGGCCAGGCTAGATGGAAGATACGACGCGCGTAGCGTCCCTCTTCGCGTTCCACGACGCGAGGTCGGTAGCATGCCCAACGAACGCCAACGGAACGCGATCGTGCAAGTGCTCCGGCTTCGCATCGCCTCATGGTCCCCTTTAGCGGGAGATGGTGTAATTTTACATAGGCTCCCACTAGCCGAAAAAGCTTTCCTCAAGTTAGAAGATGGCTGTATTGATTTGTAAGCTCATTCACTTTCAGTGCCCCCAGTCTTCCACGGAGGATATATATAAATAAATATATATATATATATATATATATATATACATATATATATATATATATATATATATATATGCAGACATGATGCCTTGAGGTAGTATGCGAGGGATTATTGGTCAGCTGCCTGCTCGTGAATAGATCACGTGCTACGTGACGCCAAAAAGGCAAAAAAAAGAGTGTTCCACACTCGCCGCCATGGCTGCGACTGGCGCTGACTGACGCTCCTAAGTTTCAATCCACATATATACCCTATAAAGTGGACGGGGAGATGACCGCCGCCGTAGCTCAGTGGTAGAGCATCGGACGCGTTATTCGAAGGTCGCAGGTTCGGTCCCTGCCGGCGGCAGGTTATGTTTTCGTCCACTTTACTTTCTTCACATTTATATTCCAATTACTACAACTAACAGCCCCTATACTTTCCTTAGCATTGCTGTCTGTTAGTTCTCATTAATATTGTGTCTAACAAAGAAAAACGAGCCCTTGAAAAGTAATCTTCTTTCCTATATATATATATATATATATATATATATATATATATATATATATATATATATATATATATATATATATATATATATATATATATATATATATCGCACAAGATAAACGCACGTTACGGGGATAGCTCTTAGCTCTTCCAAGCATTAACCACCGCCGAGATAGGTCGTTTGGAAGCGCCATTCGCGATGCCTTATAGGGGATCATCATTACGCAGTCTTCTTCATGGCTTATGTATCAACTACATAGTACGTCCAGGAGACCACGGCCACTCCTCGGTGAATTTTGAAGGCGCTGTTTGTATGTGTATGTATTTATGGAAGCGTTATGGCTTGCTGGTTCTGCACAGAGCGAGATCATTATCTATCTATCTATCTATCTATCTATCTATCTATCTATCTATCTATCTATCTATCTATCTATCTATCTATCTATCTATCTATCTATCTATCTATCTATCTATCTATCTATCTATCTATCTATCCTCCTTCCTTCCTTTCTTGCTTGCTAGTATTTGTATTTATGACGTCCATGTGGTTAACCAAGCCAGTATAACGAGCCTTTTCAGAGAGGCATGCAAACGAACACATTTCGGTGCACGAGCCCGGAGACCTCACGTTCTCAAAAGCAGCACTCGGTTCGGCGCTCTAAATTACCCCAAAATGGCGGGAAGAACATTCCTGGCGCGGGTTTTGCGGCGCAGGCTCCTTTACCGTTTCTGCGTTACTGATTTCTGTTTTTCTATGCGGGACATTGCATTGGAAGCGGTATGGCAGTTTCAGAGGCAGTTTCTTGTATTCGCCTAAAAAGCACTATTTTCAGCGCTAAGTTTCGTAATCGGGCCACTGGCCGAGGTGGTGGCATTTGTATGCTATTCTATAAAAAAATATCTCTCCGAATTAAGACCCGACCACACTGTGTCCACAAATGACTATGGGATGATGTCTGTTCGCACCTGATTGCAACGCAGAATGCTTGGGTTCGATTCGTCCTGGGATCCTAATTTATTATTCTTTCCATTCTCCGGGTCAACGCTGCCGATGTCGGTCTTTCTTAACACCCTCCTCGCATTTAAATTACCAATATCTGTTCTCGCCATTCATAGGTAGACTAAACTGTCAATCACCTGTCGCGTATACCCGTACACCGCGGCCCGTGGTAAACGGGTATGTGCCACACGTGTCTGGAGGAAAGGGTTTGACGATGTACTCGACAGGATTTTCACGTCATTCATATCATGACCCGACAGTCATATTCGCCGAATCCTCTTACCCTCCCATGCCAATTTTTGTCTACACCAAGTTGAGGAGGCGATCATGAGAGCATCCAGACGTAGGCGGCTAGATAGATAGATAGATAGATAGATAGATAGATAGATAGATAGATAGATAGATAGATAGATAGATAGATAGATAGATAGATAGATAGATAGATAGATAGATAGATAGATAGATAGATAGATAGATAGATAGATAGATTTTTTCTGCATCTCATGTGCTGTTTAACTGCCTCCATGATCGGCCCACCTTTGAGCTAGCAACGATGTCATGTGATGGCTTCATCATCTGAGGCCATACTGACGTCATATGGTGACGTCATCACGTTATAATTTTTTTTGCATCACTCGTGCCGAAGCCGCCGATGCAGATGCCGACGGTCAATTTTCGCGTTTGATGAGGCGTCTAAGGCCTTCGCCTCAAAAGTGCCGCTGGTCTTTCAGCAACGAAGTTAAGCTAGGTTTTTGTTTGTATCAAACGTCGTTTTTACGGCATCGTAAATTTCTTTTCTCGTTTCTTTTTTCATTTATTTTTATATTATCTCGGTTTTTGGGAGCTCGTGAAGAGGCACGACAACAGATACACGCGGCACCGGCACCACACCTCGGTCCTCTCCTGCCGCGGCATTCCAAATTTAGACCTCGTTCCCAAGCGCGGCCTCGCATGCAGGCGGCGTGGCGCTCAAAAAATACGCTGACAGAGGAAGTTGAGAACGGCAGACGGGATGAAGAAGAAGAAGTAGCCAAAGCCAGGAGAAGACAAAAAGTATATAACGGGAAAGAATACACAGGGTTGTTGTGTAAGGCGCGCAAAAAAAACTGCGCATGTAGTATATGTGCAACAGCAGTAGCTCGCGTTAAAGTCAAGCAAAGAAAACACAAAGGGTTACTGCGTAGGCAACAAAAAAGGCGAAGAAGCAGAAGCAACGTGTAGTATGTGTGTAAAGGGGTTGAGCTCGCGTTAAGGTCGCGCGCCGCTTCGAACCCTCTCCGTAACTTTCTAGTTAGTACTGTGCAGCGCAGCTAGGGCGGAGAAAAACGACGGCTAGCATGGCCTGCCCGAAATAATTACTTGCTAATTCAGTTTCAGTTTAAGTCGCTTGCTCCGCCTCCTCCTGCAATTTCTGAACGATGACCGGTGGTGCCCTGGCATACCGTATATAGCCGCATACTACAAGCAGTTCAAAGGTGAGAGCCAACGGTATGAAAAACAATGCGCTAAAGAGCGAATGAAAGAAGGGTTCAGGGGCTCGTTTTCTTTGTTAGAAACAGACACTGAAGTCAAGGAAAGTATAGGGCACATTATTTGTAGTTCTTTAACTGCATTGTAATTATGATATAAATGTAAAACAATTAAGTGGACGAAAAGACAACTTGCCGCCGGTACGAACCGAACCTACAACCTTCGGATAACGCGTCATGGTTGCATAAACATGAATAAGAGGTTGCATAAATAAGGTGCCTTAGACAGGCTGGCCGACGTTTCGATGTGGACCTGTCTTTGTCAAAGGCGCCTTGTCATCCTTGGCGTGTTAGTTCTACAAGGGTTAGCAGTTGGACGTCACAAGTCACGTGGTGTCGCGCTGTCGTTCGCCACGGGTCACATTGGTGCCACGACGTCACATGGTGTAGATGTCGGCGTCTTTCTGGTGACGTGTGACGACCACGTGGCGTGTGACGACAACTACTAACCCTTTTGATAGCCTCCGAGATTGAGAAACCCGCCGGCGCGCAATCTCGGAGGCCACGCCCTTTTAAAGCTAGCACGCCAAGGATGACAAGGCGCCTTCGACAGAAATAGATAGATAGATAGATAGATAGATAGATAGATAGATAGATAGATAGATAGATAGATAGATAGATAGATAGATAGATAGATAGATAGATAGATAGATAGATAGATAGATAGATAGATAGATAGATAGATAGATAGATAGATAGAAACTTCATGTCTCCGCAACGACTATAGCTGTGGTTAGAGTTAACTTCAACTAGAATATCAGCTAGCCGCGTTCACTCTCTAATCAATAGGGCTCTCTTCAATGCGTTGAAAGTATGGAGCTCACTATGGCAAAAAAGTCTACTGTCTCTGCGCAGCCTAACCGTATTACGTGTGAGGAATGCCTTAGCCTGCCTCTGGCTCTCTGCATTGAGTGATCCGCCCACGAAGTCAGTCCC
The DNA here is from genome assembly GCF_013339695.2 of Rhipicephalus sanguineus. Classification (NCBI taxonomy): domain Eukaryota; kingdom Metazoa; phylum Arthropoda; class Arachnida; order Ixodida; family Ixodidae; genus Rhipicephalus; species Rhipicephalus sanguineus. Next base: position 19,671,311 of record NC_051185.1, read on the forward strand.
CTTAGTAAAGTATTTCGTCGCCTTTCTTTTGAAGACACCCGGTCGTCTATTTACAGTTTCAATTACCCTTTAAAAGAGACCGCACTGCTCTCCCCCCCCTTTATTTTCTCCTTATTCTCTGAAGAGCCTGTCCTCTCTCCGCGTGTGCCGAAGAAGCCGGTCCTCGTCTCGGTCGTCAGCTCGGAGTTCGCGGCTGAGAACGCGATGACGCGTCCACGCCTGATGATGGTGCCCGAATAAGAACTCCAAAGGGAGGCACGCTTACGCCGGGGTGGGCCCGAGGGTCAAGGAGAGAGAATATTCTGTACGAGGAGGAAAAGTATTCACACGCTCTAACTTGGCTCTTTCTCTTTACAGTCTTTCTTTCTCTTCCTCGTTCTGCATAAAACTGTGCAACGTGGTGGAAACTACGTTGCGCGCACTCGCTTTCACAGTAAAAAGAAAAGGGGAAAAAAAAAGAAATAAAGAAAAACTTTACCCATTTCCAAGCCGTGAAAACCGACGGACAGCGACATGTAATGATGAAATGATGTTATCTATCTATCTATCTATCTATCTATCTATCTATCTATCTATCTATCTATCTATCTATCTATCTATCTATCTATCTATCTATCTATCTATCTATCTATCTATCTATCTATCTATCTATCTATCTATCTATCTATCTATCTATCTATCTATCTATCTATCTATCTATCTATTTGTTTTCAATATTGCCAGTCTCTTTCCGAGACCATAACTGGTGAGCGTACGCGTTGTACGTGCATGTGCAACAAAACAAAAACAGGAATCCAATGCAGTGATAAAAAAAAAGCTATACAATGTAAGTTTCTTAATAATAATTGTCAATCAATATTCAAATATACATATGTAAATGATATACAGAAATATAAAAAGAAATCAATATACCAATATACATTATACAGATACGCACGTAATATAGAATTATTACATAAAGTACAGATGAAATGAAGCGCTACACGTGCAAGTTAAAGCAAAACCAGAAAACACTTTGCACCGAGCACTTGGCCACTGATGTGCTTTCAATGGTGACGAAATGAACGAATGTGGGGCTGGTAGCGCTGCTGTATTAATGAGATGATACTTTCTATTCGTGAGACAATGTCGGACAACGAATTCGCGTTAGTAACCGAGGGATCTAGACAGTTCCACTCCCTGACAGAACGCGGGAAAAAAAAAAAGAATGCTCGAAAGTGTCATTGTGGTAATAGTACTCTTCTAGTGTGTGTGAATGTTTGCGCCGGTTTATACGCGAGACTCTGATGGACGGATGTACAATGATGCGTCAATTTTAAAATAGTTGCCAAGTAGCTGGAAAAGAAATTTCAGGCGCACTTGCTTTTCCCTACTCGCAAGTGGTTGGAGGCCACACCTTGTTAGCATATTTATGGGAGAATCAGTGCGTTTACATTTGTTGCAGATGAATCTTGCAGCCTTCGTCTGTACATTTTCTTTTTTTTATGTTAGTGACTGCATAAGGAAACCATTAGCGTGTTCTAATGTCTGGTCTAATGTAGGTAGTATAGGCTAAAACCTTGGCAGATTGAGGGGCCAGCCGGAGGCATCTGCGAAGATAAAAGAGCTTGCGCAGAGCAACTGAATTGGAGATGTGCGCATCCCATCGGAGATCTGACGCAATCGTGACACCTGGATATTTTTGTCCAATCACTTTTTGAAGCCTAGTGCCTTTAATGCTGTAATCGATAGCTTCTTTCTTTCATGTTATCGTCATACATACATACTGTTTCTTTTGGGTTAATCGACATATGCCACGTGTCGCACCAGTTGGAGAGAAGGTTTAAGGAATTAAGTGAGTGCAAGGTGATCTGAATGTGGGTTAATTTCTTTGTAAATAATGCACTCGTCGGCGAAGAGCTTAATGTTGCAAGTTATGTTGTCTGTGATGTCCCATTAATAAAAATAAGAAATAACAAAGGCCCCATGAACGGAGCCTTGTAGGTTCTCCGGGCGTGACAGGTAGGATATGTGATGGTACTTGCTCAAACAGGACGTATTGGGAACGTCCAGTTAAAAAAGTCTCCAATCCAGCGCGTTAGTAATCCATCTCCAATGATGTTTCGGATCTTTGCAATTAATTTGTTGTGACATACGGTATCAAATGCCTTAGAAAAGTCTACAGTCCAAAAAGATGATTTCGGAAAAAATAGTCATCATCGTAAGCTTTTCGACGATAATCGTCATCGTCATCCTTTTGTTTTATTTGTTTATTTATGCGGTCCTCCTCCGGTCACTTCACTACTACTACTACTACTACTACTATTACTACTACTGCTACTACCACTGCTACTGCTACTACTACGACAACGACGACACAGGGCATATTATATGAGACGGCTTTGCTGTAAAAATCTGCCAGATAACTCTTGACTGACCTTTAAAATTCTTGTCTTCACTGTGCAATATTTAGTTGCAGCATTCCGACGTTATCAGAGATCCTGAACATCAACCAGGAAACTTTAGTTGCAGCATTCCAACAATTAGGATACCTGATTGCTGCCTCCTGTTGCTGAAGTCTATTACTTATCTTTCTGTTATCAAAGCGCATGCGCTAACTGCAGGCGCCGTAGCTTTTTTTTTTTTTACGTGGCAATTAAGAACAATGACACCCGCCGTTGTAGTAGAGTGGTTACGGTGCTCGGCTGCTCACCCGAAGGTCGCGGGTTCAATCGCGGCAATGGCGGCCGCATTTCGATTGAGGCAGAATGCTAGAGGCCCGTATATATGTATATACTCAGATTTAGGTGCAAGTTAAGGAACCCTAGATGGCCAAAATTTCCGGAGCCCTCCACTACGGCATGCCCCATAATCATATCGGGGATTTGGCACGTAAGAACCCAGACATTAGGCAGTTTTAGAATAGGGTACGCAAAGATAGCGCTCGTTGAGCACGATACGCTATTTTCGTCACCTAAGGAGAGTACCCAAGAGGAATAGCGCATGACGCATGCGCAGTTGCGTCAAAAGCTAACGCGGAACTTTGCGTACCTTATCCAAAAACTGCCTATTAATTAAGAACAAGGGTGGAAAGCGAACGTTCGGTCCTGTTCCATCAGAATGAATTACCGGCTGCTTCGGCCGAATGCTATCCCAGGGTCCCTGTACGCTGCACGGTAATTTTATGCCCGCGAGGAGCGAACACGGCAGTGTCTCCCCCGCGGCTTCACGGGTGGCTCGCCTCGGCTTTATTCGGCAGTTGCGGCTTTCGACACGCCGCCAGCTTACGGACTGCTCTTCTCTCCGAAGCGGCGATATCTCCTGCATGCATCGTCGCCCTCTTTGTATGGCGGCACATCCGAACGACTTCTTTATTTTTATTTCTTTATTTTCATCTTTTTTTATTTTTCTTTGCCGAGTGCGCGTCATTGCAATTCCCTCGGGTAGACGACCCGAAGTTATGTCGTTTGTCGAATTTGCGTAAATCTTTCCGTTGAAGTCGTGCGTCAAAAATGATCGCCTATCATCGACCGGTGCCCGTACAAACATTCCTGACAAAATTTGTGCCGGCTGCTAAGGTAAAGAGGAAAATAAATTCCATTGAATGCAACAAGGAATCGACAGAAACGCAACGATATTTTCACAGAGGCTGTTGTGAAAGATGACCTTAATTTTTTTTATTATTATTGAAATGATGCACAGGAGAGGTCAATGCCTTTATGGCGCTACCGGCTGCTCCTCCTTGCTTAACAAACTAAAGCACAAAATAAAAGAAAAAAATAACTTAAACGGTGCTGAATATGTCAACCTGTGGAAAACATGTGCAAACACTATAATCGAACCGAATTTCCCTTTTCCAAAATTATTTCGAACACATGTTAGGTGTGTGTGTGTGTGTGTGTGTGTGTGTGTGTGTGTGTGTGTGTGTGTGTGTGTGTGTGTGTGCGTGCGTGCGTGCGTGCGTGCGTGCGTGCGTGCGCGGCACATACCTCTATTCTATATAGTTCTTCAGGTATTCCAACCGAAGAACCGCAGCCACGCTATTTACGAAGCACGAGCCTTTGTAAATATTTAAATCACTTACGAAAAAAAAAAAACGTTGAGGCTATGTAAACTTAAGCGTAACGCGCAGAACTCTGCAAAATCGTTCTTAGTGTGTCTGCTATGCGGACAATAAACGGCCGTAAAGCATTTTTACCTCAACATGACCACGCAGCTGATTGTTGCATGTGCCACCAAAAGCGTGCACATAAGGGGAGAGGGGGGGGGTGTAGTGAAGGGGGGCAACGCCTAATAATCTAAGGGGGTCTTCGCACCGCGCCAAGACGGTTGCATTCAAGAAAATTCGCCGCCATTGTGCGTTTCTTTTTGTTTTTTTTTAATATATTCTAACAGTATTTTAGGCTTCGCACACTGCTTTTCGTGCTCTCGCACTATCCCGAGATTTCTCATTAAGCTAAAACTTATCCTAACCCGCGCATCGCTCGTGCTTCAGTTGCCGACGTCTCTGAGACTACGGCCCAGACTCTCCATAACTCACGCCCGGATGAGTTTAATACGAAGATGCGTTGACATGCCGCGCGCACACGTGCATGCATCCATGAAGAGGATTATCAATTACGGACTTCAGGGAAGCCGGGTTCATCCTCGTTCTGGGAATATGCCCGTATGTAGCTTATAAATATTGCAGACGGACAATCTCATCAATCAATCAATCAATCAATCGATCGATCGATCGATCGATCGATCAATCAATCAATCAATCAATCAATCAATCAATCAATCAATCAATTTCCAACAACAGCCGAAGTTTCCTCAGGAGAAAAGAGGTTACGAACGACTCGAAAGTATCTCGGCCCACGCATGCAGTTAATATTTTTAAGGTTGCTTTAGTAATTTTTAAGGTTGCCTGTAACGATTAGTAAATGTGGCGGATGTCACTTGAGCTGAATATCATGAGGCGTAATCAAATAATTATTTAAGGTCCGCTAATCAATATTTTAATTAGTGCACGTACAGTAAATATATACAAGGTATAGTCAATTAATATAACATTATATGCCGACTTTCATATGTTGCCAAGATTAAATTGTATTAAACAAGTATAATGATTATACAAGACTAAAAATTAAACACAAGAGCTTAGACGAGAACTAACTCCGAAAACTCGCAGTTTTACTGGCGCATGTCTGACATCTTGAACGGACGGCCGATTACGCAACATTAACGTGACACAATTGGACCAAACACCCACGCTGTGTTTCTCCCTTGAGCACACAAATGGCAAAACGTACCTGACGCTTTCTTCACACGCTTCTTGACTTTCTTCGGGATTTTCATAAATCCTCTTATAGCTGCGTGACTGCCGACGATCCACAACGATTCCAGCACAGAGTCCAGCCTTTCTTCTCAAAAGCGTGTCGACTGTTTTCACAAAGCAGCGAACAAACGCCGCGCTCGCCGAACTTACGCGCACGTAATTCACGCTTTCAGAGGAACAGTAAAAAAGTACAGACGGCGCTGCGACTACGACAAAAGAGACAGTTCGAATGGAGCGCGCCGGAGAGCACTACTGTGCATCGCCGAAACGTCCGGCGCTCGCGTCAACCGCTGTGCCGCGACACTGGTGCATGCAGGCGCACGTCTCGCCGCCGCCAGACGGAGCTGCTAGTGACTCCACCAGAGCCGTCTCGCGGTGGCTCAATGAAGGCCCGCAATAAATAACAGCTCTCGCGGGAGAGAGCTGAAGCTCCGAGTCGACACAGGAGTCGACGTGTCCTATGATACGTACGTGGAACATGCTGTGGGCGTTTCCACTTCGCGAGGCTGCCACACATCTTAAAAGAAGGAGGATCTGTTTAAGCTGAAAGGTAAGGCCGTTGATTTCCGCACAAAACTCGGCGGGTATGAGCCGTAGAAAGCGGGTATGTGTCCAGCAGCTCCTGGTATAGTATAGTGTGCATAGTATAGTATAGTATAGTATAGTATAGTATAGTATAGTAGTATAGTATAGTATAGTATAGTATAGTATAGTATTGTATAGTATAAGTATAAGTATAAGTATAGTATAGTATAGCATAATATAATAGGAGATGGCAAAGGAAAGTGAGGTGAGGAGTGATTTGAGGGTGAGGAGGAGGAAAAAGAGTAGGGGAAAGGGTGAAACATAGCATAGAAATGTATAGTATAGTATAGCAAGGGGTGAGAAAGGGAAGTGAGGTTTGGGGAGGAGGAAAATGAGAAGGGGGCAAAGCATAGCATAGTCTTGCATAGCACGAAATAGCAAGGCGTGGGAAAGGGAAGCGAGGATGAGGATGAGGACAAGGAGGAGGGTAAGGTCATCAGCTCCGCTCTTTACTCCGTCCTCGCACCACTAGCGCGTAGCCGGCCATATTTTTTAACGCGTGATTCCTCTTTCCCTGATTTTTGCTTTATCATTGAAGAGAATGTCTTCCCGGGCCGCTTATTGCACCCGGTTTCGTATCACGTTACGATGATACATACAATGATGACGACGATATAATTCTGTGACCGCAGTCAACCCGGCTCGAATAGAAGGCCTTCTTAGCTATAGCTACTGTACTTACTCGCCTACAACCCTCGAGCCTCAGTAAATCATTACCACTATTACTTGATTTACATACACAGATTTGCGTGTGAAAGAAAGTCGGGCTTGTGTCCGTTCGAACCGCAAGTACGTTTTCTCGACTAATGTAAAATTCGAATGCAAATCGAATAGTTCGTGCTGTTGGCTTCCTATTATATTCGAGAATCTTGCTAGTCGCAGGTTTCGAATATTCTTTCCATTCGAATGATATCAAGGAAAACACTTACTGGAGTCCAGAGGGAAGCATAAGGATGTGTGTGATGACTTTCTCGAATGATTCTTATTCAGGGTAGCGTTATTCTTGACAAAGTAACGTTTATTAACGGCTGCACATGTATGTATACAATGTCATTACGCATACAAGTGTCGATGTATATATAAGCCAGTTTCTTTTTTTCTTTTTACTAAACAGAATTCTACGCAAGCTTTGTATTCGTTGTCGCCTCCGAAATAAGCAGGTATTCAATATTCAAAGACCACTTTTTCTCTTTTGTTCTCGGATATTCGCGTATTCGACTCGATTCGAAAGTTTCACTATTTTTACATTCGCTAATTCCCCCTCCCCTCCGTCGCCCCACGCTCAAATACGGCTTTCGTACTTTCAAAAGGGAACCTTATTCGGCGCTTGTTTGAAGTCATTAGCCCCCGCAGTAAGAATTTAATATATTTTTCTCTCTCCTTTCTTTTTTTCTCTTTTTTTTTAAGCCGGGATCTTTATTTTCACCACACCCCGGTGCTGAGGCTCGGTGCCCGTATTAAACGAAAGACTAAAATTGGGGGCAGACTGTCGCGCAGTGAAAATGAAACTACCCCTGCGCCGTTCTCGCAAACAGCTCCTCATCTATTTCTGTTAAACTACACCCTTTTTTCTTTCTCTTTTTCGTCCTCTTCTTCGTCTTTTCGTCGGAATTCCTGCCTCGAGCCGCTCGGTAGGGTTCCGGGGAGCGGATGTATTTTTACGCGGTGTCATTTAGTTCCACGTAAGAAGACGAAGAAGAAGAAGTGAGTTAGGTCGGAGGGCGGGTCGAGCTTGTTTTGGGAGCCAACAAAACAATATAAAAAAAGGAAAGAAAATTAGACCAGCGACGAGGGTTGACTCGATGGCGTCTTATCTTGGAGTGGGAGAATGTGTCCTTCCGTACTCCAATATGTTTTCGCTGCAGGTCGCAGTAGGGAAAACTGTGCAACGTGGCGGAGGCCAGAAAGGGATCGGCGATGTCACGTGATTAGAGAGACGAGTTCTCGAAGCTTCGAGCGCGACGAAAACTCGTCGCGAGATATGAGAGAGAGAGAGGGAGAGAGTTAACTAGATGCGAGTTTCCTATTCGCTACCCTGCATTGGAGTTGGGTGAACATGTCGAGAAAAACTAGAGACTAGCGGACACTCGTAATGATTAGGTTAGGTTAGTTTAGGTTAGGTCAGACTAGGTTAGGTTAGATAATTAGAACAGCCGCTCCAAAAAGGGTGCTTGCTTAGATTAGGTTCGGTTTGGCTTGGTTATAGGTTAGGTTAGAAAGGGTATTTGGGACGTTAAACCCCAACAGTTATTATATTAGGTTAGAAAGGGTACTTACACTATGCTAGGTTAGGTTAGGTCAAGTTTGGTTTGGTTAGGTCAAATCGGTAGAACCATAGCTTGGAAAGGGTGCTTAGGTTAGCGCTTAGGCTGGTTAGCTCTACGTTTCCTTGTTACTTTGTTTGCTTATTTTAACAAATTGAAATTAGCGCAAATTAAGAAGGACACAAGGACAAGCCAGACTGTCCTTGTCTGCCTCGTCCTTGTGTCCTTGCGCTAATTTCAGTTCGCTAAAACGCAGGACCAACTCAGCCCAACGCTTTTCCTACTGAAGTAAATTGTTTGTTTATTGTTGTCATCAGCTCTTTTCTGCAACGCCAGACATCCCTGAAAGTAATTCAAATGGGACTCAGAGTGTAGCTATGTTTCTCAGAGAACTAAACTGATGCGCAACATATATTACTCTCCCCCCCCCCTCCTCCTCTTCTTCTCTATGTCGATCGTTTTCAGTTATCTCGCCTCATCCCGCCCTCTAAAGCGACAGAATGAGTGACTCTTCACTTAGAAGCAAGCACTGCGGATCGATCCTTCCATACAAAAAGCTATACAGGCGCGTCGATCGGCACATTCTCTGACAAACGTGCCTCCCCCCCCCCCCCCATTTTAGCCGAAGTAGTGTTATTGGCAGCGAGGGCCTCGAAACAGCGTCCTCGTCGCCAGCTTGAATCCTTCCCCACTCGAATCTGTCGCCCGCATTTTTCGTCTCTAGTGCGTTCGCCTTCTCCGTGAAAAACAGCTTCGCGAAGACCTCAACCCCGTGCCTGCTCTATTGCGAGATTTTTTTTCCGAGACGAGCATGTTCTTTACGTTGTCTCGTTTTCCGATCTGCGGCGTTCGAGGATGCCGGAAAGTGAAAAAAAAAAACAAAAAAAAAACGAGATGGACTCAAAGAACTTGGTGGTATCTCTCTGGCGCTGCACTTACTCTTCGAGCTCATCTCTCTAGCAGGGCATGTGCTCGTGTCGCCTGCATCCGTCGCAATATACTAGAGGGGAGTGGTGTTCCCCTTATAGTGTGTACGATGTCTTCTTGTGTCTATGCACTCTAGTTCGGAGTATTTTGCGCAGTTAGGATTTTTTTACATGCAAGAGCAAAGCATGCGAGAGCAAGTATAAAGGGAGTGACAATAGGCGTAATTAAAACATGCCACATAAACAATAGAATTCACCGAAGAATTCTCTGCGTTTCTGCCACCTTAATATTCTTTTAACTATTGTAATCCCTTCCCAAATAATTAACTTTGAGTGGGGTCTTTAAGAATTACAAAAAAAAATATCCAGCCCGCCCCGCTTATGAAAGCCGTCGAAACAGCAAAGCTGACGGCCCCCTTCGGCAGGCTATTGCCTTTCTATTGCCTACGTCGGGAGGCTTCTTCCTCGGGAGTACGAGCAGTCTTGGCCATTCTGGAGCAGCGAACTCCCGAAGAACCGACACCCTCTTTTATACTCTACCGAGCCCCTCACTGACCTACTTCTCGGAAGCAGCTGGGTTCTGACGCGCTTTCCGCCGAGCCTCACCGTCGCCCCTTCGGGTGCGCCTCTCACTGGTTCGACCTTTCCACCGAGCCTCACCCTCGCCCCTCTTGGCGCGCCTCCCATTGGTTCCCCCTTTCGATCAAGCTTCAGTTTCGCTCTCTAAGCAAGGCACTATCTTCCCCCTTTCCGCCAAGCCTCTGTCGGCATGGCGCGGCCCTCCCCCCTTTCTACCGAGCCTCACTGTCGCCACACCGCAAGGCCACGTGAGCAGCATTACACCGCCGGCGCCGGTCGATTGACAACAGCATCGCTGTTAAAGGAAACGTTAGGCGACCTTACGGTCCATTTAAATGTCTGTAATCGTCGGTCGGCAAACTCCCTCATGAGTCGACTCACTAGACTCAGGTTGAGCCGTGAGTCTAAGTCTGAACGAGTTCGGGTGTGTAATTTGTTGGTGAGCTTGGGTCCGAGTGAGTGCGCTTGAGAAAAATTTCTAAAGGGCCCCTCCCCACCCCGTGCTCAAAGACGAGGGAGTGGTTTCTTTCTCTCCTCCACTAGCCTTCCTACAGGCGATATCGTAGAATGCCAGCACTTGTCGGCTACACGCTGTTGTCCCCGCTTGCGCAGTCGAAAACGCACAAAATGAAGTGAAATCAGTTGATCGCGCACGATAGTCGTGCGAGACAGGGAAGAACGGGTGGGCGGCTCCATGGCAAAGCAGTGTAGGAAACAATTCACAACTGATATTTCGCGTATAGAGGCCAATCAAGAGTATGTACCGTAATGATGTCACGTGAATCACCGTTCTTGCGTCATGAAGTGCGCCAGAAAGACGAGAAACGCGACGAGAGAATAATGCGCTTGTTTTATTTACTTTTTTTTGTATTTTCGGAGGCTGGTGAGGGGCCCTGTAAGGTTCCAATACTGTGACAGCATTTATCGAAGGAAAAGAACAGATACCACGAAGGAGTTCAAGATCGATGCGACGAAGAAGTTGCTTCAGTTTATATCTTGCTATAGTTCATTCGGTTTACGAAAAAAAAAAAAGAAACAGTCGCCCTTATGTCTCGCAAAAGATATCGTCATCAGCGCAAGAAAAAAAAAGCTCACCGTTAGCTTTCTTCTCTTGCTCTTTGTTTTTTATTCAACGATCCTGTTCCCGCGCGAACGTTCGTCTTGAAGCTACTGTGAACTACAAAACGGGAGATAAAGTTTCTACGTTTGTTTTTTCTTAAGTCGCATCCAGTATTCATCTCGATCAAAACTCGAACCCACGGGCGCGCTTTTACGTACGGGCGTGCGTGAACGAAATCCAGATCGCCGGATTACGGTGAATCGCGTTTTTCTGATCGCCCCGGCGGCACAGCGTGTCCAAGAACAATGTATGGCTGAATAAAACGAAAAACAAAACTAGCCAGCGAACACTCGCAAAACTGACAAAATCGGGTACAAAAAAAGATGGTTGGTGCCTTTTTTATGGGAATCGTTCGAAACGCGATCGTGAAACGTGCCTGCATAGGAGTAGTTGCAGCTATGCTGTACGTTAATTAAAGGTATACGCCGTGGTGGTCTTGTGGTTGTGGTGCTTGACTACTGACCCGCAGGTCGCAGGATCGAATCCCGGCCGCGGCGGCCGCATTTCGATGGAGACGAAATGCTAAAGGCCCGTGTGCTTAGATTTAGGTGCACGTTAAAGAAGCCCAGATGGTCGACATTTCCGGAGCCCTCCACTACGGCGCCTCTCTTAATCATATCGTGGTTCTGGAACGTAAAACAGCAAAAATGATTAAAATGTCCCTAAAACACTTCGAGTTCAAAGATGAGACAGTGATTTCCTTCCCGTCTTCACTACCCTTCAACAGACACTATCTCCTTCTCGTCACTTATTTATTATAAAACACGCCGACAATGTCAGCGTCGAGCCTATCGTCATTTCGCGCTTTTCGGCTACGCGCTGTTATCTACGCTTGCTCAGTCGAAAGCGCACAAAACGAAGTGAAACTAGTTGACCGCGCGCGATAGCCATGCGAGACAAGGCAGAAGAGGGCGGGCGACTGCATGGCAAATCAGGGTATAGGAGACAATTCGCAACTGACGTGCGTCGTATATGGACCAATCGAGAGCTTATTTCCCCGTGACGTCACGTGAACGGACTACTGGCGTTATACGAATTGCGCCGAAAAGACGCGAAACGCCGGGGGAGAATGATGCGTTCGTTCTTTTTATTTTCGGTGGATGTTTAGGGGCCCATTAATAAATAGAAGAACGCACATTGCTTAGATACAGACGACCGAGGCGCGAAATACATTTCTTGAAAAGGGGAGAAGCAGAAGAGAAGACAGAGAAGCGAAGACAATGTATACGCACCAACTAGCCCAGAAACAAGTCCTTTTGGAGAAGAACGCACATTTACAGTGTAAATTATGGTTCAGTGGTCCGTAATTGTCTAAAAAGTTTTTAGGCGAAACACGAGAAGCGTTTCTCGGCGGAAAGCAGGCGTGTGGTACAAAAACATCACGTGACCTCTCAAGCGTGGCTTGAACCGCACGAGCTGCACGTTCACTACATCTTTGCGGCGTTAGCGTGGCTAAGAAAATAAACAAAAATCAAAGCCAGATACTCCGGCATTGATTGGCCTGTGTTGACCTTGTGTTTACATCATGTTTATGCGCTCTTTTCTGATTTTTTTTTTCGCGTGATCACGTGATATTTTATATCCTTTTCTTCTGACTGTCTGATTTGTTTTTTTCCGATTATCTATTTTTCTGTTCTATGGACTCCTTTCTACCGTTTTTCTACTCTTTGCTGCTCCGAGCGCGGTGCGTCGAACTCCCGGCGCTGGCGTTTCGCCTCCCCTCCTCTCTTCCCCGACGCTGGCATCTCGCTGTCACTAATCGCCGGCTCGGACCGACGAATTAGGCCTTCGGCGACGCTGGCGTTCACGGCCAAGCTTGCGCTGGCGTTCCAAACGTGAAGCCTCCTCGGCTTATGTGTATCAAACGTGGGACCATGCGACACGCCAACGCGGGACACGAGACTGCGTCACACAAACGCGAGACAACAGACGACAAAAGGGCGGTCCCTTAAAAACTGCTCCGCAGTTAAAAACGCACATACGTATAACGTGACCGCGCGAGCTGCGCGTTCCCGTCGTCCCTGCGGCGTTCGCGTGGCTAAAAAGCCATAAATGCAAACCGGCGTTCGCGTGATACAATATGCACGATAATATAGCCCCACCAGATGGCTTCACCTTCGAGTCACCTGATAGGCGAATGCATATGGTACCCTGTGTGTGTGAGGCAAGGAAGGATACGAGGCACTTCAATGCAGACCGAAACAGGCAATGATACAAGGCGCTTCAATTAAGAGGCAGCGCGTGTAAGGATGGAAAAGTGGGTGAGTTGGTGTAAGTTCATTGCAGCTAACAGCGGGATACATGTAGACGAGGAAGCAAGAAGTGGACACGGCACAGCGTGACACAAGGGCATTTTTTTTTTTTTTTGACACAAGCGTATAAGGCTTGAAGGGATCTAAGGAACTGGCAATAATTTTTTAACGCACCACTGAAGATTTCTTTGGTTTAAACAGTGGTAAATGCAATTTAAAGTCTGAAATGTGTATTTCAAGGTTCTCGTGTATGAAGCATTCTGAGCGCCGCGAGCTTGCTAAAATTCACAAGCCAATTACGAATTTATTTTATTTCCGCCTACAACATTATTAGGTCTCACATAAAAGTCATACACGGCTACTAAAATCATCCTAAATACCTTGATAAAAACCAAATCTAATAGTAATCAGACACAAGATGTCAATAAAGTGAACCAACGCAGCTATCGTATTTCTGAAGGGCGTGTAAAGTGGTATCGGGAAGATGTCGTGCTCTGCATTTGGCTCAAATGACGGAACGCTGGCTGGTGTGTACTTGATTACGACACTGTACCCAACTGTTAGTAGCGTCCTGTGGTGAAATAAACTTTTTTCTAAACTGACGACACATAGAAACGCATGGTGAAGAAGCCTTCCTCAGAAGGTGGCACACACGATTTTTTGATGTATGGAAGGGGAATATTGAATTTCCTATGCTGCCGTTCTAAAAGCGCCTAGCGCAGAACAAAATTAACACAATCTTCCCAAAGGGAACCCTGATGGGATGCGAAGCAGCAGCGTTGCGCACGGGTGGCGTCACGGGTTGAACGGCGGTGAGCGCTGGAAGATTCGTTTGAAGCGATGACTGGCGTAGGTCTTGTCGTTTCTTCAGAGTGGACACGGGCGCTGGACCGGAGCTGGCGCGCGTTTCGCCTTGACTACCACGGCCTTGTGACCGGTGAAGTGCACGCTGAGAGGTTCCTGCAGACATTCGACGTCGAAGTTGGCAAAGACCAGATCGTCGGTGTTGCAGGCGCGACGTCGCCATTCGCGAACGCGATCGGCTTCGCTAACCCTCGCAACGCCGGCGACGGCCGGGTTAGGCCTAATCGCTTCGGCGGATGTTTCGGCGGGCGAAGGAGCGTCGTCTTCCGGCGTCCTCTCCATCGCAGATAAACGAGCCGAAAAAGTGTTACCACTCGATGTGCGCTCGAGTGTTGCGAGCGGTGGAGAGGGTGAAGCGAGAGAGAGGTGACACGTACAGACATGTTTCAACGCGTACATTAGGCGCGCGTCAGGTTTATTGCGCGTGAACCGACGAGTCGGCGGCGTAGCGAGCTGCGGTCGCGGTAGCGGAGCGAGCGGCGGTAGCGGCAGGTGTAGCAGGCGAACGGACAAGGCGGCAGCTGCGGGCGCTGCGGCGAGCGCGCGGCAGGCGAGGGAGAGAGTGACGTCAACGCGCAGCTGCGGCGTGACCTACTTGGCACCGCTCCAACACCTGCGGCGAGGGGAGCGCGTTGCGGCGCGTTCGTACGGACGCACGGAGGGACAGCGTTACACAGGCTAGTCAAAGAGCTGCTTCGCATCTAAAAAATCACAGCATATCCACGGAGTGAATGATGATGAGTGGGCGAAGCTGCGGAGGTTCATCGGTAAACCGTGAATCTTCCGTGAATTCTGCCCAGTATATCATCACCGACGTGAGATCGGGCGCGTTTATACTAAAGGTTCGATGAGTTATGACGACTTGCAGCTCACTTTAATTTTACATGTACGCTGTGAATTTTCATTGTTTAGAAAACCATTGCTTTAGAAAAATCTGGCGTCTTTCGTTAAGCAGCTGGCGTCTCTTCGTTTTGCTTTAGAAACATCTGGCGTTCTTTCGTTCTGCTTTTACAAAACATCTGGCGTCTTTCGTTGGTTTATTTCATCAATCAACGGCGTTTTGAACAAAATTTTTATTGTTTAATCACGCACAGGAGAAATCTCACCAGGCACTACCTTGGAGGTAAACAATGGCTGCTAATGGGAATGAGAGACAGAAGAAGTCGGCTTTTAGTTAACGCGCACGCTGCGAATTTTTTATTGTTCAACAACGCACAGAAAAAATCTCCCACCGGCACCACCTTGGAGGTCAAAGCGTAAGACTTGTTACGGACTACGACTACTACTACTAGTACTACTACGACGACGACGACTACGAGGGACGAACGGGTGCCGCCTTAAGGAGCTTCGCCCCTAAAACAAATTCATGAGTTAAGTATCATATGAGCCGGCCTGAGGCGGTGACACGCGTGAACGCCGCATGTTTTGCGTACAAATATCGCACTTCTTCCAAACTGATATGCGTGTATCTGTGCAAACCTAGTCTGTTCTTTTCTATCAGAGACCAGTCATCTGTGATAGTGCCATAACTTACATCATACCTATGCCTTGTTTGTAGTACGTGCCATTAAAGTGATTTTTGGTACCCTCTGCAGTTGTACTCGCCTGAACTGTTGTTACTAGTATGTAGTAAATTTCTTTGTGTACGCAAAACAATTCATAGTTGCTTACCAGTTGGTACGTTGTACCGACGGGGATAATAATATCTGGGGTTTAACGTCCCAAAACCACCATATGATTATGAGAGACGCCGTAGTGGAGGGCTCCGGAAATTTCGACCACCTAGGGTTCTTTAACGTGCACCTAAATCTAAGTACACGGGCCTCAAACATTTTCGCCTCCATCGAAAATGCAGCCGCCGCGGCCGGGATTCGATCCCGCGATCTTCGGGTCAGCAGTCGAGCGCCATAACCACTAGACCACCGTGGCGGGGCATACCGACGGGGAGGGCTTACTGCTCTCCCACAGTAGAGTACTACATCTAGTGCTCTAAATCGTCTAACATTTTTCTAAATACAGTGCATACAGCACTCTAAAGCGATCACTATTTGTTCTAAATTCAAAGTACTGTAAGTCCTCGCAAGTTTTTTTGTTTTTTTTTCTAAACAACTGGTTGTTGCTGGCGTAGTCGCTTTGCACGCTTTCTAATTGCTGCGGGGGCTTTTTGTCTGTGGCGTAACAGGCGTGAGGTCGTTGCAGCAGGTCACCGTCGCCGTGCATGCTCTGTTTCCCACACTGGAACGGTTATACTCCGAACTTTTGTCCTTTTTGTCGGAGTAATTGTTCTTCCTTGGGGAAGAGGAATTTCTACGGCAGTGGTCGTGCCGTTTCCTGTCGGTGGCTGATAGGCGTGTGCGGGTGGTTTTTCACCTCGCCCGGTTCTAGTAGCCAGGTCATCAGACAGTGATTGACGAATGTATATAATGCGCATGCATTTATTATTTCTGTGTGTACATGTCCTCGTATACGTGTGGGTTCTAGCGTATATACATTTCCTGATAATACTATACGATTACGTAAACTGCCTGCGCCTTAACATTTGTTGTAGATATATGCTTGCATGTTCACGAAGTCATGTGTATTGTGTGAAAATAAGTTTGTGATAAGTGTGTGTATGTTAGTCCCCATAGTAGCATGTGTTAGAGACATCCTGTGAACTTAGACGTTTCTGTAAAATGTTTCAAGCAGTAGTAGCAGTAGTAGTAGTAGTAGTAGTAGTAGTAGTAGTAGTAGTAGTAGTAGTAGTAGTAGTAGTAGTAGTAGTAGTAGTAGTAGTAGTAGTAGTAATCAATCATTCAATCAATCATTTATTTATTTAACGTGCCCAGGAACAACCGTAAGGTCTTTGTGCAGGCGCACGCAAAAAAAACAATAAAAATAAACTATACAATACAGACAGTCTTCAGAAATAAAAAGAGCAAATACACGTAGACAAAGAGAAATGAACACAAAAGGGGAGGAGTAAAATAAGACAACACGAGAAATATTGAAGGGGAATGAAAAATTAGATTGCATATATACAACTATGCGGAAAGACGGAGAAGGGAAGACTTTGTACACTGTGCCATACTATGTCAAAACAGTACAAAGCTCGGATAAAAAAAATGATTGTGGACTATGAAAAATGTCAAGATCAAGAAAATTAACATTATAGAGACTTTGTATTCTGTGAACGGTAGAGTGTTGGAAGGAGCAGGCGGGTACATGAAACGGTCTGTTCTCTCTGGTTAACTTACTAATAATAATAATAATAATAATAATAATAATAATAATAATAATAATAATAATAATAATAATAATAATAATAATAATAATAATAATAATAATAATAATAATAATAATAATTATAATAATATCTGGGGTTTAACGTCCCAAAACCACGATATGATTATGAACGACACCGTATTGGAGGGCTCCAGGAATTCCGACCACCTGGAGTTCTTTAACGCGCACCTAAATCTTACACGGGTCTCAAGCATTTTCGCCTCCATCGAAAATGCGGCCGCCGCGGCCGGTATTCCATCCCGCGACCTTCGGGTCAGCAGTCGAACACCAAAACCACTAGACCACCGTGGCGGGTGAAAAACAATAAAGAAATCGAAAGAAACTGCCCTAATGCATTATTTAGTTCACGCGGCCTTAAGAATGCAGGAATGATTCGGAAAGCGTTTGCGAGCTGTTTGACTCTCTAGAGTCGGGACGCCGTGGATAAAACAGGAAGACGGCGGCCCATTTTTTCATTCCAGCTATAGTATATAACGGCGGGCCGCACACACCATATGAAGGTCATTCACCGTAATATATATATATATATATAAACAACGATAAACGTACCACATAAGCCGAAGGAGAAGAGTGGCGCGATTGAACTTGCACCTGAAATCGGATGGACTGCAGTTGCCCAACCGACGCACGCACGCATGGGTTGCGGCAGAAGCGAGAGCGGTCTCGAGTCCGGAAAATGATGGCGCTGTTTATTCGTTTTTGTTTTGTTTTTCTATCCCGACCGCCTTATGGTCATCGCGGTGCATTCTCCCTTTGGAAATAGCCCCCTCGTATGCTCTTTGTTAGCTAGTCTGTTCGTTCGTTTGTTTGTTTGTTTGTTTGTTTGTTTGTTTGTTTGTTTGTGTGCGTGCGTCTTCATGTTTGATTACCGTCCGCGTCATTTCGGGAAAATGCTACAGCTTCGACTACATGCGACTTCTCGTGCTTCCTTTATTCTTTCCTTTTTTCTTTCTTTCGTTTTTTTTTTATTTTTCCTCTCTTTATCGCGCTAGCAATATGGCCGTCGGCTCGGAAAAATCGCGCGTTGCGTCGATGCGAAGCCGCCAAACGCGTTCGCGGCTGCGAACGGGTTTCACGGCGGCCGTATTTTCGATGGGGGCGAAATACAGAGACAACCAGCGTACTTAGGTTTAGGTGCACATTAAAGAACCCCACAAGTGGTCGAACTTAACCTCGAGTCCCTCACTGCGGCGTGCCTTACAATCACGTAATCGTTTTGGCCCGTAAAGCCCCAGCAATTACTAAAATTAGGGCGAAAGCCTTAGACTGCCTCGTGAAACGCGAAGAGTCGGCGTCGGCGTCAACACGAGTGATGCAAAAAAAACCACGTGATGACGTCACCATGTGACGTCACAGAACGCCAAAAATTTGTGACCTCACCGTGACGTCGCATAACGTGACGTCACATGACACCGCCGCTCGGTCAAAGGTGGGCCGATCACGGAGGCAATGCAAAAACCAGGCGAGGTGTAAAAAGCTTTCGAAGAGGGGGTGGAGGGGATCAATACATTGACTAAGAAGAGAAGATGGCTTTCGCCTTCAAGTCGTCTTAGGAGAATGCATAAAGGGCCACGTTAGTTACTATTATTATTATTATTATTATTATTATTATTATTATTATTATTATTATTATTATTATTATTATTATTATTATTATTATTATTATCGGTTCGACAGCGGTACCCGCACCACTAAACACTTGGGTTGTCGCTGCATATTGTATGCACACTCTAAGAAGTGTGACTCACGTTGACCCTCTTTAGGAGAGTCGTGGAACGCACGACTTTCCAAAAGAGAGTCATTGCACGACTTTCCTAAAGAGCGTCAACTTGCCTCTCTCAAGGGAGTGCTACACATGTGACTCTTACACGTATAAAAAGAGAGTCAAATGACGCCTTTTTTTTCTTAGAGTGCATTGTATGTGTACATCTTTTTCAAATATTATCGCTGATAAATACGGCGCACTTGTGTGTGTCGTAAGGATAAGGTGTACCCAAGTGGAACACTGTTTGTACAAGACAAGGACAAAATGGGTCGTCGCGGTTGTGACGGTACACGCGAGATATGACGGGCTTTGCCTCAATAAAAAAAAGGTCAGCGCGACTGTATAACGAAGGACGGAGCGACGAAATGATGTCGCGAGCGGTTGTACGATCGACACTTATATGGCGAACGGCCTGGGGAACCGCGTTTATTGACTGAGCGACCCGGAAGCGGGGTGGATCGGTCAGGCTCGTGATGACGCAGCGAAGCGTTCTTTAATGACAAGTATAGCGTGCGTTGCAGGAGGGAAAGGATTACGGCTGCGGTCAAGATGGCGGTGGAAACGGCCGATCGTCCTTTGATGACCGATCCTACTTCGGTGACCTTTTACCGAGGGAAAGTTAATTATTGGGATTGATTGATTGATGATTGATTGATCGATCGATCGATCGATCGATTGTTTGATTAGGCGGCTGAGTGAGTTATTAGTTTTCTGAACTGAATCATTCAAACAGTCATTGACGGACCGACTACAGTGAGTGAGTGAGTGAGTGAGTGAGTGAGTGAGTGAGTGAGTGAGTGAGTGAGTGAGTGAGTGAGTGAGTGAGTGAGTGAGTGAGTGAGTGAGTGAGTGAGTGAGTGAGTGAGTGAGTGAGTGAGTGAGTGAGTGAGTGAGTGAGTGAGTGAGTGAGTGAGTGAGTGAGCGAGCGAGCGAGCGAGCGAGCCCGAGAGCTTACAAGCGGTTGACTTAGCAAAATAAACATCAATGAAACATGTGCGCCATTATGATATAATGGTTACATGGCATCACAATCGGTAAAACACGCAGCGTTGATACTGTCCGCTGAAAAAATGGACTAACTACCAAGTACATACGGCATACATATGAATATATAAATGGAACATCGTGACGATTACGAAAATTCGCCATATAACTGCTATAATAAAACACGCCGCGATGTACGCAACACTGCTACTGGTACTGCTAGTTGCCTTTGCCGCAAGACAACAATGACATGCAGGAAGCACGCTTGCCAGGGGGACGTGGTCTATTGCGTCCTGTAGGCGCATTTGCAGAAGGGAAGCCATTACAAGTTTTTAGCTTGTCCGGTATTCCGGTATACTCAAAGGGATTTACGGAGTACCGGGTTACCGGTAGACGGCACCGATATCTTGCGACGTTTTGTGCAACCGCAATTAAATACACGTTTGTTCGCTTGTTTTCGCCTAGTTCCCTTGAGAAAAACAAGTTTTAAAAGGCCACTCATTCAGTACTAGGTCGCTGCCGAGAGTTTACACCAGCGGAGAAGTAGAGCGCACTATAACAATTGTGTGCTTGCCTGGTTCATCTCGACCCCGTCAGATGGCACCACCTATCTGGCCTCTCACGCTTACGGGTAGGGTCTGCGGTGTAACGCTAACGCAACGCTTGCGGAAAACTGAAACTTTCTTTTAAAGAGAGAGAGAGAGAGAGACAATTTATTTGAAGGCAGAGAGGTCGGCCTGAGCTAGTGCGCTCGAGCTTACCACTCGTAAGTTTGTGATAGCATCGTATCTACATGCGCCACTTCCGTGAGGTGTCAACAGTCTAGCAACATGTGAGCACCTATTGCTAGCCACCGCTGGCGGAATCACCTCACTCAACGATGCACAAAATTCCAATGGGGGGTCTTTAATTCCAAGCACATAACGAGCCCAAACTAAGATGGCCGCGCTGCGTCTTACTCCTGTTAAAAAGGAGAACCGTACTTTGAAAGCTTAGACGCAGCGGGGAACGGTGCGGAGAACGGATGCTCTCCCAGACACCGTTTCCAGACGCCCTAGTTTACTTCAAACGGAATGCGTCGCATTAAAAAATGAGACGAGATCTACTCTGTCCCGATTCCTATCGACATACAAATGCACGCAAAGCGCTGCAAGTCACCAGCGAGTGCGCGGCAACTCATAAACTCTCGGATACACACCCGACCTTCCTCGGGATAGATACACCGGCTCGCCTCGCATACGAAATGAGGACGCGACGGATTTATCACTGCGAGGGCGAGCAGGCAAATGGTGCGGCGCAATCGCATATACAGAGGCCCGACGACCGCACTGCCGAGGCGATGGCGGTCGACGAGGCTGTGGACCGAGTGGCCTATACAGAGTGGCGACAAACTTTAACTTAATCATTCAAATTCGGGCGAGTATAGGCTAAAAGCGCCCTACAGATCCGCGCTCTGTCTTGTAGATTTAACGAGTTTGCGAAGGCGAAGAAATAAGGGAGCACGACAGCAGCCTCCTCCCTGTTTACAAGTCACTTTAACTCTCAGTGTGTTTCTTTTCTTGTTTTATTACTTGTTGAGCACGCGCATGCGTGGTGTGTGTGTGTGTGTGTGTGTGTGTGTGTGTGTGTGTGTGTGTGTGTGTGTGTGTGTGTGTGTGTGTGTGTGTGTGTGTGTGTGTGTACGGGTACGTGGCGCAGGTTTGTCCATGAGGACTAGGGGCCGAAGTTGCACAGCAGAGCCCCCCCCCCTCCCCCCCGACCCTCACCGTTCTTCTCGATCCCCCCCCCCCCCACTGAGTCTCTTAAGATCACAATACAGTGCAAGGACGACTTGGGAGTGGGGAGGGGGGGGGGGGCGGAATACGTACGATATCGGAGCATAAGGTTACTTAAGATAAGGGTCAATTAACTGTCAGGGTAATTAATGAAAATTGCTCGAATGAGTCCACTGAAAGAGCGGACGGTTTTCTTGTGGGTTCGTAGCGGCACTTTGCGGAACGGATCTCAACCACGCGCTTCTTTCTGCGTGGCCTCTGGGATCCGCTTCGGCCGCGCAGCAACGAAACACGAAGTTCACCTGAGGAATACACCAGGGAACACGAACGACAAGGTGCGAGCGCCACTAAGAGACAACCTAAGTCAACGAATAAAGTCGCCTCCGGGTTTTCTTTTTTTTTTCCCTTGCCTGACTTCGCGCGAAATTCGGGTGCGTACGCCCAAGATCGAGAGAGCCAGCCTAGATTAGCAAAAAAAAAAAAAAAGAAAGAAGAAAAGACGTAGATAAGCTACTGCTCTTTTCCGCTTTTTCCCGATTCCTTTGGAACTGTTACACGGGCATATCCACGCTTAGTGGAACTGTGCCTTCCGCGCATACATTTTCTACTCGCTTATTTATTATTATTACCTTTTTAAAACCTCTAACTTCCAGCTTTCCAGTTTCGCCTTGCTGCTTCCGCGGAATGTTTCCCGTTCGCCGGATGTGGAATTTGTAGCCTACACGGTCGAAAAAAAATAAAATAAATAAAGCCCACGATAAGGAAGCTAAGACTGCGTGTGTGTGTGTGTTTTGGTGGGGGGGGGGGGGGGGGAGAAGTGGCTGAGCCGACTCGTTCGCGAGGCATTAGAAATGCAACGGGAGGCGATAAAGATACGCAGCTTGTTTCGAGCCACCGCTTTTCTGAGCTTTAACAGCACCCCCCCCCCCCCCCCCCCCCTGCATATGCACGAAGTCGAGTCAAGCCTCCAGAAAAAGCCGAAGTGCAGGCTTTTCCTTTTCTTTCTTTTTTTTCAGCGAGCAAGACTTGGTCAGTACATTTCTGTTTCGTTCCCGCATACTTCTCCTTTCCTTATCATAACACTTGCCCCGCTTTTCGATATCTGCGCTGTTCCCGTTTTACTTTCAAATCCAGCCATGGTTTATGTCTGTGAAGGAATAGCGGAGGGCAGAGGATCTGAATTCTGTTTTGCTTTCTTTACTTATGTTCAATATTATTACACCCGCTTGTTTGTTTTAGCCCTGGCTGGACTCAGCACAGCTTGTATCTCTCTCTGGCTCGGCAATCGGCTCCTTGAATAAAACATGAACGCCCCGGGTTATCCATCGATTTGGCGGTTTATTCCGTTCGTTCGGATAATGCGAAGTGAGCGTTGGCTGTAAGGAGGTGTAATGTTTCATCCCCGTCCGCTAGCGGGCATTATTTTGTTATCACCATTAGCGCTTTACTTGATCTGATTCTTCGCTATACTCGGTGACAACCTAACAAAAAAGAAAACAGCTCAAGACCTCTTCATTTGTGTTCGTGCGTGTGTATGTGTACACATAATACAGACTGCAAAAATTTCGGGGGGAATTGAACCCCCTCTCCCTACCTCACCCACCCCTCAGCCCCCTGGCAAAGCCAATGCTGGGTATTCTCAATATATCCGTGACATGTTTTTCCTAGAAACCTTCCCTTTGAAGTTAAAGATAAGCCTTGACTCGATTTATATTGCTGAATGAAATCAGTATGTGTGCAAAGAATGCCGTTTTAATGCTGGATATGGATAGACGTATTAAATAGCAGCTGTGACAATCATTTATAGATTCTGCCGCATGTAGATGCGGGAGTTTTCACGCGCGACGTCAAACTACGGCGACACGGGTACTTTGGGGAACAGCGCTTTATGAATGACGAGCAGCCATTGTCAGTATGTGCCACAGAGGGCTCCTATGTTTATTTATGCGTATACATGGAAATAAAAAAAAAACACTGTACATAAAAGCGCAACCATTCAGTCACCAAATGCCTCAAACACGCCACCCCCAAGACACGCGAAGCTATAGAAATACATTAGCCAAGCACCGTTAAACGAGCCGCTCAACCATGGGCGTCGGCAGGGGTGAGGGGGGCGGGGGTGCAAAACGGGCATTTTCCCCCTTCCACTCCCCCACACACCAGCGCTCTAGCCCCCCCCCCCCCCCTCCCCTTCGAGACAAAATCGTAATCACGCCGACGTCCATGCGCTCAACGTCTACTAAATTAGCAACAAGTACAAGACACTGCGTACTGCGAACAACCACTGAACAGTCTAGACTAACCTCCCCCCCCCCCTTTTTTTTGTTTAAGCCACCAACACCATAGCGGCGTTCCGTTGAAAGGAGTTACCACTTGCCACAAGTTTGGACGAAAAGGGCGTGCTCGCGTGCGTGCGTGTGTGTGTGTGTGTGTGTGTGTGTGTGTGTGTGTGTGTGTGTGTGTGTGTGTGTGTGTGTGTGTGTGTGTGTGTGTGTGTGTGTGTGTGTGTGTGTGTGTGTGTGTGTGTGTGTGTGTGTGTGTGTGTCTGCTGAAGGGGGTAGTAGACGGGGGCCTATTGTATTGAAGGCCCTCGACAGCATCTACAGCGCCCAGCGACAAGCTCACAGCGGAGTGTTTTGCAAAGCCTTTGTTCCAAGCCGAACGCGGAGGCGACTATGCGGGCAGAACGGCCGAAGGGAAATGCGCATGCGTTTGCGTGGGTGTGGACAAGTCCACGCGCGTGCGTGTGTAAAAAAAGAGAGGGGGGGGAGGCGGTGCTGTCGACATTCAATTCAAAACGTCGCCCCCCCTTTCCATCCCCCCTTTAGACCACCCACGAGAAAAGTGGCTCCGAGACATGAGCCTGCGCGTGTACTGCGCCTAGTTACTTCTGTGCAATGCAGCGAAGACTGAGTCGCAGGAACTTCGCGTTCTCCCAACCAGAAAAAAAAAGAAAAAAAAGAGGACCAGAAGTGTGAAAATGTGACATTCAGCGTTTCTTATACATCTCGTTTGTACAATACTGCATAATACGTTTTTCGGGAAAATACGTTTTTTTTCTTACATTTTTTTTGAAGGCGAAAGCCTTAGAAGCCTCATCAAACCTGAAGATTTACCGTCGGCGTGAACATGAGAGGTGCAAAAAAACCATCACGTGATGACGTCATCATATCGCGTCATCACTACGTCACAGATCGCCGTAATGTGTGACGTAATCATGACGTCACATAACGCGCCGTCACATGGTGATGTGATCGCATGACGACGTCGCTTGGTCAAAGGGAGGGCCGATCACGGAGGCAGTGCAAAAGCCAGCTGAGGCGCAGAAAGCTTGCAATTCCTCACTGGCGTTGACGCCGACGGTCAATTTTCCCGTTTGATGAGGCATCTAAGGCTTGCGCCTTAATCAACACTCCAACTGCCACCAACGCTCTCTAGGTACTGGTTGCCGGACTCGAGTCCTATCCTTCGCCACACTGCACGAAGATGTATCAACGGAGACCGTAGTCTCCGGGGAAGAATGCGGTACAATTAAATGGGGGCGTGCAGAGTTTGGACGGATAGCGAGGCACGAAATTCGCGAGCGCTGTTGCCAGAAAGGAGGGCGTGGGCGGGAACGGCGCTACAACTCGATGAGGCCCCCGAGATTTCCCTCCCCCGACGTTCGCCACTCTGTTAACGGAGTGCATTTCGAAGGAACCTCGTTAGCGGAGCGTGGCGTCACGTGGAGACGCCGGCGGCGACGCCGACTCGCAGCTGTATACGTACCGACGTTAGGGAGTTTTAGCGCTTGTCGTTTGCGAGTCGTAACGGAATACCGGGTTACTACTAGCGACATGAAAGGCAGGCAATTGTGATAATGAGTAAGATTTCTACTAAGGCGAAAGCATCAGGTGCTTCACTAAACGCGGAAATTGACCTTCGGCGGCGTCGTGTCAACACGAGTGATGGGGAAAAAATATCATCACGTGATGGCGTCACTAAGACGTCACATAACGTTACGTTACACGGTGTCGTCATTTTGACGTTACTGTGACGTCACGTGATGACGCCATCACATGACATCGTCGCTTCGTCAAAGGTGGGCCGATCACGGAGGCAGTGCAAAAACCAGGGGAAGTGCAGAAAGCTTACAATGCCTCCGATCCTGGAGGCAGTGCAAAACCACGTTACGTGCAAAAAACTTTTGGAGGGGGGAGGGGGAGTATCAATACATCGAATGGAAAGGGAAAAAAGTACGATAACTTTCGCTTTCGAGTCGTTTTAGACGAATGCATACAGCACCTTGTGAGTTTTGGAATACCGTTTTGAAACGAGGCGACGAAACGTAGCCAGCTGGCTTGTTTCTTAGAATTAGGGGCGGTATTCTGCAACAGTACACTAAGTGGACTGTCTATTTAAGCGTGCTCTGATTGGCTATATACGTCGAGAGCCAGCAGATGAGCGCCAATCGCAACCGCGGGCTCTGGTCTCTATCCAATCAGCATGCGCATGAAATGGATGGTTTACTTACAATGGATGTTTACAGAATACCACCTTGGACGTCAATTTATCTATCGCAGTTTAGTATTCTGGCTATCTCTGGCTTTGTTCTTTCGCTATGCGAGCCTTTGGCTCAATAATATACTGTTACTTAAGCCTGTAAGGACTCTGCCGCTAGGTGACGCCACCAGTGCTGCATGGATACACCTACGTCATCTGTGACGCAGACGTCACGGCGCAATCTGCGAAACCACACACGTTGCTCAAACCAAAGTCGAAGGCCGAGTTTGTTTTACATCATGCGAGCACACAGCGCACACCACGCGACGTCTGTGAGACGTGGATAGCGTTTACTCGAACATTTACTTGACTAGGCCTAACTGTGTTCCTTAAGGGGAAAAAAATACTGCACTATGGGTAATCAATCAGTGCACACGACGATCGAACCTTCGACCCAATTTTCAAACCCGCGGTTCGAAGAAGGTGAATTCGTGACCCCACTGTTAATCAAGTCGCTCGTCGTTCCTTTAACGCAAGCGGTTAGAACTTTCTCCAGGGTTCAACTTCCCGCTTAATATTTTGTTTCGCGTTCCCTGTATCCCCTGCGTCACACGGGAGCTCTTTGTTCTGTATCGACGCACCGCCGGCTAGCTACGGGGTATCGCTCCGCACGTCGATATTGAACATTTATTCTCCTAATGACTTTGTCGATCCTTGCAGCAGACGCTGCGCCAGTGTTTATGCACTCTTCCCTCCCCTCAGATCCTCGCTCTCACTCACTCTGTTCATTTCTCTTTACAGGCTGAGCTCGCGGTGCTCGGGCAAGAAGACTCACGGCACACCACCTTCGTATGTGCACGGTCGTCTGCATAGCCGTCGTCTGCATTGCCGTCGTCTGCATTGCCGTCATTAGCTGCGTCGTCGAAACCGACGGCTCTGGCCATACGTCGGCAAACTCACTCATGAGTCGACTCACTCAGACTCATTCAGACTCAGATCGAGCCGTGAGTCTGAGTCTGAGTGAGTCCGGGTGAGTAATATTTTGGTGAGTCTGAGTCCGAGTGAGTCCAGTTGAGAAAAGTTTTAGCGAGTCTGAGTCCGAGTGAGTCCGGATGAGCAATATTTTGGTGAGCTTGAGCTAGAATGAGTCCAGTTGAGAAAAATTTTAGTGGGTCTGAGCCCGAGTGAGTAATATTTTGGTGAGTCTGAGTCCGAGTGAGTCCAGTTGAGAAAAGTTTTAGCGAGTCTGAGTCCGAGTGAGTCCGGATGAGTAATATTTTGGTGAGCTTGAGCTAGAATGAGTCCAGTTGAGAAAAATTTTAGTGGGTCTGAGCCCGAGTGAGTAATATTTTGGTGAGTCTGAGTCCGAGTGAGTCTAGTTGAGAAAAGTTTTAGCGAGTCTGAGTCCGAGTGAGTAATATGCTGGTTTGTTTGAAACCGAGAGTCCTGCTGAAAAAAAAATTTAGTGAGTCTGAGTCCGAATGAGTCCTAAGCACAAAATATATTTTTTGAGTGAGTATGAGTGAGCTCCAGTTTTTCTGGCGACCTATGGCTCTGGCTTTAACTCCCCTAAGACACCGGCTGCCGCTCTGCCCGACGTATGGCAGTCGTTGTGTACCGTGGGGCTCAGCTTTAGCTTCGCCCGTAAAGGCGAAAGCCTTAGGTGCCTCATCAAACGCAAAAAGTGACCGTCGGTGTCAACATGAGTGATGCAAAAAAAAAATCATCAGGTGATCACATCACCATATGACGCCATCATGACGTCACAAGCTTTATTTACCAAGTAGCTTTCGAAAATCTCGCCACATTTTTCTCCGACTTCCAAGAAAACTAATTAACGCCAGTAATGTTGTTTATTTTTTTAAGGCGAAAGCCTTGGATGCTCCACAGAAAGCAAAAATAACCGTCGCTGTCAACACGAGTGATGTGAAAAGTCATCACAACTTGAAGACGTCGCTATGAAGTCACAGAGCGCCTAAATTTGTGACGGCACTATGACATCGCATAACGTGGCGTCACATGATGACGTCATGGCATGACAGTGTCGCTTGTCAAAGGTAGGCCGATCACGGAGGCAGTGCGAAACCAGGTGAACTGTCGAAAGTTTGCAATGCGTCCGGTCCTGCAGGCAGTGCAAAAGTACGTCACGTGCACAAAGTTCTCAGAGTGATGGGGATCAATACATCGGCTGAGAATAAAAAGAAGATGGCTTTCGCCTTCGAGTCCTCTTAGGCGAATGCATAAAGGCTTTGTGAGTGCTTCTATTTTTTCGTCTTTTTATGTTACTGCAATGCGACAGCTTCGCCAGCGCAGTTTCGTGACGTCACGCCCTGCAGCTCGTGTACAGCTTTAGCTTTCAGGTTGCAATACCTCATAAAACGGTCCAGCATTTCTTACTCACCTTATTCTTCATATGCGAAAGGAAGATAAAAAGAAGCAGTAACCTGCCACTGTAAGACACCTAGAGTTTTCCTAGGCTACAACAACAATTAGAACAACTACAACAACAACAACAACAACAAAGATGTGGTTTAGTCAAAGGCTTCATGTTGAGGCCTTCTACCTGTAACAGAAGACAGCAAAATGCGACCAACACTAGGCGGCCGTGACAGGGGTACATAAAGCAAAGCAAAAATAAACAAAGCAAAAAAAAAAAAACAAGCGGCATCTGCCATTGTGCGCGATGTTGTATCGATGTACGAACGCGAAGGATTATTTACTGCGGGCGTGTCGTCGTGTTTGATGGGCGACAATTCATCAGGGAGGGGACACGTCAATTAGGTTAATGTCGCTGGCTGTCCCGAACACTGGACCAGGCCTGCTCGGAGACAACACTTCGTCTCGGCAATTCTGTGCAGCGCAGCGGAGGCTATCGCTCACGTCAGTCATCAAAAAGAAAAGAAAAGAAAACGACAGTAAGGTTTGCTCAAGTGTACACCTGAAGTACCTAAGGGACGTCTAGCTTCTGTGAAACCAAAACTATACCGTCTTATGAGCGCGCAAACTCCTAGGGCGTATGTGCCTGAGAAATTGGGCAAGCCCCGCTATTCACCACCGGTCTACTAAAAGTTAAGAAGGTAACACACGGGCGGCAAACACCAATTAAGATTTCTGCACAGACCTAACCATTAATTCAGAAATAATTTAGTGGACCGTCAGGATTAACCCAGTGATAAACACCGGGATCGTACGCTTCAGCTCCGCTGATCAACTATCTGTACGGGGTACTTCTACGGTGACTTTGACGACTTTGATTCATCCATATCTTAGGCTAAATGTGCTGTGAAATTTATAACGTTATTCTCACTTGAGACCTTTTTCCGTAACATATACCCTCCAATTACATTCAACTCGCTTCGTCAATCGCCATAATTTGCTCCTGCATTGCATGGGCACTGGTTAGTAATTATGGCATATTCACTTGACGTGTTTTATCGTTATCATTCTGGAATAGTTTCAACTCTGTATAAAACTTTGGGCGCGTTAGGTTAGCGCGCTCCGAACTCCGAAGAAACGCGCTCGAATGCGTTCGATTGCGAGGCCTTCGGAGCTTAGCTTAACGGCGATTTCCGCCGACTGCTTTCGGGGGGCACGAACGCGTCACATGGCGAATATTATGTTGCTTCCGCAGTAGGAACGAGTGGGGCAAGAGAACGCACTTCATTGGAGGAGAGAGCCGGAAACACGTCATTTTTCCGGAAGCCGTAACAGTCGCGAGCTCTCGTGCACGTTCTCGTGCACCGTCTCAGGGTTGGAGCGCGTACAGCGCGCTCCGCAATCACGCACCGGAAGTCGCTTTTTTAACTATTTTAAGTTTACAAGAGCGCACTCCGCCGGCTTAAGTTCCCTGAAAATCTTTCAAAGTAACCTGCGCCATTTCATGTTTTCAAACCATAATTAGTACTTCCATCTACCTGCGAACATCGTTGTATTTCAATGCAGTTATAGGCACCCTGCAATGCAGTTTCCGAGATACGATGATAGCGCCAAAAAACACAGCCTAGCGAGTGGACGCAGCAAAATCGAGTGTCTATCCTCCGCATCCTCTATGTTCAGAAACGCTCCTTGACTTGAACGTGACTTGCCATCGCCTCAATGCAGTGAGTTTGAAACGCGTTTGTAGCGTTTCTGCTGCCTTGGCACAGCCTGAAAAGAGCGCGTTCTAAACGCGTTTGTGCTGCATTGAAGGCGGTGGCAACATCCCTGAGGTGATTACGAACGCACGTAGGAAGCGTTCGTTGAAAGAGGCGCCCAGAAGGGAGACACTTGAGCGCGTCGATGTGTCCAGCGAGCGTTTCATTTTCTTGGTATCTCTGGCGGCTGGTGCCCTCAACACTCAGGCGTTCGATAAGAGCTCCATCGCGCCCTCTGGTCAGTGACGGGTGCCTATATGTCTCTAATAATGTTTCCTCTCCTTCGTTTGACTTTGTTTTCACATCGCGTTTTCCATCGTTTTACTTGCGCATGAAATTTCCAACAACGGCGATTAAACGTTGGCACCTCCTTCTGTATATGCACGACTTCATTTATATGCAATAAAGTTTCGTTTCAATTGGCATTTTGAATGCAGACTGAATAGCTGCGTCCCGGGAGGATTAATTAAAAGCATACCGGGCTGACGCCCGCCTCACTTCTTTGGAAGACGCAGCCAGCTCGCGCCACTGATTAGCTCAGGCAATGCGTTGGTGCCTTCGCTACGCTGCACGGAACTGTCGAGACGAAACGCGCGTGTATGGCCGTGTTACTACGCTATAGGAGGCGAAGGACCCGCGACGAAGAGGAGTGGCGATACGAGCACTCTGTCCTTATTTCTGTGTCTTTCTGTGCCTTTTGTTTTCTTTTTATTTTATTTTTTTTTTCCTGCGCGCACATCTTGAAAGAAGACCCGGTGCATCTCCGTTCCAATTAGGTGATGTTTTGAGGGTTGAATCTCCGCGCTGAAAGGGGAGGACTCGAACATAACGGCATCATGGCCGGGTGAGATGTACGTAAAGACATACCCGCGCTGAAAGGACAGGAGTCAAACATAACGGCAACATGGTCGGGTGAGGTGTATGTAAAGACATACATTTGGCTCCATTCGCAATGTTAACCTGCCTTTTTTTTTTCTTTTTGACGTAGCATATATACGGTACTGATAAGATAATTGTATTGCCGCGACATTCTCGACAGATGATGCGTGTTCTCGCCAGAGGTATCGCAATGCAACTCTTGCAGTTGCAGCGGTTTTTTTTTTTATTTTTGTTGATAAATACTGCGGTCTAAGCAGTAGGACCAAAGCCTGGGTTATACAACTTGTCACAAAAGTTGAAGAAAAAAAGAAGGGAGGAAGCGGCGTACAAATGCGATAGCAAAAACTAAGCGACTTCGAAAGATAATTTTTTTTAATTCACTACAGATGCATTTCAATGGGTAACAATTAATTTTAAAACGCAACATCGTTAGTAACGCTATTACCATCGGTTATTGTGCGAGAAAAGAGTGTTTAAAACAATATGCTCTTTGTGTTAAGGGGGGCATGATTGTCTGCGATTGTCTATTGCTTCTAGCGTAACCCTGTGCAGAAAGCTAAAATATCTAGCGTGTTATGACGCATTTCTCTAAGTGTAATGACGTATTCATCGTTATCTTTAGCACCATACTTCATCCTTATCAACAGTCATTATAACAACCTATCCGAAGTATCAACCTATAACGCCACATTCTTCAAATCCTCAAACTCCCACGCTACCAATACTGATGCATGGAGGCGAACCCGATAAGCCGCATTCAATATGATAAGCTAAAAGATATCTGTTTTACTGCCGTTGGCATGTTACGCTGGCTCGTTGGGCCTATTATCTGAAGCCTCATATGTGACGCATGTGCCTGTCAGATCTGACGTCACCAGGCACAATTTTTAAAGGGGCCATGACACGGTCACCAAACAATTTGCAGTTTTCAGCGATAAATGGGAGAATAGGGTATATTATGCCTATACATATATGAAAAATGAACTGTAAAAGAATACTTCAGTGCAAAATAAGCCCTAGGAGTCGCCGGCTATAAACCACGCCTACCGCCAGCGACCGCCATTTTGCCATGGCGTGTGTGACGTCATGTGCTGCATGGAGCGTAACCGTCGTGTATACCAAGGCCCGCTGCAAATCGTTCAATTTCACTGTCAAGCCGAAAAAAATGCTGAAATAGGTCGGTTGCACGCGCAGCTGAGCACGCAACGAAGGTGTTCGCCGGAATGCAAGCGCTCGCAAAGCAAGCAGCTTAATTGTTACATCCCTTCTCGCGAGTGCGCCAGTGTTGCCCGACTCTCAGGCCGCTCGCGTCTTTATAAGAATATTCAATTATAAATTAAGTGCTCGACCAAATGCGATAAAATTTCGCAAGCTTATTTGTGAACGCACAAGGATTAAACTACATTACACAGATTATAATCGAAAATTGGGTGTCATGGCCCCTTCAATGTTTGCGCTGGTTGAGGCACACTGTCTGTAAGGCATAGTTCAGGCCGTATGCCTAATCCTGAAAGTAAAAAAAAAAAGACAAAAAACGTACGACACTAAATCAGTTAAAGTATGCCAGATGGCGCCACAATACTCACGTGGCGCCGCCTAGCGTGCATGCACTCACCCCTCTAGTTGATAACAGCATCGCAAGCTATAGCTAGCAAGAGGATTGTGATAGCTGGCATGAAGGACTTCCCGCCGACAATGCGCCTTGGTACATGAATATTCGGTAACGTTCAGCTAAACCCGTTATTCATTGGTATGGACTTGTACGCCGGCGGCACTACGCGCAAGAAAGACCTTTCAGCCGCATTTACAAACCAAGATCCTCTAATCTCTTAAACGCTCGTCAGGACGCACCAAATTCGGCTCTAAGCATACAGTTCCCTTGTTCTACCACAAAGGAGGGATCTGCAATGTTTTGAAAAGAGGTGCTGTTTGGAAGTCGATTTGTTTCAGAACCAGTTTGAATCGCATGCTACCGCGGGTGGGTCGTTGACCTTTCCGCTATACCCTGTTATATAGTCGCGTAAAAAAAAAAAAAAAAAAAAAAAAAACTTTCCACGCGTGTTCGTTTCCTTCGTAGCGTTCGAATCGATTGCCGTTCTAAGGGAGGCTTTTGTTTCGGAATCGCGCCTCATTAACTTGTCGTCAATCTTGAACGCTCGTTTATCTTTTATTTCCGTCGAAGTCGGAACAACATCGACGTTTGTTCCTTTGTCGCCCCGCCGTTTTCACTCAAATAACATGCACCCTAATCGTTTTAAAGCAAATTGTTTTAAAGTTGCTTTCGTCGCTATAAACGCTTGAATTTGACTCCCGACGCATTCAACCGGGTTTGCTCGCGTCGTATAGTCACAAAAGGTGCCGTAGGAGCACTTTCAACGTGCTGCTACATCTGGCACGCTCAGGTCGCTGTTCGCAAGTAAGTAATCAATTCAGCATTGCGTATTGCTTTAGCAATCCGTGTTACGTTTATACTCCAAGCTCTTGTACTTGCTTTTCGTTCGCTTTGTCCTTTGGGTGATAACCATCCACTTTCTTTGTTACCAGTGTGCAT
Organism: Rhipicephalus sanguineus; assembly: GCF_013339695.2. Taxonomy (NCBI): domain Eukaryota; kingdom Metazoa; phylum Arthropoda; class Arachnida; order Ixodida; family Ixodidae; genus Rhipicephalus; species Rhipicephalus sanguineus. The sequence goes on from NC_051185.1 coordinate 19,705,054, forward strand.
GACGATAACACACCCTTTGTAATTTTTGTTTGCCTTCTGCTTTAAGTGATTATCACTTAATTATTATTATTATTTTGTTTCGGTTGTTTCTTTCTATTGACTCGCTCATGGGCTGGACCACTATGTCGTTTGCTCGGGCAATGCTTAATGGAGCGTTAGCGTTCGGGCGAGAGATTAGGCTAATTTTAGCCGTCTTTAATCAACTCTGTCTTCGTTCATTTTCCAGCCGCCATTCCAACACCAGAATATTGTCTCTTTCTTTGTTAATGTGCCTTGAACATGATGCGGCACTAATTCGCTACGCTGAAACGTAAGGAAGGAGACAACAACCGCAGTGGTTTTTCGTACGTAAGAAGTTACCTGCGCAAGTAGAACGACTGTCGTATATACATACGCGTGCGCAGAGGGGAGGCGACCGCCCCCCCCCCCCCCTATTCACCTAAGAGGGGGGGGGGCGCAAAGTCAGCCCCACACATTGACATAATAGGGAGGGGGGCGCTGCGACACGGTGGGGGGGGGGGGGGCGCAATGTCAGCGCCATACATTGACATAATAGGGAGGGGGGCGCTGCGACACGGTGGGGGGGGGGGGGGCGCAATGTCAGCGCCATACATTGACATAATTGGGAGGGGGGCGCTGCGACGAACCTTCGCCCCCCCCCCCCCTGAAGGGGAACCCTGCGCACGCCCATGCGTATATGTACAAATGTCCGCGGCATTCGGGCGTACAAGAAACGGCTTACGTAAGAAGGCGCGTGATACGTTTTGTTTTCTCATCGAGAGAAACACGCATGCGTAACGTAAACGCTACGCTGTAAGTAAATGTAAATGTCGAACGAGATTTAAAGTTGTGGATTGTGCCGTGCACAAATGTACACATTTCATCGCATTACACACTGCATTGAATGACAATAAATATAATTGTGCGCATCGCATATAGGTCTAAAAATAGTCGCTTGAGAGAAGCTGCGCTTCGCATATTCCAACTTATGTGCGCCGAACATGTATGATTAGTTTTTTTTTATAAACCTCAGTGGTGGAGCGGACAGTGACTGCAGTGCCCAATAAAAATAAATCTCGTTACAGCAGTGAACATGCCAGGACATTGGAGCAGAAGCAGCTGAACAGCGCACACTAAGGTTAAAGAAAAGATTGCTCTTCGTCTTTCACTTAGTAAAAGCCTCCTACCACTGCAATACATCTCCCGTCGTCACAGCGCAGATAACCACTTAAATAAACAATCCAATAGTTTTTATTCATCTCAAGGCAAAAGTGTTGTACGCCACGCTTCACCAAGGTCATACAGACGTCATTTCCATCACGGAAATGAACCAAACCCCGAGATGATTGCTGAACCACTAACGTCACTTCCGTCACGGAAAACGACGACAGTAAAAAAAAAAGAAAACGTTAATTTTTGAACCATCCGCGCGAGATGCCTCTTCGTTTGGTTCCGGATTCCACTTTCGGTCTCTTAATCCACTCCGAGATTCGCGCACCGCTCTCTCGAGATTCTTTTCCGTTTTCTAATTCCCTTCTCGCTGAAGGTGAGCTAAGAAAGGACTCCGAGACAAGTTCGGTCAAAAGTGACCCTCGGCATCTTTGACGTCATGCACCTTTAAAGAAAGTCAGTGGCAGAGTCCTAGGAACACAAGTAGCGTCGAGCTCGCACGCACATTGGGTAAAATACTAACATGCGAAGGAGTTTCTCTGTGTGTACAGCCAACCAAACATACTTACGGAGCACGAAATTTGAGAAAAGGCCGGATACCTCCGCAGCTTCACGACGCAGCGTGGTGTTTACATTTCGACCCTCTACTAGAATTTGCTATGGCATAGTCGTACGCAGTTTTACTGGCTGCTGCTAAGGCTGCTTGGAGCCTCGGGCATTGCACATTCTCTGAGATCCCGTGGTCCGTAAACTTTTTGGTTGGCTGTGCGTTCCACGAGGTGCGTTGAATCTACTTCCATTCTTCTTTTTTTTTTCAACAGACAGTGCGCAAACTTACGGGCTTGTATTTCTTAAGATCCGCCAGAGCTGCAGCAACTTCCACGAATAAGCGTTTCGCTTTCGTGTTACGACCGGTTCCTACGGAAAAGGAATACACCGTCTGTCTTTTTTCCTTTGTATATTTCACAAAGCAGAGTAGACAGTGACCGAAGTGCCTGAAAGTAGCGTCGGGTGAAAGCAGTGTCCATCGGATGGCATACTCAATCTTTACTTCGTCTTTATTTCTTCTTCTTTCGTCGCTGCGTTCACCGTGTCGTTATATATAGAGTGGTCAGCGTTGTTCTCGCGGATTCCCGGGCGGCTGCATCCCTCACCCGTGGGTGTATATATATATATATATATATATATATATATATATATATATATATATATATATATATATATATATATATATATATATATATATATATATATATCTTGTATCTGTGCCAACGGAAAGGCGGCGTGTCTCTTAGCTAGTACGCCGACGTATTGACAAACAAGCATCGTTTGTCTCACGTCACGGGCCCCGCCCCTTTCGCATTACGCTGGCGAGTCCTCATCTATCGTACGTCTATGATGACACAACATTCCTATCTCACACTCTACATGTCACTCTAGGATACCCTCCCACGTGACCTCGAGAAGGAACTCCTTTTGTGCCCGTATCGCATCTCTACAGTAACTGCACAAGAATTCACAGGGTCACTTATGCATTCGCCTAAAGCCTGTTTCACATGCAGCGATCTTGCTCCAAGAGCGGGGCGGCTGCCGTCGCGGGAGCCCAAAAACAGGTTTTAAGGGCGACCAAAGGACGCTGCGATCTTCTTCGCTCCATTTGGAAAAATTCGCTAGCGGCAGAGCGTCTGCCCAAGGTCAACCAATGGGGGAGCAGTGACGCGGGGAGCACGTGACTGTAGGGATGGAGACGAGAGCAGCCGCGTGCGCCGGGAGGAACTCGCTCCGACTCGGTTTCCTAGCAGACGACATTCGCTGTAACGAGCTGGCAGTGTAGAAAACGCCGTTCTTTTCCTTTTGTTGTTCTCTACTGCGCTTCCATCAAAGCAGACAAATCGTTTGCACGTGTCATTTTGTTCTTTGTATTTTTATCTAATCGTGACACCAACATAGATCCGGACCTACGACACTCCGCACTTGTTCGCACCCTCATGTTTCAGTTTTTTAAATGCGAAGCATTTCTTGGCGAACTTCTGCGACTTTGAGCGTATCTATCTATCTATCTATCTATCTATCTATCTATCTATCTATCTATCTATCTATCTATCTATCTATCTATCTATCTATCTAGCCGCCTACGACTTTGTGCTCTCCTGGTCGCTTGGTTCATCGAATGTGCACCAAAATTGGTATGGCGTAACATGACTGTATGACGAACATAAATGACAAGTCATAACATGAAAATCATGACACGCATGTCATGTACAGCATGATTTACATGCTACGCTCATGGTGCGCTGGCGGCCGTTTCGCTAGTTTGATATACACCAAAATTGGTATCTTGTGACGTGACTGTGTGACGAACATAAATAACACGAGATAACATGAAAATCATGACACGCACGTCATGTACAGCATGACTTACGTGGCACGCTCATGGGGCGCTGGCGGCAGTTTCGCTAGCTTGATCTACCCGGGAATTGGTTTTTTCGCGACGTGACTGTGTGACGAACATAAAAACACGAGTTAACATGACAATCATGACACGCACGTCATGTACAGCATGACTTACGTGCCACGCTCATGGGGTGCTGGCGGCCGTTTCGCTAGCTTGAAATACACCAAAATTGGTATCTTGTGACGTGACCGTGTGAGGAACATAAATAACACGAGTTAACATGAAAGTCATGACACGTATGTCATGTACAGCATGACTTGCGTGCCACGCTCATGGGGCGCTGGCGGCCGTTTCTCTAGCTTGATCGACCCCGAAGTTGGTATTGCGCGACGTTACTGTGTGACGAACATAAATAATAGGAGTGAACATGAAAATCATGACATGCATTTTCCTCAATGACATACAAGACGATGTATGCAGCTCTTTGCTGGCTGCTTCGCATTACATCGATTTCCACAATGCGTGGGATCTGCCGGCTTTTTTTTTTACTACTCTGGTGCAGCACGTTCGAATAGTTTACTGTGTTTTTTTTTTTTTTTTTAGTGGTCACGTACCCCGAAGATGACAAATGCCGCCGCCTCTTTACTGCAGAATGCCCATAGGCAAAAAAAAAAAAAAATAGACGAGCTCCTTCACAAACCCACAATGTCGTCGACTGGGCCGCTTGCATCCGCTTGCCGGTCCATACGGCGCACCAACGCCTTGCGGCATTCGAGAGCAAAAGCCACCGAAAGCCCCGTGAAAGCTTAAAACACCAAAAACAAATTCTTTCTTTTGCTTTTCCATGGCCAAGTGTATGTGCGTGCAACATGACTTGCGTGGTAAAAAAGAAAGCTGGAACAGAAATAAACTTGACTACTGAAGTTGTTTAATTGCACTCTGATACACTGCACATTTTCATCATTCAAAGTTTAGGCGCGTGAAAATCGATCACCGAAGTAGAAGGCTGGTGAAACCTGCAACCCAAGCGCACCAAAACAAGCGAGCCCGGAGAAATGAAGCCCGCGTATAACGGGCGCTTCCCACAACCATCACTGCGCATCGCAGAGGCGCGCGCCGCGCAAAAGCGGTGCATGTGAAACGAAGCCGCGTCCGAGCGTCCTGCTGCCGCTCGGTCGCTCGCATGTGAAACAGGCTTTAGACAACTCGAAGGCGAAAGCCATCTTCTTTTTCTTGTCGATTGTGTTTCCCCGCCATGGTGGCCTAGTTGTTACGGGGCTCGAATGCCGACTCGAAGGTTGCGGAATCGAATCTCGGCGGCATTTCGATGGAGGCGAAATGCTCGAGGCCCGTGTACTTAGATATAGGTGCACGTCAAATGAGCCCAGGCGGTAGAAATTTCCGAAGCCCTCCACTACGGCGTCCCTCATAATCATATCCTAGTTTTGGGACGTAAAACCTCAACAATTACTATTATTATTATCTGTCGATAGTGTTGATGCCCGGCCATGCGAAAAATGTGCACATTACGCTTTCTCCACCTCACGAGGTTTTGCATTGCCTCCGGGATCATCTTTGACCAAACAGCGTCATGTGATGACGTCATAGTGACGTCACACATTTTGGTAATCAGTGACGTCATCACGTGATGATGATTTTTGTTGACGCCGCCGCCGACGGTCGTTCGCGCTTGATGAGGCATCTACGACTTTCGCCTTAAAACAAAGCTTTGAAAGAATTCCTGTTGCACTCAGGATCTCAGGTGCGTACGCTCACATATACAGGCGCATAAGCACGCACCTACACGCACATAAACACACACAAAGAAGAACAAACATAGCACGTTGGATACATGACTCCCTATTTCACTACATCAACTACCTGCACGGGACCAACCTGCATATCTCAAAGCAATAATCGCAAACTTGCGTGTCTCAACTTGCTTACGTCAAAGCCAGCCTACAGCCAGGCTGCCGAAATTTAAACACTTTGTAACTGCTTGTAATTCAATCCCTGGGTTGAGAATGAACGCCAACAATGTTGTATTTTCGTCGCACCTCTCTCTCTCTCTTCCATTTGATCTCAGTTCTCGCTCCAGTCACGGGACTTCCGGGTGCACACACCACTCTCTTCCAGTTTCCATTTCCGGTCTTAGGCACCTCCAGTCAACAACTTCCTGTTGTAGTTTACTTCCGATCTGTGCTTAACCTACTTCCGGCCTGCACTTTCGGCCAGAGCCTGCTTCAGAGAGGCCGCTACTCTTGTCAGCGGGTAGAGAAAGCGGGTAGGAAGGAACAGTCGTCAAAAAAAAAGGAAAGTTCACAGGGTCTCATATGCATTCGTCTGAGGCGACTCGAAGGCGAAAGCCATCCTGGCGCCCACCTCCGAAAGTTTTGTATACCTAACATGGTTTTGCACTGCCTTCAGGATCGGAGGCAATGCAAGCGTTCTGCACCTCACCTGGTTTTTGGACTGCCCACCTTTGACCGAGCGACGATGTGTGATAGCGTCATCGCAGGACTTCACGTTATGTGAAGTCATAGTGACGTCATGATGACGTAATTGTGATGTCGCAAATTTCGATCTGTGACGTAATGATGGCGTCTTGTTGTGACATCATCCCGTGATGATGATTTTTTTTGCATCACTCGTGTTTACGTGGACGCCGCCGACGGTCAGTTTTCACGTTTTATGAGGCATCTAAGGCTTTCGAATTGAAAAAAAAAAAAAACTCTCAAACCCATCGATACAGCGGATGTATACGGCTATCAATCTGCGAACAGGACGCAATATGAGGCTTTTAAGGGCTCTTTTATGTCGTCGCGGATTCACGCCACTATCTGTCATCCTGCTGAGGTTGTAGAAGTAGTAGTCACCGGTTTCAGTACACAACAACCCCAGCTTGGACTATGACAACACTAGCGGCGGAAACAAACAGCAGCAGATACACTGATGCAACCGGTAGAGTATTACGAACGCGCACAAAGGAGACATCGCTACAACTATAAACCATCGTTACCCGACATAAAACGAACGGTATGAAGGAAATGCCGAAGAAGACGAAGTCAGAAAGAGAAGGCGACGAAGTAACGAAACTCATCCCGGAAGCGTTGAAGAGGCAGCGACGGTGATGGTAACGTTACTACATGGACTCAAAGAAAGAACTAAAACAATAAATACGAAAGAAGCTAGAAACACGAAGTCGCTGCACGCCCCTAGGCTCTCGCCTCGTCGCCCGACGAAAGAGCTGACGTCGCAGAGTGCCTTACGGGGGCTTCCTCTCTGGCGACACGAGACGCTTCCGGTAGATTTACTTTCTTATCCCTCTACGTCATTTCACTCGCGTTTTTTTGCCCCTATTTTCTTTCCGTTAGCCATTTCTCGGAGCCCGTGTTTTCGTTTCGACGTCACTGGAGGGCTCATACCTGCATTAGGGGCCATTTCCTCCTTTCTTGCGTACCAACGCGTCACTATGGAGGCGTGTTTTTAAAGGCACGCTAACGTGAAGCAATGAATCGGTTTCTATTGGTAAATTGTAAAGTGATAACCTTTAATTTCGTTAGTTCCACCATCATAGGCTTATTTAATGGAGGAGAAAATCAAGGTCAAAATTTCATTTTTAAATTTCGCGCCGGAGTCCCCGCCTATGACGTCACGGATTTCAAAAGTGTATGATTCGTATATTGTGACATTGGCTCATAGAGTTTCTTACAAGAATACCTAGAGGGAAATCTGGCGCCACCGTCTATGCGAGTTTCTTAAGGGCCGCCGTTGGAGCGCTGGGAATGACGGTATACGTGCCTGCGAGGCTTGTGTTGGCTGGTGTTGTGCGAGGCTTCGGCTCAAAAGCGGATACGACTGCGCAAATAAAGCTTCTCTAAAACAAAACTTTTATAAGCGGATGTTATTTACGCGTATTATATTTTAAGATAAACGTCCACTCACCTTGATGGCATAAGCAAACGGCGAAAGAAAGAAACAGACGACGAACAGTGGCAGAGAGAACGCTGCCTTTCTCGTCTGCCTGCCAAGTTTAGCGGCCGTTGGTTACTTTTTACGCTTCGTAAAACTATACATCGACGCAGAAGTTTCCAGTGTTAAATAAAACTTGTTTTTCTGCAATAATAACAAACAAATAGCTCACTACGTGCTCCTTCAGTAAGAAATCAACCATTTCGACGCAAGGAACGCGTTGAAGCCAGACGCGTCTTCGAGGTTTCTGGGCTCTACGTGATGGATACGAATCCGAGTCAAGTTCGAAGCTCACATATCCCGGCATTCCCGTGCGTCCAACAGCTTGCAGCGCCACTTTTCCCTCTAGGTAAGTGTAGGAAACTCTATGCATTGGCTCAACGACTCTTCCTGAAACTTGGTATGTTAAGTCTATGGCCCCCTATGAGGGCAATGTATTTCATTTGGACTAATTAGGTACTACGTAGGACCTAGTAAAAGCCGTCAAAAATGTATGACGTCACGACGTTCGGTGCGAAAACTTCAAGGTCGCGTCGCCACCCACATTACCTTTTTGCGCGTTTTCTCGCTTATCGAGCATCTTCTCGCGCCAAGCCTGTTGACATTAGAACTGTGAAAGTGCAGTAACTTACTAACACGAGAAAAATCGTTTTTCCCTTTAATGTCCCCTTTAAGGCGAAAGCCTTAAGGCCTGAACACACGTACGCGTTGCAGCGCGTCAGCGCGTGACTTTTTGACGCGGCGCCGCGCCCTCTCCCAATGAAGAGAGAGGGTGCGCAGCTTCGCGTAGCCGCGCGCCCTCTCTCCCTATAGGGAGAGGGCTCGGCGCCGCGTCAAAAGGTCACGCGCTGACGCGCTGCAACGCGTACGTGTGTTCAGGCCTTTAGATGTCTCATCAAACGCGAAAATTGTCCTTCTGCGGCGTCCCGCGGCGTCGGAGTCAACACGAGTGATGCAAAAAATGGTCATCACGTGATGACGTCACCACATGGCGTCATCATGAAGTCTCAAATCGCCACAATTTGTGACGTCATCATGGCGTCGCATAACGTGACGTTACATGATGACGTCGTCAACGCAGGACATCGTACTTTGGTCAAAGGTGGGCCAACCAAGGAGGCAGTGCAAGATCACCTCAGGTGCACAGAGCTCTCAGAGGGGGCGGCGGGGGAGGACTGAGGAGAAAAAGATGGCTTTGCCTTCGAGTCGTCTTAGACGAATGCATAAGGGACCCTCTGAGTCTTTGTGAGAAAGAAAGAAAGAAAGAGAGAGGGAGGGAAAGAAAGGAAGAAGCAAAGAAAGGAAAAAAGAAAGGAAGGAGCAAGAAAGATAGGTAGAAAGAAAGAGAGAAAGAAGGAAAGAAAGAAAGAAGAGAACGACAGAAATGAAGAAAGAAAAGAAAGAATGAAAGAAAGAGAGAAAGAAAGATAGGTGGATAGAAAGAGATAAAGATAGATAGGAAGATAGAGAGAAAGAAAGAAAGACAGGAAAGAAGAAAGAAAGAAAGATAGAAAGAAATGATGAAAGGAAGGAAGAAAGAAAGAAAGCAGGGAAGAAAGGAAGAAAGAAAGATAGAAAGAAAAAGAAAGAAATGAAGAAAGAAAGAAACAAGGAAAGCTGTAAAGATATAGATAGAAAGAAAGAAATTAAGAGAGAAAGAAGGAAAGAAAGAAAGAAAAAAGAAAGAGAGAGAGAGAAGGAAAGAAAGAAAGGAAGAAATAGAGAAAGAAAGAAGGAAAGAAAGGTAGGAAGGAAGAAACAGAGAAAGAAAGGCAGTAGGTTAGGAACACCCACGCCAAGCGTCACTTGCCCCCCACCTCCCCCTCCCCCCCGATTTCCTGACTGGGGAAGGGCTCCTGTTTTTTTTTTCTTTAACTCCTCTTTCGTTGCCGCGGTGTATCCCACAGCTGGCTCTAACGCTGCCATTCTCGAGGGAATCTCGCGACACTCCCGCGGTAACAAGCGAGCCGGCTCGTTCGGTCGGTTATTACCGATAGCCGAGAGCGTAATACCTACACAAAACTACGCATAAACACGCGTCTGCCTTCGGCAGCCGCGGTTCGGCGAGTAATGGTCCCGGGCAAGCGTAGAGTCACGCTTTAAGGCTGCGATAAGTTGTCGCGACGAACAAAACATGGATGAAGCGAATGAATAAGAGATGACACCTCGTCCGGCCTCGTAAACCCTCCTCCCCCCCCCCCCCCCCCTATAACCCCAACCTCTACGTTTTGGTTAGCCCGTATCGGCCCAGAAACACGCTGTACTCGACGTTAGCCGAATGCCGAGTTTCGTATAAGGGGATCAATGCTTGTTGGCGAGACAGCCAACCGTTTCGGTGGACGAGGCAGGCATTACGCACTACTATATATTCCGTTTAATTAATGCACACCGAGCTGTGCTGCAGAGGCTATAGCGTGACATTTGAAAACGAATACCACTATTTACGCGCCAAGAAAATAAATAAATAAAAAAAGTCATTTTACTCGTCTCCGTGGTTCCCGACTTGTCACATATATAACTCCTTTTGGAGACACGCGTTAACTCTCTTTTTGGGAAATCATTATACTCTCTTTGGAGAGTCTGGGGAGGCGCGACTTCACGGCAGGCTTCACAGAGACTATACGATTTTATTTTTGCTAAATTAATTAATGTTTAAGAGCACACTGAGCCTTGATTATGGTGTGACGCGATACACTGCAATTTAGCATTTTGCGTCACTATAGAAGCTTTTCGTTTACGTATTTAGCTCCGAAACTGGCTTTTTTTTTTATTGCTTATACCCATAAACTTGCTTCTGAAACTACCAGTTTACTTTCGAAAGGAAACTTCGCGCTAAAAAAAAAAGATTTACAAAACGAGGAATAGATAGGAACATGGCACAAGCAAGGTATAGGCGCAGGATCAATTCGTTTGCTGCCAACACCTGCTTCGCGCCAGTGCCGTTCCCAGGGCCGATTAAAAAAGAGTATCCCCCCCCACCCCCTAACACCATTTCACACCTTTCTTTTAATCATCCCTACTTACTTCAACGCGCTCCAAGTGCAGTCACTGCCGATGTTTTCTTCAATCTTCCTTTTTTTATTTTTATTTATATTTTGTTTAATGCATTTATTAACTTTTGTTATCGCTGTATGTGCTGTCTTCTTTCATTCGTTTTCTTTACTTGATTTACTCATTGTTATTTTTATTTATTCTTCAAAACTCTTCCTCTAACGCGTCGTTCCTCTTCACTCGACTAAGCTTGAAAGCAGGCTCTCAAAAACAGTGGCCGTTACCTGTTTGCGAAAAGAGGGTCTGAAACGCTCGCTTAACCCCTTTTTTTTTCTTCATTTTTACTCCCCTTTCACTCCCTCTTTTCCCTTTTACACCTTTTATAAACAACACCCCACCACTTCCGTGCAATGAGGCGAAAACGCACCTGTCGCGCACAGTGTTGCTAACTCGAGAAGAAAGAAACCAACTTTAGCGAGTTTTTTTTTTTTTTTTTAGCCCACCTGAATATGAACGCTAAGTGAAAAAAAAAAAAGAAAAGGGAGAGAAAAAACTAAAATATATCAGCTAACGCCGGACCAGTACCCTTTCAACAGTTTACTTTCGTTATTCTAAAACAATTAATAATAACTTCTGGCGTTTTACGTAACAAGAACCCGACATGATTAGGATGCACGCCCTAGTGAGGAGACTTACGATTAATTTCGACCATCTGTCCTTTTTTTTTAAGGGAAGGTGTTCTAGTTCGCCGTAGTTTGTGCGGTGTTGCAAAAAAAACCACAGATGGGTATCCACCATAGGAACTGGACAAGTCCCACTACCGAGTACAGCAGGGGCCAGCGTTGAACGAAAACTCTGCTCGGCAGAGTTTTCGTTCTATATATATATATATATATATATATATATATATATATATATATATATATATATATATATATATATATATACATATATATATATATATATATATATATATATATATATATATATATATATATATATATATATATATATATATATATATATATATATATATATATATATATCTTGTAGCGAAGCTTATTGGAACTCTGAAGTGGGTCGTCCTCTCCGGCCCCTTCTAGTGGGTTGCCCTCTTCGGACAGAGTGCAGCTCGCGCAGAGTCGGCCCCCGCCTTGACTGTCGCTGTCGAGTATCGTCGCCGCTAATAAACCTCTTTATAATTTGGTGGAGAGTGCTGAGCCTTCACAACAACTTCGGCCCTCACTCGATGCCCCTGGCTCTTCGATCCCGTACCCTACCGCCTACCATGCCTCAAGACGCCTCCCAGCAAACGACCCCGCCCGCACCGACATGTCCCGGTGTCCCTCGTATTCGCGACCCTCCCGTCTTCACTGGCGCCGATGGTACCGACGTGGAGGACTGGCTCGCCATTTACGAGCGCGTGAGTGTCCCCAATAAATGGACGAGGCCGGAAAATTGACTAACCTGGTTTTCTACGTCGCGGGTGTGGCGGGCCTGTGGTACAACAACCACGCATCCGATTTTACGACGTGGTCCGACTTCAAGACCGCCATTATCAACGTGTTTGGCCGCCCTGCCGTTCGTAAGCTGCAGGCCGAACAACGCTTACGTGAACGCGCTCAGCAGGCCGGTGAATCATTCACCAGTTACATTGAAGACGTCCTCGATTTCTGTAAGAAAGCCGACGCCACCATGTCCGATTCTGACAAGATCCGGCACATCATGAAAGGCATCGATGACGACGCCTTCACCATGCTGCTCGCCAAGAACCCCAGCACAGTGGCAGAGGTCATAACGCTCTGCCAAAGCTATGAGGAGCTGCGCCGGCAGCGATCGATGACCCGTCGCTCTCCATCACGCGACGCCGAGCTCGCTGGCTTGTCGGCCATACCCGACCACTCCGCGTTGCTCGCAGAGATCAAGACCTTCGTGCGCGAGGAAATCGCGCGCCAGTTCTCTCTGCTGGACTTTGCTCGCCCTAGGTACGCTCAACAGCCGTCGACCACCCTTCTGCCTCCCCTCCGTCGAGCAATTGAGCAGGAAATCGCGGAGGTCATGCCCGAGTACCACCAGCACCATCCGGCTCCTGCACCTTTGAGTTACGCCCAAGTTGTCGCAAGACCGCCCCCATCAATCGCTACGGCTGCCCCACACATTTACGCTGAAGCCTCCGCTCGCCCTCACTCTTTCGAAGCGGATGTACCGGTAGCCTACGCCGACGTCACGCACAGGCCACGACTGTAGCCCACCATGCAGTCCTATCAGTTGCCGCCCCGTCAATACCGTCCTGCACCATGGACGGGCCGTGCCCCAGGGAACCGATGGCGCACACCTGACAACCGCCCCATATGCTTCGCATGCGGTTACGCCGGCCACGTGGCGCGCTATTGCAATCGCGTGCAGCCGCCTAGAGACGTGTCGCCTGCCACCATCCAGTCGAACCGCCCGTATTACGACCCACCTACGCCTCCGTCGCCGACGTCTCGCCCAGCTGCACCTACCCGCCGTTCACCGTCACCACGACGCCGCTCGCTGTCACCGATGCGGCCACGTTCGGTCCCACGCGACCAGGAAAACTAGTCGTCGCAGTCCACGAGGCAAGGGCTGCGACGCTATCGAACTGCGAAAGCCCTCAGCGAAGCCCATCGAACGTGATAGACGTTTTTGTGGACGGTGTTCGCGCATCTGCGCTTATCGATACTGGAGCCGCCGTATCCGTTATGGACGCTAAACTAAGCCGCCTGCTACGAAAAGTGACGACGCCACTTTCCGGGCTCTCCCTCCGTACAGCCAGCGCCCAAAGTATTCACCCGACGGCAGTATGCACAGCCCGTGTCATCATTCAGGACGCTCTGTACGCCGTCGAATTCATCATAATTTCTTCATGCTCTCACGACGTCATCCTGGGATTGGATTTTCTTGCCCGCCACGACGCCGTCATTCCATTGCGCACCAGCCGAATTAGAGCTCTCACCATTCTCACATTTGACGCCGGCAGACAGTTCATCCGCTGCGACCAAGGTATTCGTCAAAGACGACATCACACTTCCTGCAAATTCGTCAACGGCTGTGCCCGTCTATTGCACCGGTCTCCGCGCCGCCGTTGCACTTCTTTCTCCATGTGACCGCGTTTTCACTAGGAAAGGCTTGCTGGTGCCATTTGCGACCGTGGAAATCACTCAGGGCGAAACGGATATTTTTGTGACCAACCCATCCCCGTTCATGGTTACGTTGGTGCGAGGGGAATGTCTCGGCAGAGCGGAACCCCTCGAAGACGCACAAGTTATGGACGCACCGGGTGACACGCACTGCGCCAGCTCCCGTACGCTCAGTGCTGTTTCCACATCTGATTCGTCATCCGCTGATGTATTTCGTTCCTCGATTGCTGACAACCTTACGTCGGTCGAGCGCTCCCAGCTTCTATGCCTGTTGGAAGAATTTCGTTCTTCGTTCGATGTCGCGCAAACTTCTCTCGGCCGCACGTCTGCTGTCACCCATTGCATCGACACTGGCGCCCAACCACCACTGCGGCAACGTCCATATCGCGTATCTCCAGCAGAGCGTCGTGTAATTAACGAGCAAGTTGACGACATGCTTCGCCGCGACGTTATTCGACCCTCAAACAGTCCGTGGGCGTCTCCTGTCGTTCTTGTTGCGAAGAAGGACGGCTCTGTGCGGTTCTGTGTGGACTACCGACGACTCAATAAGATCACCCGTAAGGACGTTTATCCCCTACCTCGAATAGACGACGCCATTGATAGCCTGCAAGGAGCAGAATTCTTTTCATCGCTCGATTTGCGCTCAGGGTACTGGCAAGTCCCCATGGCTGATGACGCTCGACCGAAGACAGCGTTTGTCACACCCGACGGCTTGTACGAATTCAACGTCATGCCGTTTGGGCTGTGTAATGCACCCGCGACCTTTGAGCGCATGATGGATACCGTTCTGCGCAACTTGAAATGGCACACGTGCCTGTGCTACCTCGACGACGTCGTCGTTTTCGCCCCGGACTTCTCCACGCATCTTCAACGCCTGCGGCATGTTTTGACGCGTTTGAGCGACGCCGGGCTACAACTCAACCTAAAGAAGTGCCGATTTGCAGCACGGCAGCTGACAATACTAGGCTACGTCGTGTCCAAGGACGGAATTCTCCCCGATCCGGCCAAGCTCCGGGCTGTGACAGAGTACCCCAAACCTACGTCCGTCAAAGAACTGCGTAGTTTTGTAGGACTATGTTCCTACTTTCGTCGCTTCATACGAAACTTCGCGACTATCATATCGCCGCTGACAAAGCTCCTTGGCAGCAACGGGCCTCTCAATACGTGGTCGTCAGAGTGCGACGCCGCTTTCGCGAAGCTCCGTCGTTTGTTGACGTCTCCTCCGATACTACGCCACTACGACCCTACGGCCCCCACAGAGGTACACACGGACGCCAGCGGTGTTGGCCTCGGCGCTGTCCTTGCTCAGCGCAAACCTGGGTTCCCGGAATATGTCGTGGCATATGCAAGTCGCACGCTTACTAAAGCCGAAACCAATTACACCGTCACGGAGAAAGAATGCCTGGCAATCATCTGGGCCCTTACGAAGTTCCGACCTTATTTGTATGGTCGCCCATTTGATGTCGTCACCGACCATCATGCGCTGTGCTGGTTGTCGTCATTGAAAGATCCCTCAGGCCGTCTCGCCCGTTGGGCACTCCGCCTGCAAGACTACGACATCCGCGTACTGTACCGCAACGGACGCCAGCATGCTGACGCCGACGCCCTGTCGCGCTCTCCCTTGCCTGACGACAATGCCCACAGCTCAGTGTCTCCCCTTGCCGTTTCTTCCATCGACATTCAGACAATCGCTACCGAACAGCGCAAGGATCGCTGGATTGCCTCACTGATAGACTTGCTGACTGATCCATCGGCAACACCATCCACTCGCGCGTTGCGTCGTCAAGCGCACCATTTCGCCGTTCGCGACGACCTCCTCCACAGACGCAATTACAGCGGCGACGGCCGCCAGTGGCTACTAGTAATACCCCGAAGTCTGCGTTCTGACATATGCGAATCGTTCCACGCTGATCCGCAGTGTGCGCATTCTGGGGTATCGAAAACTTACCACCGCATCCGCCAACGGTACCTTTGGCGAGGGATGTACCGCTACGTGCAGAAGTTCGTTCGCTCCTGCATCGATTGTCAGCGCCGCAAAACTTCAACGCACCTGTCGCCGGCAGGTCTGCAACCTCTACCTTGCCCTGACCGGCCATTTGGGCGTGTTGGCATCGATTTGTATGGACCACTTCCTCTGACGTCTGCTGGTAACCGCTGGGCCATCGTCGCTGTAGACCACCTCACGCGATACGCCGAAACTGCCGCCCTCCCAGCGGCTACAGCGCGCGATGTAGCCTCCTTCCTGCTCCACCGATTCATGCTACGTCACGGTCCACCCCAGGAGCTGCTCAGCGATCGAGGCCGTGTCTTCTTGTCGGAAGTCGTCGAAGCCATTCTAAAAGAGTGCAACGTTGTTCACCGCAAAACTACTGCTTACCACCCGCAGACGAATGGCCTAACCGAACGATTTAACCGAACGCTCGGCGACATGCTCTCCATGTACGTAGCCGCCGATCACACCAACTGGGATGCCATTCTGCCGTTCGTCACCTACGCCTACAATACCGCCGCTCAGAGCACCACTGGTTTTTCTCCCTTTTTCTTATTGTATGGCAGGCACCCCTCGCACACAATCGACACAATCCTTCCATACAAGCCGGATCGGTCTGAGTGTGCGCCGATTTCTGCTACCGCCCGACTTGCTGAAGAATGTCGCGACCTTGCCAAGACCTTCACTACGCAGGACCAAGAGCGGCAGAGGAGCATTAGCGGTGACAGAATCACTTCTGAGCCGACGTTCCTCCCTGGAGCGCTCGTATGGTTCTCGATCCCTACCACTGCACCTGGCCTCTTTTCAAAACTACTGCCCAAATACGAAGGCCCCTACCGTGTTGTTGAACGCACATCCCCTGTAAACTACCTGATCGAACCAATAGATCCATCCTCGGACATGCGCCGTCGAGGGCGCGACATTTGTAAATATATATATATATATATATATATATATATATATATATATATATATATATATATATATATATATATATATATATATATATATATATATATATATATATATATATATATATATATATATTATTATATGAAGGCCGGACCCGCAGCCGAAACGTCAATAAATCGCTTAGTACGCGCGTCTGTTTCACTGCGTATATTTACCCGGACCCATTACCATGTGTGTGTGTAATACCTACGATATACGATATACTCACTTTAACGATATACTTTAACGATATACTCATATAATGATTCCTCATCTATAAGTTTGATACCGTCGCGTCTGGTCTGAATGAAAACGTAGGAAGACTGAGTTGCCCATCTGTGTAATCTGTATCACCTTGTCTAGTTACTGCGAGTTACTCAGTATATCGTTTGTATCGGTTTGTTACGCAGCACCTATTCAACAGCGTCTTGCGTATAGCTCTTTCTCTGGTTATCTTTAAATATTTGTTTCTTTTTGCACCTCGCTATTACTGGTCGTGCTCCATGCCATGCTATGCGTTTCATGTTTTGTATTTATAAACCGCGTGCCCGCAAAATGCAATCTTTTTACACATCTATCAGGTGCACTTGAAAGCGAGTGACATGCGTTTTTGTAAGCCAATATATCGCCTTTCATGTCAGTTTCACATCTTCTTCTTTCTGATATGCACAGCACTCATGCCATGCACTGTATTCTGATGAAGGCCGGACCCGCAGCCGAAACGTCAATAAATCGCTTCGTACGCGCATCTGTTTCACTGCGTATATATATAGGAAGAAATAGAAACAAACAGACAAAAAAAGACTCAAGATAGGAAGCAAAAATAAAGAGGAATCGAAGAAAGGCCACCCCAGCTGCGCTCTTCCTTCAGGCTCGACACCACCAGTGCGAATGTACCATAGTTTTTTTTTTTATGTTACCTGAATTTAAGCATACGGGTGTCCTTTCTTTGTGTGTGCGTGCGTGTGTGTGTGTGTACGTACGTACGTGTGCGTGCGTGTGTGTTTCCCGACTGAACCAAAATTTAGTGTTCCACTCTGCTCCTTCGTCCTCCCCTTTGTCTTTAACATGTTTCAATATCCTAAAGAGCACGCGCGGGACAGTCACGTGACTTGCGCAGAAACGTCACGTGTGACGTAATCGGTTGAGCGACGCGTCGCTGTTGACCCTAGTTCTGGCAGTATTCAGTGATGCCAGCAAAGTAGTGAGAATCGCAAAGCGGCACGGCGTAGGTTACACGCCCGCCCACTTGCAGTGAATTCACTGCATCTCTCTCTTTTCTTCCTCTTCTCTATTTCTGCTATTTCTCGTCTTTCTATTCCCCTTCCCCGATCCCCCAGTGTAGGGTAGCCAACCGGAAGTGTTTCTGGTTACCCTCCCTGCCTTCTCCCTTTCTCTTTTCTTCCTTCCTTCTAGTGACACGGGTCAACCACTGACACTGGCGACACAGCGACACTTATGCAACGCCACGCAGAACCTTTCATTTACATTCAAATTTTGACGGTGGTATGACGTAATGCCTGGCGTTTCTGCTCAAGTGAAGGAGACCGGAAGTTCCGCTACTGCAATCTTCAATCAATCAATCAATCAATCAATCAATCAATCAATCAATCAATCATTCAATCAATCAATCAATCAATCAATCAATCAATCAATCAATCCGTTTTTATTGTTTATTACATACCTAATGACCGGTTATTATTATGCAGCTGCCCGATAATAAAACATTTGTTGGAAGTGTAGCGCTGTGTGTGTGTCGTCGCTTGCCTTTCTTGTGTCCTGTTTCTTTGAGCTGCCATGGTTATCAGCAATATCACCAAGAAGCCCACTTGGCAACTTTGATACCCAGAGCTCTTTCAAGGGTTGCGGCAGGGGTCCGTTTTTAAACGGAAGGGGTTAGTATTGAACCACAAGGCAAAGAATACCATAGGCAGGTAACTAGAAATAAATACAAATACAAAAGAGTATGGAAAACACGCTTCTTAGTGACAGGCGTAGCCGTGGCTCTCAGTTGTCGATTTGCTGAAACGAACTCCGGTGTTAATGAATTTAGCTGGGCTAGTTGGTACTTACTGAATGCTCCCATAGCGAACACGCGCAAGGACTGAGAAAAAAAATCACAGCATATCCACGGAGTGAATGATGATGAGTGGGCGAAGCTGCGGAGGTTCATCGGTAAACCGTGAATCTTCCGTGAATTCCGCCCAGTACATCATCACCGACGTGAGATCGGGCGCGTTTATACTAAAGGTTCGATGAGTTATGACGACTTGCAGCGCACTTTAATTTTACATGTACGCTGTGAATTTTCATTGTTTAGAAAACCATTGCTTAGAAAACATCTGGCGTCTTTCGTTAAGCAGCTGGCGTCTTTTCGTTTTGCTTTAGAAACATATGGCGTTCTTTCGTTTTGCTTTTACAAAACATCTGGCGTCTTTTGTTGGTTTATTTCATCAATCAACGGCGTTTTGAACAAAATTTTTATTGTTTAATCACGCACAGGAGAAATCTCACCAGCCACTACCTTGGAGGTAAAGAATGGCTGCTAATGGGAATGAGAGACAGAAGAAGTCGGCTTTTAGCTAACGCTGCGAATTTTTTATTGTTCAACAACGCACAGGAAAAATCTCCCACCGGCACCACCTTGCAGGTCAAAGCGTAAGACTGGTTACATACTACGCTACGAGGGACGAACGGGTGCCGCTATAAGAAGCTTCGCCTCTAAAAGACACAGGACAACCGCTAGCGGTTGTCCTGTGTTCTCCTGCTCTGTAGTCCTTGTGCGTGTTCGCTAGTAATATGGGAACACCGGTGTGCACAACCTTCTCCGCGGTGCACGGAACTAGCACGACCCGAGCGCAACTCCCAACTTCCAAACGTTCCTCGAAATGTGCACCGAACGACTGGCTGCCCGTGAAGTGACGCGGAATCTTGTTTATGCTCCCGCATCAGCCTCGGGCGAACTTTAGTGCCCGCATTTCCGCTTTCAGCCCTTTATGGCCGATTTCGCGTGGATGCATGGATGTCGGCCGGGGGGTGAAAAGGGGGCACTTGCTCCCCCCCACAACGCCTCGATGCAACAACCATCATAGTAAATGCTGTTCAGTATTCTAAAATTACTCGATAGAAATTCACTTCTGGTACTTTTCAGATTCTATTCTATTCGGTCTCAAGAACCACTTCACGCACTCCCCCTGGTTATGAGACCAGTTAGAAACAAGGAGGATTTTGGTTAGAAACACCGCGAAGCGTTGGAGTTGCGCCAGATGAGGTTAGGTTGTGCAACGAAAAAAAGAATAAAATAATGTTAAAGAGGCACGAACGAAGTCGTTACGACGACACTTACGTTGCGCACGCAAATCTACTTCAATAACGAGGCTTCCGTAATGCTGCACGGAACTACACTGTTAAGCCGGGAATCTAAGTGCCAAGTTTTGTTTGCTGCACCTTCCGAGAAGCCGCACCGCCGTCAACACTTGCGCGGCGACTTTGTAAAGACCGCCAGCATTTTCTCCTCACGATTTATTTATTTATTTATTTATTTATTTATTTATTTATTTATTTAATTCGCTCTTTCCTTACATCCTTCTGCAGTAGAAGCTTAACTCTTCGAATCCAAGGGCCTTGATTGTTGGTTCACTTGTTTGTTTGCTTTTAGTCCAGCGTGTTACTCCTTCGCTGAAAGCCCCTGCCTTTGTTTACACTTTCGAATTAAAGTTTTTCTTTGTTTGATTTTTATTTATTTTTCTGCTGCCGCGTCGAAAAACGTCGCCGTCCGAGAGGCTCTCGACAGGCGCACGCTTTCAAGGCTTCACTTCAAAAGTACGCCGCTAGAGGAGCTGCAAGAGCTCGAAAAGAGTTGCACGTGTATAAAAACGTTATAAAAAAAAATTGGCCGCGTATCTGCGTGCTTCGCTGCAAATGTCGTCTAAAGACGATAAAATAGGCGCTGCGTGAGATATGGACGCCATCTGGCAATACGTCGGGAAACATGAGTGCTGTGTTGCGGGCTGGTAGTCCCGGCGGTCCCGGCGCAGCAGCAGGCGAAGACCGGCGGTAACCAACGCGGCCGGCGGGGACGCCAGCCAGCCCGAACACGCGGTTTGGCGCGAAGCGCTGAAGCAGAAGAAACGTCCGCACTCAACCAGTACTCTCCACACACTCTTTTATTTACACGTCGCCTGGGTAAAACAGGAATGCCAGAGCGGCGCCCCACGGCATTCGTACAGTGCCATACAGAACCGAAACCGAAACACAACAATGAGCTCGTGCAGAGGGCACGGAGGAAGGCAAGTTTCAGCGCAGTCGCATTTTCAGCGCAGCTTAAGAAACTAGGGTCTTTAGAATTACGTATGTATGCATTTTCTATTAAAGGAACACACCTCCTAATACTTACCTGGTGATGTTGCGCCTCAGATATGCGTGATGTTTACTTTTTTGATCGACAACGTTCACAAGTATGAACAGCCATACCAGTTCAATATGGCTGGCCCTTGGGCAAGTGGTTCAACTTTGGCCGAGTGGCTGAATCGAGAGACGTGCCGACAAACAGAAAGACAGACAGACCGAAATTTCTCCGTTTAAGTATCCCAAGAAAGACTATTGTCTTTATTAGACGAGCCTCATTAATTGATTGATTGAGTGACGGACAGACAGACAGACAGATAGATAGATCTAAAGGTGAACATTTGACAGCGTTCTACTACAACGGCTACTCCAAAGCTTTCATTGAGAGGGTTGCACGCCGCCACGCCCGCCCCCGCAGACCCCTTTAAGAGGACACTGACTCGTCGCTTCCCACCTAGGCCTGTCCGCGTCTGCATTCCCTACGTTATTAAGGGCACCAGCGAAGCGCTCACACGCGTTCTGTCGGAGCAGGGCATAAAAGTTGTTCACAAGCCAACTTCCACACTCGGCCGCTTCTTCCCGCGCCCAAAAGACAGACCGCCCAAGGAAAAAGCGCAAGGAGTGATTTATTCTATTCCTTGAGCGGATTGTGGCGCTTCATACGTGGGGGAAACGAAGAACTTCCCAGAGAGGCTGCGACAACACAGAAACGACGTCCGCAAGTTCGACAGACAAAGGAGTGCACTAGCTGAGCATAGCGAGGTGAACGACCACCGCATCGCCTTTGACAACTCCCGCGTCGTCGACTTCGAGGCAAATTACCTCAAACGACTTTTTGTGGAATCCTGGCACATTCAGGCGACACCCGGCAACGTGAACCGGTCTGCAGGTGCGCTGCCGAGTGTGTATTTCAATGGACTACGGCACGTCAATGAAACCAAGCGTGACCCCCGACCTAAAGAGAGGAAGGCTTTTGTCTTCCTTTTTAAACGCTGTTGCTCTCTGGCGCCCCACAGTCACCCCTGAGGAAGGGTCCGAGTTGGACCCAAAACGTCGGGTTTTTTAAAGGACCCCTGACAGCAAAATTTTTGTTGATGACTTTTTTACTGTGATTTGTAGCTTTGTGTCTGGCAATCCCTAAGTTAAATCGTAAATGCTCTAGCGTATCGCATAACTCATTCTAGCGTAGTCAATTGCGACCATTATAGCGTCACTTCAAAACGCCCGCCTAAAAACCACAAGAAGCTGGCGCCCCATGCGGGGGAGCTTCAAAGACCACGTGCACACAAGCTGTGGTGACGTTGAAAGCGCGGTTTTCAAATCGGGGCCCAGCGCGCGGCAGAGATTGAAAGTATGTGGATGCCTCGGTATGGGTTAAACCTGTTAAGCGCGTCTCCCCTCACGAAAACTACCTCGAGAGCAGGCCGACAACAAAGGATGGATGGATGGATGGATGGATGCTATGAGCGTCCCCTTTATAACGGGGCGGTGACAAGTGTGCCACCAGGCTCGAAAAAAAAAAAAAAGAAAACCTTTACTCTCTTTTTCTTTTTTTTTAGCGTTGGCCTAGTGTCTTTACTTCAATTAAAACTATTTTACTCCAGAAGACAAAAAAAAAACCTTAAGTTTTCAGCTTCGTTCTGTGCCCTTTACGGCAGAATGTCCTTATTTTTTTTCCCCATTATTTATTTTTGTCCTTTCTCTCTAGTTTTCTGCCACCAATACTCTAACCGTCTCTTACTTATTTCAATCGCGGGTGTGTTCAGCTTTCCATTGTCTCTAAAACCCAAGGCGTCATGTAGGCTCGTGCCCAAACGTACACCTGGGTGGATGTCTCCACATTCAATCAGAACATGCTCCGCCGTTTCCTGATCTTCCCCGCAGCACGTGCATTGTTCTTCTTCTTTACTGAATCTCGCTTTATAAGCGTATTGTGCACGTGCGCCCTCTATCTACGTCATACCAGGATGTCGCGAGGTGCAGCCAACTCAAGTGAGCACTCCACGCTTACTTTAAAACCAAATTAAGATATCTTAAAGGCAACGTTCGTCACTAATAATCGGTCAGATGTGCCCCCGTATACAGGAAAGTCAAACAACACAAACATCTCGAGGTTTCAGTTTTGGTGTCAGGGGTCCTTTAAAGTAAAAGAAGTTTTTTACCTTTAGAATTCGTTGGTTGGTGTAACTTTTTCAATGATAGATAGATCTAGTATGAAAGACTATATGGAGTAATGCATTATTGTAACCGACAGGTGAGGTGACTAGTGGTCGCCTTCCCGCTTCAAATGGGATGCTAGTAAAGATCGTCATTATCAGAATCATCACCACCACCATCGCTAGGCTGCGCGAATTTCGAGCGTCCATGAGCACGACTGCACGGCTTAATGCCAGACGCAGCCGACGCGGAAAATTTCGGGTCGACGCCGCTGCACGGCGCGTCGGTGCGAGTAAACCGGGGTTTTACCCCCCAATTCACACTTCGGGGATTAAGTATATAAGCTCCGATTTGCCTAACGCGCGAACTGCGCCGCCAGCTGTAGCCGTAAAATTCCGGGCAACTGGCTTTATACCGGCAGGAAGTCGAGCTATAGGTGGGATATAGGGGTTTATCGTGAAATAAAATAAGGCTCGCAAAACATAGACGCAACGGAAGAGAACCAGATGATGTGTTTGGTATAATGAGGTCTCCTAGACAGTCTCATATCCATGGGTGTGCGGAGGGTTCTCCATGTTCTTCATTAAGGCAGGGGGGGGGGGGGGTAATGTTTCGCCGCAGCCCCCCCCCCCCTCCTCTCCCTACCCCGCCCTCCATTTGTTGGTCGAGTCCGGAATAAAATGAGCTTCGCAGTGGTTGCAAAAATGAAGATTAAGCAATGGCGTGATGCTCACAACGGCCTGCCCTCGGTCCTCGGCTTTCCGGGGGGTGAAAATGGGCAGTAAAACGCTCTTGGAATGCGATATCGTATAGGTCTTTCGCCGCCATTATCGTCAAAAACCTGCATTGCTACAACCCTTAACATTAAACAGTGATGGGACAGATACGATCGAGTAAAGATACAGGGCCGACTTGGCGACACCCCCCCCCCCTATTGCGCACACGTATGCTCACAACTATGTGACGTCCGAATGTAATGAATATAAGGTATGCATAGATTCCAACATACCCACTTCGCTACTTTACTGTAATAAATACCAATAATGTTGTCACGTACGCAATAGAAAAGCGAAAAAAAAAAACTTCAACACAAACGCGTTATTGTAGCTAATAATAATAATATCTGGGGTTTAGCGTCCCAAAACCACGATATGATTATGCGAGACGCCGTAGTGGAATGCTGCGGAAATTTCGACCATCTGGTGTTTTTTAACGTGTACTGACATCGCACTGTACACGGGCCTCTAGCATTTCACCTCCATCGTAGTGCGACCGCCACGGCCGGGATCGAACCCGCGACCTTCGGGTCAGCAGCCGAGCACCACGTTATTGTAGCTGTTGTCCTCTGGGCCTGGCCCATGCCCAATGCAGGAGATTGGTCTAGTAGTGGGTGAATGAATTTTTCCAATGTTTTATGTAGTGTATAATTTCTAGATGCGATAGTTGATTAACGCGTTATATCGTTAGATGTCTTCTGCTGGAATTTTCTTTTGCCGTTTGTTCGCATTACCGGACAGTATCATTCGTTTTTCGAGCAACGCTTCTTGGACTTCACGTACATTATTTGGTCGACAGAGGCCTTTCCTATCTGATGCAACCGCAACAATTAAAACACGTAAAGAACCCGCTCCCGGTTCCCGCATGCGTTCCTTCTTTAACTCCATCGCAAAAGCTGCACCCGAGCCTCTCGTCAATAACTAATCCTTGACCAACACAAATGTATACTCTCCCCTTTGTCAGGTCAACGGTCTCAATATGGTCCCCACCGTCTGACTCTGATCAATTAACGATACGACTGCCCTCACCGTTAATTCGAGCGTTAACAATTTGACACATTAATCACCTGAAAAGCAAAGTAGTTACTTGATTAATTACTTCAACTATCTATAAACGCTCTCGCTCGTTTTTTCATTATCTGCAACCACTACAGTCATTGATTCGTTCGCTCATTTCCTTTATGCATTGTTTATTGAGACATGCCCCCGCTTGTCGCGAAGGTATTGCTGCACGATGGTTATAAGCCTTACACCGCGGTGCCATACGGGCAGTTTTGATAGGGATCGAGACTGATCCGGATCGAATTTCTTTATCGTGATTGGCTCCTTTACGCGGTCTGCCAAGAGGGGAGCCAATCGCTGTTGAGAAATTCGATCCCGATCGGGCTTGATCGCGATTAGCAGTGCACCGTGTCACACCGGCATAACGTACGCAACAGCCGCAAAACTGAAACACAGAAATATGTGTAACAAGCGTTGAAAGCTGGGCGAGTTCGTCAGGTTTTATCTTCTAGCAAACTGCGCAGCTTATTTAGGTCGATTACGTTTACAATAAAATCAGTCGCGGGTCTGCGCTCGCCTGTCCCTTTCGTTCCTTCTTTGCGTCCCGTCTGCTGCGCGGTTTGCTAGAAGA
The DNA here is from genome assembly GCF_013339695.2 of Rhipicephalus sanguineus. NCBI lineage: Eukaryota > Metazoa > Arthropoda > Arachnida > Ixodida > Ixodidae > Rhipicephalus > Rhipicephalus sanguineus. The sequence goes on from NC_051185.1 coordinate 19,730,597, forward strand.
TGAAACACGGAAACAACGCGCTCCCGGTATTTGCATACCTTCCTTCCTTCGAAAGACTGCAGTCGCGGTTCTCGACATAACTAATCCCCCAACCCCCACAACTAAGACTATATTCTTCGCCAGAACCTCAGCGCGAGTCTCGTCGCGACTGTCTGACTCCTTCCCGCTTAATACGACTCCCCGTTAACTCGAGCCTGTTAACCTCTTCCTTGCCTTTCCCCTCTTCGCATGCGCGGTCTCCGTCGAAGCGTGCGAGCCCGTCTCCTTTAAATCTCGAGAATGCCGAGAATGCGCGTGACTATTTATAACGTGTACATCGTTAAGTTCGTGCAGTGCTGGCGGCGGAAATGCACGATGCCTCCATTAAAGGAGCACTGACACGAATTTTAAGTATTTTCGGACTGTTGCTCTAAATAAAAACGCTGGTGTCGAGAACACTAAAATGAGTATGACGGTGCCTGGGAATGATTCGAATATATGTTTAATACCGCTACCTTAAAAAGCACTTTCGGTTTCGATATCGAGGGCGCCACTTCTCAGTGACGTGTCATCGACATAGGCGTGCGCAGGGTTCCCCTTCAGGAAGAGGAGGGGGGGGGGGGGAGTTCATCGCGGCGCCCCCCTCCCCTCCCTATTGAGTCAATGTATGGGGCAGACTTTGCGCCTCTCTCTTTTTAGGTGACCGGGCGGGGGGGGTAACCCTCCCCTCCCCCCCCCCCCCCCCCTGTGCGCAAGTCTATGGTCATCGCAGTGTGACGTCAGAGCTAAGGATGATATAATAATTGCTGGTGTTCTACGTCCCAAGACCCCGATATGATTACGAGGAACGCCGTAGAGGAGGGCTCCGGAAATTTCGACCACCTAGCGTTCTTTAACGCGCGCCTAAATCTAAGTACACGGTCCTCAAGCATTTTCGTCTCCATCTAAAATGTGGCAAGAGAGCTAAGGAGGAACCCCCTTATTACGTATGTATGTGCGTGTAGAAACGCTCCGTGGCAGCATCTTTATTCAATCGGGCCATTCGTTCGTGCTCATGAGAAGAAGCGCGAAGAAAAGAATTGAAAAGAACAAGGGATGATGCCGAGGCCAACGGGTACCCCCGTCGGCTCCTGCAATAAAGTCCCTAAATATTTCCCTGGACTTTACTCCTGCAAAAACAAGTACGCCGTTCAGCACAGCTCTGTAATGAAGAATCCCCGAAAAAAGAAAGGGTAAAACGGGTGCCCATTCCGTACGCACCTGAAACAAAATTCAAAATTTCAAAATTGTCGACGTTCAAGTTGCGCATGTACCTTCAGACAAGTTGAAGGGCTGTCTTCTTCGCGCAAAAGATGTTTTGGATAGCAAGCGCTTCCTGGGGCTTGTTTACAAGATTGGCCGCGGACACTGTGAAGCTTCGCACATTGGTGAATCCGGGAATCTTGATGAACGCCTTAGACAGCACCGGAACGACAGTTGCCATAGGACATATATACCCTCAAATGCATTGGCTGAACACGCCGTCAACACGGGTCACACAATTGACTGGACGTCAGCACAAATCGTCACCACACAAAAAAATCGTTATCTTCTCGCCTACTGCTGGAATCGCTATAAATTCAATCCATACACTAAACCGGACACGTGGCAACATGCCATAAAAGTATGCAAGATTCTTGCGCAATCTAACCACTACCGTAGTCCCTCAATACTTCTCCACTACGTGAGTACGGCATTTTGTACGTACATTTACTCCATCGTGCAACAGACTCGCGCGGGTTTCGAAACTTCGAACAAACAGTTTTCTTTTTGCTCCTGATTTTGGCGAGTGCTCAGTTTTTTTCTGCAATGCGCATGTTCGTATGCGTGCGCGTGCACGTACAGTCGCCCAAATCTTTAACTATAGCGTGCGCGAGCGGCAATTTTTTTTTTCTGCGTATCTTCGCCATCATCATCATCATCATCATCATCATCATCAGCCTGTCTACGCCCACTGCAGGGCAAAGGCCTCTCCCATGTTCCGCCAATCAACCCGGTCCTGTGCTTTCTGTTGCCACGTTATACCTACAAACTTCTTAATCTCATCTACCCACCTAATTTTCTGTCTTCCCCTCACGCGTTTGCAATCTCTTGGAATCCAGTCAGTTACCCTTAATGACCACCGGTTATCCTGCCGACGTGCTACGTGGCCGGCCCATATCCATTTCTTCTTCTTAATTTCAACTATGATATCCTTAAACCCCGTTTGTTCCCTGACCCACTCTGCTCTCTTCCTGTCTCTTAAGGTTACACCTATCATTTTCCTTTCCATCGCTCGCTGCGTCGTCCTCAATTTAAGTTGAACCCTCTTTGTAAGTCTCCAGGTTTCTGCTCCGTAGGTAAGTACCGGTAAGATGCAGCTGTTATATACCTTCCTCTTGAGAGATAGTGGTAGACTACCATTCATGATTTGATAATGCTTGCCGAATGAGCCCCATCCCATCCTTATTCTTCTAGTTATTTCACTCTCATGGTTCGGCTCCGCGGTTACTACCTGTCCTAAGTAGACGTACTCCTTTACAACTTCCAGCGTCTCGCCACCTATCGCGAAGTGCTGTTCTCTGCCAAGATTGTTCCACATTACTTTAGTTTTATGCATATTAATTTTCAGACCTACTCTTCTACTTTCCGTATCCAGTTCAGTAATCATGAGCTGTAATTCGTCTCCCGCGTTACTCATCAATGCAATGTCATCAGCGAAGCGCAGGTTACTGAGATACTCTCCATTAACTCTTATCCCTAATTCTTCCCAATCTAGGGCCCTGAAAACCTCCTGTAAACACGCGGTGAATAGCATTGGAGAGATCGTGTCTCCCTGTCGTACGCCCTTCTTTATTGGGATTGTGTCGCTTTCTTTATGAAGGACTATAGTGGCTGTGGATGCGCTGTAGATTTCTTCCATTATGTTTATATAGGCTTCGTCGATGCCCTGATTCCGCAGTGCTTGCATGACTGCTGATGTCTCCACCGAATCAAATGCCTTCTCGTAATCTATGAAGGCTATGTATAGGGGTTGGTTGTATTCCGCGCATTTCTCTATAACCTGATTGATAGTATGAATATGGTCTATTGTTGAGAAGCCTGTACGAAATCCTGCCTGGTCCCTTGGTTGATTAAACATGCAGCGATGGCGTAGTGGGTAGAACATCAGCTTCGCATGCAAGAGGTCCGTGGTTCGAATCCCGGTGCCGAGCAATTCCCAACCGGATTAAAAAAAAAATCCGCGTGATGATGGAATTGTGTAAAAAGGCCTGGGGTGCAGCCTCACTGGCGACCACAGCCAGCAATGCACTCCCTCACCAGAGCAGGATTGGCCACCCTGGTGTAGTACTTGGCCACTACCTCCCACATGAATACACCAATCTTCGCCATACGACTGAATTAAGTTTCAAAAAGGGTGAGGGCAAGTGCATGCCCGCAATGCACGTACCCACAAAACATTTTTTTTTTCTGCAACTTCGTTCCGTCATACGGCGCTGACACACACAAAAAAAAAAGTCGCCGCAGCGAACGCTAGTTAGAGACTTGGGAGGGCTGCACGCACACAAAACGTAAACGTTTCAGGCACGAAACGTACCCCCCCCCCCCCCTAACTACGTCACTGCGCTGCATGTAGCAGAGTCGGACACTTGTTCCACTTAGTGCAGGTAGTGACCTCAGATCCAAACCATGAGACTGAAGTAACTAGAATAACAAGAATGGGGTGGAGCGCATTTGGCAGGCATTCGCAAATCACGAATGGTAGTTAACCTCTATCCCCCAAGAGAGAGGTACGTAGCAGCTGCATCATACATACGGGGCAGAAACCTGGAGGATTGCGAGAAAGATCCAACTTAAACTGAGGACGACGCAGCGAGCAATGGAAAGGAAAATGATAGGTGTAACCCTAAGGGACAAGAATAGAGCAGCAGAATGGGTCAGGGAACAAAGAGGTGTTAAGGACATCTTAGTCGAATTCAAGAGGAAGAAATGGACATGGGCAGGGCACGTAGCGCGTAGGCGAGATGACCGCTGGTCATTAAGAATAACAGGCTGGATTGCAAGAGAATTAAAGCAAACGCACCAGGGCGAGGCGGGAAGTTAGGCGGGCATGATTAGATAAAAGTTTGCGCGGATGACGTGACCGCAGTAACCACAGGACCGGGTTGATCGGAAAAACTTAACCATCACTTGACTATCAAATAGTAGACACATGTAATAGTTTTCCTTTTGTAGTGCAAAATAACACAGTTGAGCAGATCTGTGTATTATTTTTAAAAGAAAGTAAGACTACGACACAGGATGAAGCTTTTTCTTTTTTTTTCAGTGTTTATGTACATGTATTTGAATCCCACCATTTGCGATGTCTACTTCTGTTCGCTTAACTGTATTTCACTACATTTCATATTTAACGTTATGCCCAATGTTAGTTTCAATTGAATTTTTGCTTGAAGTGTTTACCTCTTCATATGCTAAATATATTCATCATGTTATTACCGTAAGTGTCAGTATGAAATTGTCTAAATTTTATTACTTCTACTACGAAAGCTTGCATGAAATTGGCATGTGTCTTTCATGATTTATTTATAGCGATATATTTGCGCTGTGTTTGAATGCTTGTTGCTGACCTCACTGCTGTCCCGTTTCTTCACGAACCGTGGTGTAGGCCTAGACAGGAAACAGTTATGTCTGTTTCCGTTTGCCTTATCTTGGTGACATGCAAAATTGCTACGTACACATGCCAGAATAACTATAATTATTAACGTTGTAAAGGCATTTGGCCCTGCAGTGGGCGTAGTCAGGCTGATGGTCATGACGAAACTTGTTTCTACTAAACTGTCTCTGCTTCTTCTTCGTTTTCATCTCAACGCGCAAGCGTGGTATTGCGAAGTGAACGGCTGTCCATGCGTGGCCATGCGTTGTTTGAGCACGACATCCAACCCCCCTACCCCCCCCCCCCCCTTCGACTTCGATCAAGGCTGCCCTCAACGTACGTATGCCGCCACTTCTCGGAGATGGTCCGTCGCCGTCCCTGTCACCACTATATACTCGGGCGGGCAATAACGCTCGCTGACGCCGCGGGGCGCTGACGTCGGTGTCAGTGCACGCTTCGCAAGACTCGCCAGACTTGGTCGGGGCGCAAATTGAATCTCGGACTGCAGGGCCATATCGATGACCTTCGCTGTCTGCCTGCGCTCCCATTTCTCTCTTGTTCCGCGACCGGCTGCCCCCTCTTTTGCAATGCAGTTCAAGGAAGCCTGTGTTTGGTACGGTAAACAAGTCAAGACCTAGTCTTCACTTTTTTTTTCTAGTCTGGTCTAGCGCGGTCTCTAATCAAATCCAGTATTGGTGACCTATACTTTAATGAGAACTAACAGACACCAATACCAAGGAAAGTATAGGGGATGCAATTTGTAGTTATTAGGATATAAACGTTAAGAAAGTAAAGTGGATGATAACTTGCCGCGGGCAGGGGCCGAACCTGCAACCTTCAAGTAACGCGTCCGATGCTCTACCACAGTGGTTCTCAAATGGGGGTCCGTGAAGCCATTTTTGGGGATCCGCGAAGCCAAAACCTCGAAAAAAAAAACGCTTTGTTTGGAGGCACACTACGTACCGTGACAGCGGCCCCTTCTGAATTCCGGTATGCTTCACCGCATAACAAATTTGCATTGCTGCGCAGCTGACTTGTGTTTCCCTGTCTTCATGAGACGGCTGTAAAGCTTTTGTTACAGTTTTCTAAGACATATGCACGCGAGAATGCTTCTTCTAGGCCTGCATATTTGAAGAGCAAACATAGAAACAGGTTGAACGTGGCTGCAGACTGCACAACTTATTGACAAGCTCTTGAGATCGAATAAGTGTGGCCCTTTATTTTGGCCATACTTTGCCAAGGAGAAACAAGAGGCACCTATTTCAGGCTGCATGTTGTGTTAATTTATGACCCCCACCCCCTTTTCTCTCACTGCAAGAGGTCCCTTCTCACTTACACCAGTCCAGAAGGGGTCTCCGAAACATCCATGGCTGAGAACCACTGGTCTATCAAGTGAGCTACGGCAGCGGTCATCGTCCCGTCCACTTTATCGGGTACATCTGTGCATTTAAACCTGGGAGTGTTAGTCAGCACCGCTCATAGTCATGACGGCGAGTGTGGAACACTCTTTCTTTCTGCCTGCTGGCATCACGTAGCACGTGAGGTCCTAAATTGTCGAGGCCTTCAGCAAGTTCCCCCCCCCCCCCCCACTCCCGTCCCCGAAAAAATCACACCATCTCCCGCTAAAGGGGACCATGAGGCGATGCGAAGCAGCGTTTCGGCATGTAGAGCCCGCGTTTCAGAGGGGGAGTGGAGAGGGGAGGTGGGAGAGGCAAAGAGGAGAGGGGATGTGGAGAAGGGGAGGGATGAGGGGGTGGGGAGAGAGGGAAAGGGGAGAGAGGTAAGTGGAGGGGGAGGGGAGAGAGGGAAGTGGAGGGGGAGGGGAGAGGAGGTGTGTGGAGAGGGCTTGTGCATGCGCAGTAAGGGTGGTCACGCCGCACACCACCACCACCGGATTGAACTCCGCTATAAGATGTTTCACATCTAAAAATTCCTGGTTACGGGCCTGCGTCACATGATGACGTCATGTCAAAGCTTGGTCAATGGAGCTTGGTCAAAGGAGGGCCGTTCACGGAGGCAGTGTAAAACCAGGTGAGGTGCCTCTGATCTTGGAGGCAGTGCAAAACCACGTTAGGTGCAGAAAGCTTTCGGAGGGTGGCAGGACAGAAACAATACATCGAGTGAGAAGAAAAAGAAGATGGCTTCCGCCTTCGAGTCGTCTTATAGGCGAGTGCACAAGGGACCCTGTGAGTTTTTAAAAGACGAACACGTAAGAGACGACAGGACGTCCCGAAGTCTCTGACGTGTTCGTCTTTGTGTTAGCGCTGAAATCAAGATGTCGTCAAGCATTTACCAACTCGCCCAAAAACAAGTTCTTATTAAACTATTACTTCGTTGTTTCCTTCAAGCGTGACAGCAAAAAAAATTCGATATGGAGGCTGCGGTAGTTTACGTTTATTTTTTGCAACTTTCTTTTATGTTTCTTCGCATACACGAGCTGTGCACGACGACATGAAGCTCTGTCCGGACACGCGCTACGAAATACCCCCGTCAGCCTTCAACAAATCCTCTCGAAGCTTGGCAGCCAGGCTGTTTATAGAACAAGGCAACAACAGCGACAGAACGCGCGATTTCCCGCGATCGAGGATGTCTCCATGGAAGACGCCTGGAAATATTTATAGGCTTCCAAAGCAACGTCGAGCGGCGCCACTGCTCTTATCGCAACTGGGGGCATCCGCGGCCACAACACTGCCGCCCCCGCTTCCGCGCACGCGCAGAGCTCTCGGATTGCACCTGTGGTGCGTCACAGTGTAACTATTGCTGACTAGCAGTGATTCGGGCCGAATGAGGAGCGCATGCGCGCACGTGTCCTTGCCGCCGCCGCTGGCAAATCCGGCAACAAACCGCCTTCGCGGGCAGCGTCTGCCCCCAGTAACTCATAGCTCAGCCGCGCCCAAGCTTGAGCTTGGGTTCCCTAAACGGGAAGGCAGTTTGAATTAAAGTACCACGTGTGCCACAAGGCGCGCTTTTTTTTTTTACTAATAAGATACGTTCGTCTAGAGAGAGGGAGAGAGAGAGATAAAAAAAGAAGGCCGGGAGGTTAACCAGATATTAGCATCTGGTTTGCTACCCAGCACTAGGGTGGGTGGAAATATGGGTCGAAAAGAAGGCGTAGAGAGAGAGAGAGAAATAAAAGGAGAAAAAACGCACATACACACACACAAAATAAAAAAACAACAACACACAATACGTTCGTCTAATCTATACATGTATGCCAAGGTCGTCAAGCTGTTGACGTTCTATGTGAATACCCGGAGTTTGTCACACAAGACTAGGATGAAAGCGGCAGCTTCTGCAGCGAAATAAGATTGCAGTATACTCTTCAGAGATGGCCAATTTGCATATCGCCCACAATGAACCGGTAGTGCAGGTTATATATGGTTTCTGGAAATGAATACCATAGGGACTCGTAGAGGTGGCTTCTCCGCACGGTGACACTTGTTGCCGAAAAGCTTGATTTAGAGAATAACTGGTCACGCGACCCACACCGTATGTTCATGTATGTATGTATGTATGTACGTATGTATGTATGTATGTATGTATGTATGTATGTATGTATGTATGTATGTATGTATGTATGTATGTATGTATGTATGTATGTATGTATGTATGTATGTATGTATGTATGTATGTATGTATGTATGTATGTATGTATGTATGTATGCATGCATGTATGTATGTATGTATGTATGTATGTATGTATGTATGTATGTATGTATGTATGTATGTATGTATGTATGTATGTATGTATGTATGTATGTATGCGTACGTATGCATATTTATTTATTTATTTATTTATTTATTTATTTATTTATTTATTTATTTATTTATTTATTTATGCATTTATTTATTTATTTGTAAATGCTGCCGATCCCAAACCGATCATGGCAGGAGGGCATATACAGTAGTTGAATACAAAATAGCACAAAATGTGATAAAATGGCAACAAATAATTACAAAGAATGTTCAAAACAAGAGCTACTACCATATATATATATATATATATATACATATATGTATATATATATATATATATATATATATATATATATATATATATATATATATATTGTAACGGGCTAAAAAGGACAACGAAGAAGACAAGAAAGACGACGTTGACAGACCCTGCAAGCTGGGCGCCATCTTGCCAGCCGCTGAGTTTATTCCCTGTATATATATTGTAAATATATTCTCCCCGTAACATCTTTGGTGGAAGGTGCGGGGTATTAACTTCACGCAAGACGAAGCTTCGCAGCGGGCGCCTAGTTGCCTCTTCAATGGCGACGGAAGTCAACAATGCCGACCCTTCAGCGGCTACTGTGCGTTCTCCAACCGGGCCGTCAACCCTCATCTTGGAGCCCCCGAGAGACCCAGGTACCTTTTCGGGCACCGATAGTGTTGACGTAGAAGACTGGCTAAAGACATACGAGCGTGTGGGCGTACGTATGCGATGGGACCCAACGCTCATGCTGGCCAATGTGATCTTTTACCTAACCGACACCGCGAAGGTCTGGTATGAAACGCACGAGGAAGAGCTGACCAGCTGGGAGTTATGCAAGCAAAAGCTTCGGGAGCTATTTGGCAGACCTCTGGGACGTCAGCGCTCCGCCCAAAAAGAGCTCGCGTCTCGCGTTCAGACATGCACCGAATCCTACCTTACGTACATTCAGGACGTGCTTGCTTTGTGCCGCAGGGTGGATTCGCAGATGTCGGAAGCCGATAAGGTTGCCCATGTCATCAAGGGTATAGCAGATGATGCCTTTCACCTGCTTGTATTCAAGAACTCGTCTACCGTACAAGACATCATTTCCGAATGCCGGCGCTTTGAGGAAGCTAAGAGCCGCCGTGTTCTCCACCAGTTTACACGCCTACCTAACACGGCTGCTACATCCACCTGTGAAGACCCCCGCCTGCCTTCTACGGAAAGTTCCAGTGATGTTGTCCGTATTGTCCGCCGAGAAATCGAAGCCGCTGCTCCGCTCACGTCACCAACCCTCAACTCCGACAACCATCACGCCACCGTCTCCCTCATCCAGTCCGTCGTACGTCAGGAACTGGCCAACGTCGGCCTGAACAACATCTGCTCAATTCATCGACCTGAATATGCTCCACCAACTCCACCTGTTGCTGTCACACCGAACCGACGTTTTTCCGCTCCCCCACGTTATCGTAACCCGGCGGAATGGCGCACACCAGACGACCGGCCAATATGTTTCAACTGCGGTCGTGTAGGCCATATTTCTCGTCACTGCCGTTCATGGTCTAACTCGACACCATGGCCTTACTTTCCGTCCCATCGCCTTCCTCCCGGTAATCCACGCTCATCGCCGCAAACACAGCCGCTCATGCCTGACACTTCTTTGCCCACTCGACTCAGCCGCTCACCTTCGCCGCAACGCCGTTTTTCCCGCTCGCCCCCATCTCGTCGATCGCCGTCCCCAAGCTCCTTCCGGCGCTCACCTCCGGAAAACTGACGGGAGCAGCTCCTAGAGGTGATGCTGCAATCACGACCCGATGCCAAAATCCTCTACTGACCCTGCCCGCACATCGGAACCTTATCAGTGTAGACGTGGACGGTGTACCAGTTACGGCCCTTATTGACACTGGCGCGCACGTGTCTGTTATGAACGCTGACCTCAGAACACGCCTAAAAAAAGTCGTTACTCCTGCCCCAAGCCCTGCGGTCCGAACTGCCGATGGTGGAACAGCTGCCGTGATTGGCGTGTGTTCAGCTCGTGTGACCGTCGCCGGACACCACACATCGGTTATGTTTTACGTCCTAGAACATTGCCCTCACGACCTAATTTTGGGACTTGATTTCTTGTCGGAACACTCGGCCTTGATAGACTGTTCTGCCGGCGTTGTGCAACTCGCTCTACCTACTGCTGTTGACCCTCCCGGTTGCCCTCCAAGCCGGCTCTGTTCCGCAGACCACCTTCGCCTTCCTCCACGGACAGTTACTTACGTCGGCGTCTCACCTGTACCACCTGTACCCGACGGTGACTATATAGTGTCTCCAAATCTTGAAGTCCTGCTTTCGCAAAACGTTGCGTTTCCGCACACTCTCGTTACTATAACGGACAACGCCTCCTGTCTACCGCTCGTGAATTTTGGCCTATGTCCACAAGTTCTCCCTCGTGGCATTTCACTTGCGGAAATCATGCCGGCGGCCGACTGCCACATTTCAACTCTAAGTTACGACAGAGATTCGTGTGCAGAGAAACCTTCCCCTACTACTCCATCAGACCAAGGTGCCTTAACTCAGATGATTGCACCCGATTTACCTACCCAACATGCTGATGAACTGCGCGCTCTCCTTGCGTCCTTTTGGGACATCTTCGACCATGGCGACCGCCCTCTCGGACAAACGTCAGTTGTTAAACATCGGATTGACACAGGCGATGCGAGACCAATTCATCGGCGACCCTACCGCGTCTCCCATACTGAGCGACAAATCATCCAAAAAGAAGTCGACAAAATGCTTTCTCGGAATATCATCGAGCCTTCCAGCAGTCCATGGGCGTCCCCTGTTGTACTTGTTAAGAAGAAGGACAACAGTTGGCGATTTTGCGTTGATTATCGGCATTTGAACAAGATCACAAAGAAGGACGTCTATCCTCTGCCACGCATTGACGACGCCCTGGATTGCCTTCATGGTGCACAATATTTTTCTTCAATCGACCTTCGCTCCGGGTACTGGCAAATTGCCGTTGACGAGATGGACCGTGAGAAGACGGCCTTTATCACTCCCGACGGCCTTTACCAGTTTAAAGTGATGCCGTTCGGTTTGTGCAATGCGCCCGCCACGTTTGAACGTATGATGGATGCCCTGTTGCATGGCTTCAAGTGGTCCATCTGCCTCTGCTACCTGGATGACGTAATCGTTTTTTCTCCATCCTTTGTGACGCACCTTGAAAGGCTATCGAAGATCTTATCTGTCTTCCGTAAGGCGGGCCTGCAGCTAAATTCGGCCAAGTGCCATTTCGGCCGTCGTGAAATTTCTGTGCTCGGGCATCTCGTTGATTCCTTCGGTGTTCGCCCTGATCAAGATAAAATACGGGCTGTGAAAGATTTTCCTGTGCCAACTTGTTCCAAAGACGTTCGCAGTTTCTTCGGCCTCTGTTCTTACTTCCGTCGTTTTGTCAAAAACTTTGCCGACGTCGCGCGCCCTCTCACTCAGCTCCTCAAGAAAGACGCTGCCTTCGTCTGGGGTCCTGAGCAAGCGGATGCGTTCTCCAATCTGGTACAACTGCTTACCTCTCCACCTATTCTCGCCCACTTTGACGTATCAGCTCCAACAGAAGTCCGTACCGATGCAAGTGGTCATGGCATCGGTGCAGTCCTGGCCCAGACACAACAAGGTCGGGAACGCGTTGTTGCCTATGCCAGCCGCCTTCTTTCTGCTGCTGAGCGCAAGTACTCCATTACTGAACGCGAATGTCTGGCGCTCGTTTGGGCAGTCGGAAAATTTCGCCCCTATTTGTACGGCCGGCCATTCACAGTCATCACTGATCACCATGCCTTGTGTTGGCTTTCGTCCCTGAAAGACCCTTCAGGCCGCCTTGGTCGTTGGGCTCTGCGCCTCCAAGAATTCGACTACTCAGTTGTCTACAAAACCGGCCGCTTGCACCAAGATGCCGACTGTTTGTCCCGATATCCTGTTGACCCCCCAGACAGTTCTACGGCCAACCTTTCTACCAACGTTTTCTCTCTGTCCGCTTTTCACGACATTGGAATCGAGCAACGGCGGGACACCTTCTTGCACGATATCATCCAAAGGCTAACATCCGCGACGCCCGACCCTTCCCTTAGAATGTTTGAGCTTCATGATGGTGTATTGTACCGTTGCAACATGCGTCCTGACGGCCCCGACAGACTACTCGTCGTTCCTCCTCACCTGCGTCAGACTGTTCTCGCCCAGCTTCACGATATGCCGACAGCCGGTCACCTCGGCGTTTCACGGACCTATGACAGAGTTCGCCGGCGCTTCTTCTGGCCTGGGCTGTACCGCGACGTCTCCCGTTATATTGCTGCCTGTGATCTTTGTCAAAGACGGAAAACACCTACTACCCATCCTGCCGGACGCCTTCAGCCGCTCGACATACCATCAGAGCCATTCTACCGTGTGGGTGTTGATCTCCTTGGCCCTTTTCCTACGTCCACTGCGGGCAATAGGTGGATTGCAGTAGCAACTGATTATGCAACCCGATACGCGATCACACGGGCTCTTCCAACTAGCTGTGCAACTGACGTTGCCGACTTTCTCCTCGAGGACGTCATCCTACACCACGGCGCCCCTCGGCAGCTCCTCACCGACCGAGGCAGCTACTTCCTTTCGAAAGTGGTTGATGACCTCCTACGCTCATGCGCCACCAAACACAAGCTTTCAACTGCTTATCATCCGCAAACCAACGGCCTAACCGAGCGCCTCAATCGAACTCTTACTGACATGCTATCCATGTATGTCTCCGCTGATCATCGCGACTGGGACACTACGTTACCGTTTGTCACCTTTGCCTATAATTCTTCTCGACACGATACCGCTGGGTTCTCTCCATTTTTTTCTTTTGTTCGGCCGCGACCCTACGCTACCTTTCGACACACTCCTGCCGTCCAAAGTGAGTTATACGTCGGAGTACGCTCGGGAGGCAATAACGAAGGCCCAAGAGGCGCGCGAAGTTGCTCGACGCCGACTAGCGGACTCGCAGGAAAACCAGAGGCGTGTATATGACGCCCATCATCGTGACGTCCACTACGCGCCCGGCAATCTGGTTCTGCTTTGGTCCCCCACGCGCCGCCTGGGACTTTCCGAGAAGTTACTCCCACGCTATTCAGGCCCTTACCGCATCTTACGCCAGGTGACCGACGTCACCTACGAAATCGCCCCTAGTGACCCCACCGTCGTTCACCCTCGCACTGACGTAGTTCATGTTACGCGGCTCAAGCCCTACCACTCGACTGCCTCCTGATGAGCACCGGGTCGGTGCTTCAGCCGCCGGGAAATAATGTAACGGGCTAAAAAGGACAACGAAGAAGACAAGAAAGACGACGTTGACAGACCCTGCAAGCTGGGCGCCATCTTGCCAGCCGCTGAGTTTATTCCCTGTATATATATTGTAAATATATTCTCCCCGTAACAATATATATATATATATATATATATATATATATATATATATATATATATATATATATATATATATATATATTGTTGTTGTTGTTGTTGTTGTTGCTGTCCCTGCTCTTGTCATCTGCGTAGTCGCTGTCCTCGTCATCGTCGTCATATTTATTGTTATTGTTCTTCTATACGTAGCCTGTCTGCCTAGCTTCGAGGGGATTTGTTGGCGGAAGACGCGAGAGCCGGGATATATGAAGGCGCGCGCGCGCGCGCGCGTTGGACAGAGGCTCATCTTGTCATTCAGAGCGCGCGCCTAAGCAGACAACGGAAAGCGAATAGCCACAAACCGAAAATACAAACTGCAGCCTCCATCCTGATTTATTTGTCGGCATTCTCTCTCTCTTCACCTTCGCATGTTGGAGACAACGCATTCTGAGTAACTGAACAGCGCGGGTAAATCGCTCCACACGGCGTCTCGTGATTGTATACTCTTCGAAGCAGCGCTTCGAATCATACATCGTCTTTCGTGTGGTAGCTAAACATTTTCTTTTAGTAAACAAAAAAAATATTGACAGTTGGGCCTTCTTGGAGCGTGTCACGCCAACGTTTTCAAGCACGCTTCTCAGCAGAGAAAAAGAGAAAAAAAATTACACCATCTCCCGCTAAAGGGGACCACGAGGCGATGCGAAGCCGGAGCACTAGCAGGATCGCGTTCCGTTGGCGATCGTCGGGCATGCTGCCGACCTCGCGTCGTGGAACGCGAAGAGGAACGCTACGCGCGTCGTGCCTTCCCTCTAGCCCGGCCGTAAATTCTCACAGGGCGAGCGGGGAACGCGGTCGACAGGCGCGAGAGAGGGGGGAGCGTAGGAGAGGAGAGAGAGAGGGGGAGGAGACGCGCATGCGCTGGCGCTCATCGCGGCGTTGCGCAGGAGAGAATGAGGCGCGCGAGAAGGTGATGGGGAGTGGAGAGATGTGTGGAGAGGATGTGTGTGGAGATGGTTTGCGCATGCGCAGTAAGAGTGGTCACGCCGCACACCACCACCACCACCGGATTGAACTCCGCCATAAGATGCTTCGCATCTAAAATTCAAGAGCCCCTCTTCTATCGGGAAAATGGGGGCGAACGAGGCTTGCCTGCGTGCCTAACCTGTTTTCTTTCTTCCTTTCTTTCTTTCTTTCTTTCTTTCTTTCTTTCTTTCTTTCTTTCTTTCTTTCTTTCTTTCTTTCTTTCTTTCTTTCTTTCTTTCTTTCTTTCTCATAGCACAATGGTCCCTCCTATTTCCCTCCTTCATGTCGGGCATTGGACCTTCAACCACGTGCTTAGCACAGCGCAACACTTCAGTTGCTACAGGCAACAACGACTGTAATGCGTTAATACCCCGGCAACAACGAAATGCGGCAACGTCAAATGGCAAGTGACGCATTGCATAGCAAACGCTATGCAATAAACGGTGGTGGCACCGAACACGCAAGCGCAGTGCCATCACTGCTAACAGAACCACCAAACAGGATCTAGACATTCGGGACAACAACTGCATCGACCGTCTGAGAAGGATCGCACGCTCGCGACTCTGTTCAAATGTATGCGGCGTCTTGGTTCGCTCAGAAAGCAGTAAATTATTCTAGCAGAACCAACAACACGTAGCAGGGGGGGGCTCATAAACACGACGTATGATCTGTCACTCAGACCGGTCTAGCGCAAATGCAAGCCTTGCAGCTCCGTGAAAGAGCATTAACCATTCCACTTCGGCACACATAATTTTCTCGGAGTTTTTTTCTTTTTTGTTTGTTTCATCCTTTCCCTCTCCAAACAACCACTGTTCATTTTCTGAGCGCTTCTATCCATTATTGTGCTTCTGCGTCTCTCCAGCATGTTATTATTATTGTGGATTTTGTTGCTGATCACGCCGACGATGCACACGAATATAGAATGATGATAAAAACGATTACCAACACGTTGGTAATGACGATAACGGTACTGATTATCAAGGTGGTGATGATGACAAACACGAAGAAGTACACGGAGATTGTGATAACGATTGTGATGATAATGCTGGACACGAAGAAGACGAACGTGACGATTATTATAATGATAATATATTATTTGGACCTACAATGTTGTTGTGCATTTAGAATATTCTTTGTCATTTTCGGCTTCAAACTGTTGATTATGCACTATGTTTTACATCTTTTGATGACTTGTGTTATTACTCAATATTAGTGTTCGTTTCCATTTCCTTTTTATAACTGTTTACATTGTAGACTTCTGTCCCTCCTGCTTGGACCCTTACTGGGTCTGCAGTATGTTGTAAATAAATAAATAAATAGATAAATGTACAAGCATAACACGGTGATTATGAAATGAACGATTACAAAAATGGTGGTAACGATGCTGACTACAAAAGTGTAGAATATGACTATTATTATTATTATTATTATTATTATTATTATTATTATTATTATTATTATTATTATTATTATTATTATTATTATTATTATTATTATTATTATTATTATTATTATTATTATACACAAATACCCCCAAATGCCCTCGTTACGAGGTAATAATACCCTTCCCCCAAAACGACGCTGCGCAGTGGTCCCTCATGTGTTGCAGGAATGAACGTCCTTTCTTTTCTCAAAAACCACAACTACGAGCGCGGAACCGTGCCAAAAATATGCTGCGGTGGCGGGCTGGCTGGGTGCCCCTAATACCAGCGCGTACGCGTCAGCCGCGACGCTCGCGAATTAAACCGATATAAAAGCGACGACGACGACTCGAGTTGACAGGCCAGAATGCGCGCGCCCTTTCCCTCTTTTTTCGAGCCCCGCCCTCAATAAGGAAATGCTCGTGCCGCGGGGTCTTGTACGTAAGGAATCCCGAGATTGAGACGACAACGCTATAAGACAAAGCGAAAAAAAAAAGAAAACAAAAACTTGGAGTACGCTTGAGCTTCGTCTTCAAGAGTAGAACGCGATAGCGTAATCGGGCCCGTGCGCATCGCATTCAACCGTGCCGTAAGGAAAAGTAAAGATTGTGCCCGTAACATTGGACGTTTCAAACTATCCTAGAATGCCTACTGCAAGTACTTACAGTCGCGAAGTGCCCACTACGCCACAATTCTTCCTTTTTGCAAGATGGCGAAGTACACTATGCGCGCCCGTAAGGTGCCACGCGCACCTACGCAGCTCCGCAATTTGTAATGGGGGGGGGGGGGGGGGGGTGGGGGGGGGGGGCTTTTAAACCATCCACTCGTTGACGCAGTTCACACGTTTCGACGCCTAGTGAGATTCCGCGATTCTGCCGCGCAATATTACATGCGTTAAGGAGACTCCTCCCACTACCTCAGCCCATATCGCACAGCTGCGCGAAAAAAGCACGGACGAAGGGAAGTACACAGGACGGGCGCAATAACTTCCTTTCGTCCGTGTTTTTCTTTTTTTTTTTTTTTTCGCGCAGCCCTGCTACATGTGTTCATGAATGCACCACCCAAACAAGAGCTTTACTGCACTACATGAGATTCGTAGCGTTTTTCCCACGAAGCAGTTTCAAGCAATGGCGTGACTCCCTGGCACGATAAATTACGCTGAAAGTTTACGCCGGGCGTGTCTTCGTCTCTGTTGTCCGTGTCTTTTCTCGTTGCGCAGTCGGGCTGAAGTTATCACGCCTGCTTTGCCACGCAGAAGTACTGGATTCAATTCTCACTGGGACGAAAAAAAAATTTTATTATTTATTTATTTGCATTTATCTCGAATTTTCGCTCACGGAATACCGATTTCTCGCTAACAACCACTGACACAGGGTAGACACAGGGCAGACTGCTTCGCTGCAAAAATGTTTGCACTAAGTCGCGCAAAGCACGGCACAGCGAAGCACGGGCCCGTTGCCGCTCGTACTCCCCGTCGAGCGACACGTGCAGCTGCGAGATGCGCGGCGTCCTTCTCGGGAGTACGCACTTTCTTAGGACGCCGCCCCACGACTCTCTGGGCACGATCGGGCGCAGCCAGGCAATGCACTGCAGAGCACTGCACAACAACCACAAAAACAACAACAACAACAACAACAACAACAAGAATCCTCCAGCCTTCAGGACTTTGTTGTTTTTTTGTTGTTGTTGTTGTTGTTTCTGCGCTGCCCTGGTAATACGATGCGCGAACGCGGGCGATTCTAAGACAGGACGCGAATACGTGGAGCACCTCACGTGAGCGATTATTAATAAATTCACCATAAACAACACCGCATTCATAATCACCAGCAGCAGCGGGCGCAGCCTAATTTATTATGCAGTCCCGCGCTAAACCACTTACGCTTGAGCGGCCTGGATATTCACTTTGTAAACGTGCACGGTGTCGCGCGAATAAAGAAACGACGTACACTGCACGCCCGGTGATCTCGGATTACCGCCGTCTTCCGTCAACCTGTAACTCCGCTGATAAGTATGAGGGATGAATTACTGCAACGTATCGAGCGAATTTCAGTCGCCAAGGGCGCTGACTTGCTTGACTGACTGAGTCTATTGATTGATTGATTGATTGATTGATTGATTGATTGATTGATTGATTGATTGATTGATTGATTGATCCGACTGGCTGACCTGAACCGATCGATCAATAAATTAATATGAACTGGCTCACCAGACATGACCGTGTATACGTCAAGAATCTGAGAGCGAACACCAACTACCTTTACACACGCGCGCGCAAGCGCGCAAGCGCGCGCGCGAAATTCCCATCGTGATCTGCGGATCCTCATCTGGATTAACACGTAAAAAAAAGGCCTTACATAGAACATTTTAGTCTTATTGGGCCCTCTTACGTTTAATACGTGGAACAAGCTCACTTTGAAAGTAATTCGCGTGTTCCTTTTCACACAGCTTCAAGGAGTACATTTAGCTGCCCTCTCTGCCTCCCTTCCTTATCACCAAGCTTATCCCTCTATCTCTACATAATGACACGGACGAATAAACATGTACACAGAGGTACACTATTAAAGAGAACATCGGAGTGTACACGGCGGTCCACTGTTGAAGGGAACATCGGAGCGCGTGACGGCTGCTCGGCGCCACCGCCGGCCGGTGGCTGGAATATGTTTCGCGCAGGCGCAGTGCGCCCTGTGATGGTGCTCTCTCGTCGTCCGCTACCATGTCCGGAGCGTCGCGAAGCGCACCGTCCATGCGAACCGCTCACGCGACGAAGAAGCACCACTCACAGCGGGCACTGCGCCTGCGCGCAACATATTCCGTGTAGCGGCTGCCGGCGGAGCGCGTGCTACTGCCGGCGGTGGCGCCGAGCAGCCTCCACGCTCTCCAATGTTCACTTCAACAGTGGACCGCTTTGTACACTCCGATGGTCCCTTTAAGGGGTATTCAGACGGGGGAGAAATGCTCGGGGGGTAAAGGCGGAGCCTAGTGACGTCAACTCGCGAGGAGAAGTCGCCACAAATGCCCCCCACTCACACGGACGGGGCGAACGGAGGGGGAGACCAGTGTTACCAGACTACTCCTGTGGCTTGTACCGCCCGTTTCACCAGCTGCTGACGACGATGACCCCAGCTACAGATGACCCCAACTGCAGACTGGACACCCACTGCCGCTCTCTGCAGGAGCAAGTGCAACAATGTGGCCAAACAAGAGCCAGAAATTCCGCCACATCCCCCACCGCCGGGGGATTGTTTGTCCTTTCGGGGAAAACGTCCCCGTCTCCTCCGAGGAGCCGCGGGGGGGTCACGCCCACTCGCTAATCCGTGACGTCGCGGTCACGTGATCCGCAACCCCCCCGTCTCCCCCGAGCATTCCTCCCCCGTCTGAATACCCCTTTAACAGTGGACCGCTGTGTACACATCGATATGTGGACCGCTGTGTACATTCCGATGTTTCCTTCAACAGTTGACTGCTGAGTACACAAGATGCTGGCTAGTGGATAGCGAGCGTCCCGTGTGCATGTTTCATCGTCCGCGTGATGTTCTCGCTGGTGAGATGTGTTCGAGTCAAAACCCAACTTTCGGCATTAACCGCAAAATGCGCGCTGTGTGCTACAGAATACATACACACTACTCACAAAGCGGATAGCCATCGGGCTTGGTGCCAAAAGCTGCGAATGACCGACATCGCGACAATGGAATGCGGGCCAGCAGCCGCGGAAAGTGCATGAAATGCTTATGAAGGGGCAGCGCAGCCATACGGCTGTGGCCAAAAGGGGTCGTTGACCCGACCACGCCAAAAGCGACCCGATGTCTTCGTCTAAAGCACTGTGTCCCGCTTCCCAAAGGACGAAATGAATAGGCCAGAACAGAGAGCTGAAAACAAGTCCCCTCCCTCCTCTTTTTTTTTTCTTTTTTGTCTTTCGGGACACGCATCTACGCATAGGAGTGTGTTCTTCCCTTTTAGAATGGACCAACAAAGTTTTTCCCTCGTCGTCTCCTGAATAAAGATATCCTTGAAAGCTGCTCTTCGTTGAAGAGTGCGGGCATCGTCTGATGCCCCAATTCAGCTTCTTTCTTTCTTTCTTTCTTTCTTTCTTTCTTTCTTTCTTTCTTTCTTTCTTTCTTTCTTTCTTTCTTTCTTTCTTTCTTTCTTTCTTTCTTTCTTTCTTTCTTTCTTTCCTTCTTTCTTTCTTTCTTTCTTTCTTTCTTTCTTTCTTTCTTTCTTTCTTTCTTGCTTTCTTGCTTGCTTGCTTGCTTTCCTTCAAGGCAGCGTTGCTTAATACATTCACCGGAAATGCTCCGCCGCTCATCAGTGATTCGCCGGCGATTCCTTCCGAAGACATCTCTCTTTCTCTCTCTTTCTCTCTCTCATTCTTGTTCCCAAATGTCAAGCGTCTTTCTTTCATGATCTAGTTGTCTCGGCCGTGTTTGTTGCCCGCCGACAACTACAATTTTGTTTGTCGTTTTTTGGGCGAATTTGTAAGGCGTACTGGAATTTAAAAACATCACAAAAGACGAAAGGGCCAGTAAAATAAGTTGTCTGTACCCTTCTGTTACTGGTCCTCGGCCTTTCTACGTTGTTTTAAATTCTAGTATGTCGTTTCTGCTTTCAGCTAATGGAATGGTTCCACGCCGTGAGAACCGTTGGACAACGAAGCCGCAATCGTGCGAGTGTATGTGATCAAACATAATCATCTCGTTTTACTTCATTATTCACTACCCCTCTGGTCACGTGACCTGCGTGACTACTACTACTACTACTACTACTACTACTACTACTACTACTACTACTACTACTACTACTATTACAACTACTACTACTACTTCTACCACTACTACTACTACTACTACTACTACTACTACTACTACTACTACTACTACTACTACTACTACTATTACTACTACTACCACTACTACTACTACTACTACCACCACGACCACTACTACTACTACTACTACTAATACTAATACTACTACAAAAACCGGTTAATTCTAACTCGAATGGGACTATAAAAATGTTCGAATTAAACGGAGTTCGAATTAGCCGGCGGGCGCTAGAATGAACGTACATCGCATCATGCTGCGCGGCCAGAACCCAGCGAGCCACCCCTGGACTCGTTATCGCGTATTAGGCGCGACTACACGTTTGTGGTAGTGCATTCTGTAAAAACTGCGCGAAAAACGTGGACAAAGGGAGAAACGGACGACACAAGCGGACGACACAAGCGTTTCTCCCTTTGTCCACGTTTTTCGCGCAGTTTTTACAGAATGCATTACCAACTCGCCCAACAGTCTGTTCTTCTAAGTTTGTGGTAGGTTATATCGCAAATTAGGTTCATGGAGCTCTAACAGCGAGCACAAATCGATCAGTCAGTCAATTGTCAGCGGAGGACGGTTAGGGGATCTAAATAAACAGAGCTAAGAGCTAATACAAAAGTACTTGCGGCAGAATTCCTAAAGAGAAACTGCCGTAACGTGAAGCACTTAATGTAGTGTGGAAGAGGCGTAGTACTTCAAATGTAGTTTACTTCCATCTATTACGTTGTCGCAAGAACGAATAGCCAACACGTAGCCAACATTGGCCAAGAGTTAGCCAACATTAACTAGCGCTCATATTAAGCGAGTAAATACGATAAGCTTCGCACAAACTACACACTGTTCTTTTCAAAATTAATAAAACGCTTACTATATATTTCGTCTTGGTTTACAGTTTTATAAGTTAGCATGTATGTCCCAACTACCATGCGCTACTATAGACATATATTTCCCAATTTTATCTCGCAATATTTGTTGTACGCTTACAAGAAAATTTCTTGCGAAGAGCTTGGTTTCCACAGAATGCTACCGAAGAGAGAGAGAGAAAAAAAAAGAAATGTGGCTATAAAGTTCATTCAGGCATAACGGCTATAGCGTACACCGGTAATGTAAGCTCTGTTATTTCAGTATGTCCATGCGTATATAAGATGTTCAGAAGCAGCGCACGCTTCATAAACATTTTTCCGGTTTTAAATCGACGCGCGAGCTAGCGGCCTGTATCGACCCAAACCTCCAACTATACAACGCGGCTGCGCCAGACAAGCTCTAAATTACGTGGACTGTAAAAAAGTTTCTTAATGATTTCAACGAAAGCAAGTTATTGGTAAGCGCGCCGAAGCTGCTTAAGAGGAACGTTTAGCTCGGGAAGCTCCTATTCTAAATAGCTGGGGACACTTTATTTTTTCCCCGCAGCTATGCACTGCACCGAATTCGATTAAGTTATTTAAACTAAAAACAAAGAAAAAGTTAACATGCATCGAGTGTACGACGCAGACATATCATATAAGCGATGTTTCTTCTTTTTTTAGACTATTGAACGCCGCTGAATTTCAATAAACTTCAGCATCAAGACGGGGGAACGACCGCCGATGTAGCTCGGTTGGTATAGAGCGCCGCACGCGTAATGCGAAATGTCGTGGGTTCGGTTCCCACCGCTACCGAGTTGTATTTTTCGTCCACGTTAATTCATATACGCTTTCTTTCGTGGTAGCCAGGTGCACCGCACTTAATAACTAGTCACAACTCCCTCTAATCTTTCCTTGGCTGCATTGTCTCTTGCAGGTTCATATGGTTGTGTATGACAAAAAAAAAAACTATAAATAATAAACACACCCCTCGATCCATTCCATCTATTTCGTTCACAACTTTGACATTTAGCAATAAATAACTAAACGATATCGAAACGATTTGAGCAGCACCTACCGCACCGTACAGACAAAACAAAATCGATGTATTATATACACACCACTTTCGATAAACTGATGGGTATATAAGTACGTAGGCTTTTTCGAAACACTCGAAAGAAAAAAAAATAAAGACTGCAGCGAATCCACGTAAACTATGAATTTATCATAATATATCTATCCATTTTTGATACTCAAAGACAGGGGTCTCAAATTCAACTCACGTATCGGGCCGCAGTTAACGAAATTTATTCCCGCAGGGGCCGGGAGAGCGAAGAATTTTGAAGCATGGAGGAGGAGGGTGGGGTGTTACAAAATGTAACTTTACGCTGCCTATTGAAAGAATGCGTTTCCCATATATCTCATATATGGATAACTTCTGAAGGCACTTTGGTGCCAGGTTTGGACAAGACATATCAATACTGGTATCCAGAATGATTCAAATCTGGACGCCGATTCTGAGATATAGAGATTTTTGTTCCACGGTTATGCTCGAACACATGGTGACCCCATGGGATGCGTCATGAGAAAAAATAAAAATGCTTGAGACCACCCCAGTCCCTACAGCTCACCCAAACGAAACGTTATAATAATCGCAATAGGCGAGTAAATAATGCGAGTACCATTTGGCGAAGTCGCAAACATTTTATTCCTCTGGAAGCCGCGGGCCGCCATGTGAAACATCCGCGTGCCGCGTGTTTGAGACCAGCTTATATGCCTAGAGGTGCACCTTCTATATATATATATATATATATATATATATATATATATATATATATATATATATATATATATATATATATATATATTGTTACGGGGAGAATATATTTACAATATATATACAGGGAATAAACTCAGCGGCTGGCAAGATGGCGCCCAGCTTGCAGGGTCTGTCAACGTCGTCTTTCTTGTCTTCTTCGTTGTCCTTTTTAGCCCGTTACATTATTTCCCGGCGGCTGAAGCACCGACCCGGTGCTCATCAGGAGGCAGTCGAGTGGTAGGGCTTGAGCCGCGTAACATGAACTACGTCAGTGCGAGGGTGAACGACGGTGGGTCACTAGGGGCGATTTCGTAGGTGACGTCGGTCACCTGGCGTAAGATGCGGTAAGGGCCTGAATAGCGTGGGAGTAACTTCTCAGAAAGTCCCAGGCGGCGCGTGGGGGACCAAAGCAGAACCAGATTGCCGGGCGCGTAGTGGACGTCACGATGATGGGCGTCATATACACGCCTCTGGTTTTCCTGCGAGTCCGCTAGTCGGCGTCGAGCAACTTCGCGCGCCTCTTGGGCCTTCGTTATTGCCTCCCGAGCGTACTCCGACGTATAACTCAGTTTGGACGGCAGGAGTGTGTCGAAAGGTAGCGTAGGGTCGCGGCCGAACAAAAGGAAAAATGGAGAGAACCCAGCGGTATCGTGTCGAGAAGAATTATAGGCAAAGGTGACAAACGGTAACGTAGTGTCCCAGTCGCGATGATCAGCGGAGACATACATGGATAGCATGTCAGTAAGAGTTCGATTGAGGCGCTCGGTTAGGCCGTTGGTTTGCGGATGATAAGCAGTTGAAAGCTTGTGTTTGGTGGCGCATGAGCGTAGGAGGTCATCAACCACTTTCGAAAGGAAGTAGCTGCCTCGGTCGGTGAGGAGCTGCCGAGGGGCGCCGTGGTGTAGGATGACGTCCTCGAGGAGAAAGTCGGCAACGTCAGTTGCACAGCTAGTTGGAAGAGCCCGTGTGATCGCGTATCGGGTTGCATAATCAGTTGCTACTGCAATCCACCTATTGCCCGCAGTGGACGTAGGAAAAGGGCCAAGGAGATCAACACCCACACGGTAAAATGGCTCTGATGGTATGTCGAGCGGCTGAAGGCGTCCGGCAGGATGGGTAGTAGGTGTTTTCCGTCTTTGACAAAGATCACAGGCAGCAATATAACGGGAGACGTCGCGGTACAGCCCAGGCCAGAAGAAGCGCCGGCGAACTCTGTCATAGGTCCGTGAAACGCCGAGGTGACCGGCTGTCGGCATATCGTGAAGCTGGGCGAGAACAGTCTGACGCAGGTGAGGAGGAACGACGAGTAGTCTGTCGGGGCCGTCAGGACGCATGTTGCAACGGTACAATACACCATCATGAAGCTCAAACATTCTAAGGGAAGGGTCGGGCGTCGCGGATGTTAGCCTTTGGATGATATCGTGCAAGAAGGTGTCCCGCCGTTGCTCGGTTCCAATGTCGTGAAAAGCGGACAGAGAGAAAACGTTGGTAGAAAGGTTGGCCGTAGAACTGTCTGGGGGGTCAACAGGATATCGGGACAAACAGTCGGCATCTTGGTGCAAGCGGCCGGTTTTGTAGACAACTGAGTAGTCGAATTCTTGGAGGCGCAGAGCCCAACGACCAAGGCGGCCTGAAGGGTCTTTCAGGGACGAAAGCCAACACAAGGCATGGTGATCAGTGATGACTGTGAATGGCCGGCCGTACAAATAGGGGCGAAATTTTCCGACTGCCCAAACGAGCGCCAGACATTCGCGTTCAGTAATGGAGTACTTGCGCTCAGCAGCAGAAAGAAGGCGGCTGGCATAGGCAACAACGCGTTCCCGACCTTGTTGTGTCTGGGCCAGGACTGCACCGATGCCATGACCACTTGCATCGGTACGGACTTCTGTTGGAGCTGATACGTCAAAGTGGGCGAGAATAGGTGGAGAGGTAAGCAGTTGTACCAGATTGGAGAACGCATCCGCTTGCTCAGGACCCCAGACGAAGGCAGCGTCTTTCTTGAGGAGCTGAGTGAGAGGGCGCGCGACGTCGGCATAGTTTTTGACAAAACGACGGAAGTAAGAACAGAGGCCGAAGAAACTGCGAACGTCTTTGGAACAAGTTGGCACAGGAAAATCTTTCACAGCCCGTATTTTATCTTGATCAGGGCGAACACCGAAGGAATCAACGAGATGCCCGAGCACAGAAATTTCACGACGGCCGAAGTGGCACTTGGCCGAATTTAGCTGCAGGCCCGCCTTACGGAAGACAGATAAGATCTTCGATAGCCTTTCAAGGTGCGTCACAAAGGATGGAGAAAAAACGATTACGTCATCCAGGTAGCAGAGGCAGATGGACCACTTAAAGCCATGCAACAGGGCATCCATCATACGTTCAAACGTGGCGGGCGCATTGCACAAACCGAACGGCATCACTTTAAACTGGTAAAGGCCGTCGGGAGTGATAAAGGCCGTCTTCTCACGGTCCATCTCGTCAACGGCAATTTGCCAGTACCCGGAGCGAAGGTCGATTGAAGAAAAATATTGTGCACCGTGAAGGCAATCCAGGGCGTCGTCAATGCGTGGCAGAGGATAGACGTCCTTCTTTGTGATCTTGTTCAAATGCCGATAATCAACGCAAAATCGCCAACTGTTGTCCTTCTTCTTAACAAGTACAACAGGGGACGCCCATGGACTGCTGGAAGGCTCGATGATATTCCGAGAAAGCATTTTGTCGACTTCTTTTTGGATGATTTGTCGCTCAGTATGGGAGACGGTGGCGTGATGGTTGTCGGAGTTGAGGGTTGGTGACGTGAGCGGAGCAGCGGCTTCGATTTCTCGGCGGACAATACGGACAACATCACTGGAACTTTCCGTAGAAGGCAGGCGGGGGTCTTCACAGGTGGATGTAGCAGCCGTGTTAGGTAGGCGTGTAAACTGGTGGAGAACACGGCGGCTCTTAGCTTCCTCAAAGCGCCGGCATTCGGAAATGATGTCTTGTACGGTAGACGAGTTCTTGAATACAAGCAGGTGAAAGGCATCATCTGCTATACCCTTGATGACATGGGCAACCTTATCGGCTTCCGACATCTGCGAATCCACCCTGCGGCACAAAGCAAGCACGTCCTGAATGTACGTAAGGTAGGATTCGGTGCATGTCTGAACGCGAGACGCGAGCTCTTTTTGGGCGGAGCGCTGACGTCCCAGAGGTCTGCCAAATAGCTCCCGAAGCTTTTGCTTGCATAACTCCCAGCTGGTCAGCTCTTCCTCGTGCGTTTCATACCAGACCTTCGCGGTGTCGGTTAGGTAAAAGATCACATTGGCCAGCATGAGCGTTGGGTCCCATCGCATACGTACGCCCACACGCTCGTATGTCTTTAGCCAGTCTTCTACGTCAACACTATCGGTGCCCGAAAAGGTACCTGGGTCTCTCGGGGGCTCCAAGATGAGGGTTGACGGCCCGGTTGGAGAACGCACAGTAGCCGCTGAAGGGTCGGCATTGTTGACTTCCGTCGCCATTGAAGAGGCAACTAGGCGCCCGCTGCGAAGCTTCGTCTTGCGTGAAGTTAATACCCAGCACCTTCCACCAAAGATGTTACGGGGAGAATATATTTACAATATATATACAGGGAATAAACTCAGCGGCTGGCAAGATGGCGCCCAGCTTGCAGGGTCTGTCAACGTCGTCTTTCTTGTCTTCTTCGTTGTCCTTTTTAGCCCGTTACAATATATATATATATATATATATATATAACCGTGATACCTGTTTCTGGTACCGAGTTATTAATTTGTAAACACTGTGCAAGATTTTTTAAGCTGCTATTTTTTAAAATACTTTGCCGATAATCAGCGAAAAAAAAAAACCGTCAACTAGCATAAAACGTGAGTTGGTTAACGGCGTTGTTAACTACGAAATCACGCAATGAAACAGCAAACGCTGAATGTCCACCCTTCGACAGACAACGGCCTTTTTAAGCGAATCATTGCTCCAATTAAACCGAACAGCTTTCTAGAAATGCACGGCTATACGCTTGCATTTACAATCTTCGTCGATAGATTTTTGATATTCTTGTTTTAACGTTTGTACATTTCTTTCGACACACGGTGTTCTTATGCTCATCTTGTTACAACTATAAAAGAAAAACTGAGCATATAAGAGATTATATAGCAAATCAGCAATTGTTTTTATTCAGCAAATGTCACCAATAATCTGCAAGTTCACCTTGCGAATTTACGCAAGGTGAACAAACGTACATGAGAGGGATAACCTGTCATTTACGTGTACTGTATCCTGAATTAGCTTAGAAAGGAAATCCATACCGACCTCGCAATAGGACATAAACAAAATTGTTCTGGTTCGGGGATCAGGAAGAATTTTTCGGCATCTAATTCACTGAACATAAGACTTTTGGCAGGCGTCTCAGGACCGTTAAAATCGGCTAGATACAGCTACAACTGTTCAAGGCGGCTACAAAACACATCTCCGTTCACACCTATAGACGAAGAAGTGCGAAAGTCTGAAGGCGCGTTGATGAAGTGTTTTCCTAGAGGCACTACTTATACTATTTCTAGACACCTTGCAAGCCGCCTTATGTGGACGTGCATATAATCCGCGATACACATCATCTTCAAGACATCTTCGTAGAACTGACAAAGATGCAAGCAAAGAACCTTGAGAGAGTTGGCAGGGATGTTTGGACGATAGACGAAAGGAGTAGACAGGACGGCCGCAAATTCCCAACTGAAGTTTACTGAAATGTTTGAGGCCCGTGCACTTAAACTCTGTTCCAGAAGTTCCGTGCAGCAGAGCCAAGGCTACATGACCCTGGAGCGCAGGTTGTTGCGAAGCGAGATGTAGTGCCCCATATACGTAGCCCGTTGTTTGTCCTCATGACTTTTGCAAGCGGTCCCGTCGGAGGATTTTTACTTGAAGGCTTCTCTGCGTGTTGTAGCTGTGATTTGTATGACGATTTTGTCGCATTTTCTATATAAAACAATTTTTGTGGCTCCATGACACTGAAGAAAGAGTTCTTGCTTGTACGTGTTATAACATGCAAATGACGAAAGAAATAACGCTGTTGTGGCTCGTATGTGTTGTGTTTTTACTCATAAAGTACGAAGGAATGGTACGACACTGTCTAAACATTTATGAGTAGTCCGCACAGCCCGAGCGTCCACGGCGCCGCGGAGGACCCAGTCTTGGGTTGTGATTAGTCCGCGGTGGCAGATTTGGTCACTCCTTAGTCAAAATGGCGGCGCCTGGTTCACCTGTGCGATATCGTGCAAGTATCTCGAAGACTCGCGCTTTTACGGTGCCGAGGAGAATATTTAACCGCTTTCACAATTACAGCTCATCTCACTGCGCAGTTGCACGGTGTCCCGAGACGCTCTTGCCGCTTTCGCTGCAGCGCTCGCCGCTAGCAGACAACAGGGCGCGGAAGGATACACTTAGATGTGCTCGCCCTCCTGATTGGTTGAGAAGGCCTGTAGCTTCCACAGTGCTGCACGGAACTTCTGGAACAGAGTATAGATTTAGGTGCACGTTAAAGAACCCCAGGTGGTCGAAATTTCCGGAACCCTCCACTACGGCGTCCCTCGTAGTCATATCGCGGTTTTGGGACGTTAAACCCCAGATACTATTATTATTTGAAGTTTATTGAAAAACGGAAAGATAAAACCACATGGCGCGTATCCATGTGCAAGCCCCCCCCCCCCCCCCCCCCCCCCCCAAATAAAAAAAATTATCTGATTCGTGTCTATTACGTTTTACACCGTTTTTCAACAAATATCAATTGTGATTTTGCGCCCATCCTGTCCATTCCTTTCGTCTATCATCCAAACAACGTGAAGCGCACACATTGGCAAGTAAGAAGTTGCAAGAAGATGACCACGATACTATGTAAGCATATCTGTGAGAGCGTCTTGTATGCGTTATATGGTGATCATCAAGACACTTTATTGGTCTCGCCAAGACCTTTTGTAGACGACTAACAGACGTATGTGTGCTCAGTAGGTGAAGTTTACTTTCTACCAAGACTGTACGAATTTTATTTTTGTGGTTTGTCCAATACAAAACTGGTGGGCAATAGAACATATAGGCGTCCAACAAGTGCTTCTTGTCAAGTCGGCATTCCTAGCGCAGCACGCGCACTTAATTAGCATGTTATCCGATGCAATTAAAAAAAAATAATGAATCTATACACCAATTTCACAAGGAGGCTGCCATTTTTAAAGCTCGCCACCGCCGCAGCGCCGTCTAGCGTCTTCGATGTTTTGCCGCACTTCCGGTGTGTGGGGTTCCGTGGCGGTGTATGCAGCGTATACGCTCAGTTCACAAGGTATTGCTATTCTTCGCGGTACACGGGCAAAACAGAGGAACGCTTCGCGAGTGTAAAGGCGCTGGTAAATAATCGCTTAGCTGTCAGCTTCAAAATGGCTGAAACAGCAAGCAGCGGCGGCCGACGAGACGTTCCCGCAGCAGCGCCGACGATGAGTAGAATGCGAATGCTGTTCTTAAGTAGCGTGTGTAAATTGGCAATTGCTTTGTATGTTTTGTTATAGCTAACCTCGGTGTGGTTCTTGGAATATGCGCTATAAGAGAGGGTTAACATTTAGGACAACTCTCGAAGTAATCGGAGAAACGTAAATGGAGACGAGCGAACACGTAGGCCATTGTCCAGCTGCGCGCATTAGTGTTTAAGATGACTCTCGGGTTTCCGTGCCGTGATTATGCCAGTTAAACGTTACTCTAATCCCTAACAGACCATTTGGTTTCGCTTAGCACGTCGCAATACAATGTTCATGGAACGACAGGAGCCCAAACAACGATGCCTGTGTTCATTCGTGTCACCGTCGTAGTTAAAAGTTTGTGGCCTCTGATCGTCGCACAGGATAAGAAACAGATGTACGACGGGTGAGCTCAAAATTCGGCGTAGAAACAACACGATGATAAAATGAACATAAGCCTGTTGCACATCTGGAAGCATGACATGGCGTAAGTTCGCTTCGGCGCGAGCCGCCGCCACTAGCGATACGCCGAAAGGGCGCCCGCTCTTGGTAACAATATTGTCAGTCTGTTTTCTGGCGAGTATTTGAGAAGCATTACGACGAGCGCACGTGTCCAGGTAACGACCTGGCTTTAACGAACGTGGGTCGATTATTCGCGACACCCAGGTTGCCGCGCAAAAAAGAAAAAAAAAAGGTTCGGTTGTCATAACGCTACCTTAGTTATCGTCACAAAATTGTCAAGTCGAGAAAGAACGTGCTCTCGACAAAACGTTAGAGACGCGTACCTGCGCCAAAGCACACATGTCCGGCAGGCCATTCTGTCATGTAGGTTGGAAAGTGCTAATTCGATAACCTCGAAATTGGACGCACAAAGATGGAACATTTTCTAGCGGAGGCATTGTAAATCATATGCTGTAGCATAGAAATCAGAGAGGTTGATGTTATGAGAGAACAACTCTTGGCCAAACATTTTGTGTATTAATCGTCAGCCTTGATATTGGTTCTCTTTGGTGCAGATGATAAAGTGTACCAGCACCCCAAGCACAATCACAAGCTGGTGTGATGACTGGAAATGTGGCCATAATTGAAGACAGCACATATAATATACTGTTTGCGGCAGAAGAAGGCGTGCGACCTGTGAGAAGCGAAGTAATTTAAAAGCATTGTGCACTTCGCATGCCTTGGCTGCCAGTCTTTCAGGGTTCCGTAGCTGTTGCCGCAGCCAAACACAGCACAGTGGTAGGTTGTCGACTTGTTCTCGTCCGACATTTCGATTTGCGGCAGCACAATTGCTTCAGCGCGTCGAAAAATGGAAACACGCGGACCTCTCACGCACCACGCAGTGCAAAACTCGGGATTCCGCACACACCAGCGGCAGCGGTCGGCCGAGGTGGAGAGAGAGAAAGCGTTGAAAATACACCGGTTCGAGGCTACGCTCCTCCTCTCCGTGAAAACGGTCTATAGCAGACAGCGGACTTTCATCCCATCCGTATCACGTTCACCGTCTTCACAGATCATGAATATACGTATGAACACGTCATATGAAGGAAGGTCGTTTTTTTTTTTTTTTTAATGAAAGAGCACGTATTTTTTGCACGACGCGATACCTACGACTTGTTGATGGTTGCTCCCCCCTCCCAAGTGAAATATAAAACAGGAACTTTGCATTCTATAAAGCAAGTGAAATGTTGGTGTGGGCACGTGGGCAGAGAATCCATTGACCACGGCACGAAGCATGCCGTAGAATTTAAATCAATGATCGTGTTTCGACACACACACACGCACACACACACACACACGCACGCACGCACACACACACACACACACACACACACACACACACACACACCACACACACACACACATGCTAGAGGAGGACGCAAATGACACGCTGTTCATATACTGACAGTACTCTTGAAATAAATATGACATCATTGTTTCTACACAAATGCACAAATGTGTCTAGTATGTCTTCTGAAGTCATCTAGCTCTCTTCCTTCCCTCTTTTTCGGTGGATTTCTTTTTTTTTATGTTTGAGAATGTGCGAAGTTCAAGGCAAGAAAGAATAGACTCGAACGTTTGCCGCCGACGCAATGTGTTCGTCGCTCCCTTCTTAGTGCTTCGTCTAAGCGGTGCCCTCCCCCAACCCCCTCTCCCCCCAAACTCGTAAATGTCACCCGGCTTTCACGGCTAATAATTTATGTGAAGAGCCTTGAGCAAGCATAACACCCCACCCACCCACCCATTCACCCACACCTTTCCCGTGTCCCTCCACCCTTGCGAAAGCTCCGAGATCGGTGGCGTCTGTCTTCATCTATCTCGGAGACCGCGACCGTAGCCGAGCAAGACCGACGTACTGTTTGCTCTTTAGAAAATCACATTTGTCAGCCGAACGTGCGAACCTGAGTTGCGCTAATGGTTTCAAAGTCCGAGGAAATCGCTGCCAATTAAATCATCACCAACAGAACATGTATTTGAAAACCATGCTAAGAAATATTTTACGCAATAACTCTCTTCATCCTAACAACTGACCATGATGATTGTAATATTAATAATTGATGCCGCGACACTACTACACTTTGCATTGCTTCTATGCTTATCATTGTTACCTGACGTCGTTTGTTCACTGCAGGTCTTCTTTGCCAATTTCGTCTTCCTAAACAGCTTTATATTTTCTTGTTTTTTCGCAGCACTGCTATTTTACTTTTACAAGTTGTCTGTATAGTTACCGTAACCACTGACTGATGCATATATAAGTTCTTTTTTATTATGTACAAGGTACAGCGGGCGTGCGACTGCATGGCAAAGCAGGGTAGGAGACAATTCACAACCGATATCCCTTGTATGTGGACCAATCGAGGGCTTCTTTCCTCATGACGTCACGTGAACAGACCGCTGGCGTCATGAATTGTGCCGCACAGACGGGAAACTCCAAGAGACAATACGCGGTCGTTATTTGTATCTTCAGAGGTTGTTTAGGGACCCTTTAAGATTTCTGTTTTGTGTCCCGCACATTGATGTTACAAGGCGATATTATGTAGTCCCTTGATAAAGAAAGAACAGAACGTATATGTAGGTAAGTACGTGAAACATCACGAACTCACGTTGGTGCTTCTGGGAGCTCCTTAGGCAACCCGATCCCCAGGATGGCATCCTGTTTCAAGTCTTGCGCAAAACCAACCCAAAGGCGTGGCCACGTTTTTTTCTTTTCTTTTCTCTTAGAAGCGTCTCGAAGAGCACCGAGGATTGCAGCTGCGTTGCCAAACTCGAAGAGACGCTGTGGTTTTAGTCGTCTTCAAAGCCGTAAGAAACGGAGCACACGAAACACCACAACCAACGGCACTTCACGAACACCGAACGTGCCGCCTTCGTTGAAATTCACGACCCCGTTAAAGTTGTAGCAGGCCATTTTGAAGTTGTTCTTTTTCGTGTTGACGAAAATCCCCGATGTCACACCAACGTCGACAAAGCTTGATCGTTTCACTTCCCTAAGTTTGCTCGACGTACCAAGTTGTAACAAAACTGCGTAGCGGTTATCCGTTCCGCCGTGGGAGCATACACTCCGGTTTGATCACCACGAGCAACAACGAAAATCGACGTGAAAACAAAACAAACCGAAACGTCACGTTCCACGCACGCACGATGACGTCACAAATTACGAAGACCCAATCAGCGATAATTCTTAATTGGGAGGAGCGACGCTCAAGCGAACGACCCTCAGCGTTTCCATTCGCCGCGTCGTCTGCTACGGATCGGTTCGGACGAGGTCGTCTGCTAGACGGAGAGGAGGAGGTGAGACGCGTTGCGTTGCGGCGGAGAGGAGGGGGAGGAGAGGCGCGTCCAAAATAAAAGCAGTCGCCATGGAAACGGAGACGACGCTTGGGTTTTGATTGGTCGGGAGCGTTTGAGAGAGAGCGTCGAGTGGGGGTGACGGTGGTGCCACCGCGTTCCGTAAATAAGAAGCAACGCCGCTGTGTTCTCCAAGCGTTGCACGGGATGGGGGCAGGCAGGCCTCGCGTTGGGAGCACGGCGGCGTAGCGGGCATGAGGCCAAAGTTGCCGAAACGCCGGCGGGTTTCCTAGGTGGCAGCGTTTAAAAATAAAATTGTCCCCGCGCTCAGGAATGAAGCGCTCGACAAAGATTAAATGCCAGCAGCGCCCCCACTACGTCTTTCGTCCCATATATTTTTTTTTTATTTCTTCGCTTGTTCGGGGTCTTGCCTGACACCCGACCCCTCGTAGGAAAAGGAAGAAAAAACAGGCGCGTTGTGGTGGTTCCTTCGTGTTCTTGCTTATTATAGACGCATTTCTGGGAGAAAAGGCGCCGTATAAACACGCTTTAGGTGTAGTAAGGTCGTTAGT
The DNA here is from genome assembly GCF_013339695.2 of Rhipicephalus sanguineus. Classification (NCBI taxonomy): domain Eukaryota; kingdom Metazoa; phylum Arthropoda; class Arachnida; order Ixodida; family Ixodidae; genus Rhipicephalus; species Rhipicephalus sanguineus. The sequence continues at coordinate 19,765,113 of NC_051185.1, forward strand.
GGCTCGTGAAAAGCTGGCATGCGTCAACTAGGAAACAGCTGCCGTGCGGGCACGCCAAGTTCTAGGTTCGACAAACCTTATAGCTCCTGCTGTAGACACATGTAGACTTGAAAAAAAAAAAAAACGTAAGGTTCGCTGGTTCGTAGCCCTGAGGATCTATTTTGTTCGTAGGCGTGCGCACCCCCGCCCCCCTCTAATACATCGTCTATACACTGAGTTCTGAACGCGAGGGCCTCAATGGGACGGGGTCAGGAAGGATGGGCAGGCGGGGGTGCAGTAAAACAACGCCCCCCCCCCCCCCTTAAAGGAGAAACCTGCGCACACCTATGGTTCTGTTTACCTAATGTTGTAATGCTGTAATCTCGTCGTATTGGTAAGTAAAGAATGGAAATTCTGAGATACTTATGTATACGCGAATATGCATCATTGTATCCGGGTTGAATGAAGACATCAGCCAACACTAGCCGATATTAGGCATCGTTTATTTACATTAACCAGTACTGGTTATACGTATACGAGTAAATACGGTATACCGGAACACGTTCGCTTGCCGCTCAAAACTAATAACAATAATATATGGGGTTTCACGCACCAAAACTACGACGTGGTTATGAGGCACGCACTAGCGGAGGGCTCCGGAAATTTCGACCACCTGGTGTTCATTAACGTGCATCTACATCTAAGTACACGGGCGTCTAGCGTTTGAACCTACATCGAAATGCGACCGCCGCGACCGGGATCGAACCTACGACCTTCGGGTCAGCAGCCGAGCACCGTAACCACTGTACGCTAAGAGGGCCGGGGAGAAGAGTGTGATAAGATAAGCTCTCAGATATAAAGGTGCTGTGAAATATAACACTCGTAGCTGCAATGTTTGACATACAGTATTTGCGCCTAACTACGATTACAACTTACACTTTTTCAGTTCAAGTGAATAGACATTTCTAAGTGCTGTTGCAAAGCAGCACTGCGACTTTTTTTATTTTTTTTTGCCAAGTTGTGGTTGTCTCCGACAAAGCTGGCTTCCCCACATTTCGTGGCAGCGTGAGGAGAAACCTGCTTCAACGACTCGTTCAGTTCCGCGCGCGACAGGACGTTGGCAGGGGGGGAAGGGGGTTGCGAAAGAGGTTCTTACACCCCCCTACCCCCGTAGCCACACCAGTACTTGCCCCCCACACAAGCAACGCCAGCCAGCACTCCCCACCCCCCCCCCCCCCCCCCCCCCCCCCCCCCCCCACCTGCGATGCAACAAGGGTCCCCCGCTTTCCGGGGGTAAAGGTGGACGCCACCAATGAAGAACGGTTTGTAAATGCGTCAATTTTGCATAATATTATTTTAAGGCACTCAATATTCTATTTTAATGAAAATAATGTCATAATACGTTGATTTAGTTGTGTTATAGTAACTATTCTAATTAAATATTGTCTAAATATCTATTTATCCTGAATATTAATGAACACTAACAGACAATAATGCGAAGTAAAGTATAAGGGAAGTTATTAGTAGTAAATGTAATGTAAATGTGAAGAAAGAAAAGTGGACGAAAAGATAGCTTGCCGCAGGCAGGGACCGAACCTGCGACCTTCGAATAACGCGTCCGATGCTCTACCATGCTCTACCGATGCTCTTCCTTCACATTTACATTACATTTACTACTAATAACGTCCCCTATACTTTCCTTCGCATTATTGTCTGTCTGTTAGTGTTCATTAATATTGTGTATAAGAAAGAAAAACGAGCCCTTAAAATTTCCACTTCTTTCTTTTATTTATCCTGAAGTCATTCATGCTCTGTTTTTGCATAAGTAGAATAAAATCTCGGGCTAGAAACACGGGGTAAATACGTTTTCGGTTATGATCATTTTGAGCAAAGAAAAAGTATACTTTTGTCTTGGCTCGCGGGAAGCAGCACGTTGAACTGTTTGCTGAACATGGCAGATGCCTTCAGCAATGTGACTATATTCAACAGTGAACTGCAAAATGAAGTTAAATGAACGCACATCTATGACGCAGGGGGTTCAACTGATCAAAAGGTCAATCTGTCTTGCGCTTTCTCAGCCACTAGTCGACACAATCAGCCAAAACAAGCGGTGTACACAATTGTGTACAAAGCGTCTCATATGGTTAAAAGGCAACCTCAGGAGTCCTGCAGCCATTATCGTGAAAAACCGCAACGTGTATAATCCTGCACATTAATGACGGGAAGGATCTCGGCTGAGTACAGGTATAGCGCTGACTTGGTGGTGCGCGCCCGCGTAAATATTTAAAGAGAGACGGCCCCCCTGCCGCCTCCCCCCCACCCACCCCCATTTTTTACTTGCGCGCGCCGATGCACCCACATTCTCCTAGGGTCTAACACCTCCCCTCACTTCATATTATATTAATTACGTGCGTCTTTTGCGATTAAAAAAAATGGACATGTCATAAATTGTCGCCTTATGCGCACGCCTAACGTTTGAGCGTGAGACCACATAACGGTGTCTCCTCGAAGCTGCGACACTGCAACGCTATTTCTGCAGCGATGTGTGGGTAGCATTGCCATCCTTCCCCGAAAAAAAAAAAAAAAACGGCCCTTCGACCGGGGGGGGGGGGGGGAGAGGGGGAGGAGGCAAACAGGAGATCATATTAATGTTGATCAATAGACGCTATGCCAAGTCTTCGGCGTGCAGTGCCATTTAATGCAACATTGCTTTCCTTGAGCCAAATAAACCTTATGTACAAAGACAGCACACTGAGCTAACCAACTAGTCTAATTGCTGGCATAAAAATACCCGTGATTGGAATGACGCTTCGCCTATTGCTCTTAATGTGCTGCGCTGAAAAGGGACCGCGATACTTCGTCCATAAAACGCTCTTCTTTGCATCTGGGTCCAACAGGAAAGTGGCATTATAGACACAAACGAACGTTAAAAATCTATGCAGTCCATATGCCGCAGGAATGTCGGATATTCATCTATACATACACGCGCAATAATATGCTCTATTCCATTGATCGCTACACTTGAAGGGATCTTAAAAAGTGGTTGACGACTAAATGTGCAAAGGTTTTGGATGACGATAAATATTTACCGTCGTAGTTGTTGCACTGACGCGTATACAACACCCCAGATAATAAATATTTGCGATATTATGACAAAAAAAGAAACGGCAAATGGGAGCCATTGGGGACCGGCAACCAGGCCGCTATCCGAAAAAACCGGTCGGGCCGGTTTAAAACCGGACAGGTGGCAACCCTAAGGCTGTACCGATCGAGCTAATCCCCACTCTCATTGGGCTCAGTTTCAAGGCTTCAGCTGGCAAAGTAATCATGAGAATTCATAATTCGGTCCTTTCTTTCACTACGCACAACGTCACCAGCATCCACGTCAGGCGATACCGGTTGCGCCAGGATCGTTCGGTTATAAAACCTCAAATCGTAGACAATGCCAAATGTGAGCGTCGCGAAGCAAAGACAGCTTCAACCATAGGCGTGCACAGTGTTCTCCATTAGGGGAGCCGAAGTGGACGAAGTTTCACCGCAACCCCCCCCCCCCCCCCCCGGCTCTTCCCGAACTCCTGCCACTGAGGCAGCGGCGTAGGCAGAAATTTTTTTCGGGGTGGGCACCACCTTGATCCGACATGGGGTCCGGGCAGATGAGCGTAGTCGAGTGTCATTTTGTTCTCTGTATCGCACGGGGGAAAAAAATTTGGGGGGCGGGGGGCGCGGTGTGCCGGCCCCTGGCTACGCCACTGCACTGAGGCCCTTACGATCAGAACCTAGTGCAAAGGCGAGGTATTAGGGTTAGCCCCCCCCCCCCCTCCATGATTTGTGCATGTTTATGGCTTCAACAGCGTAAGCGACATTTCGTCGAAAAACTTCAAAGGTATCAGAATGGGCGGACGAGCGACTCAACAACTGTGAAGGGTACATTTGTAACACTTGTTCGGAGCCGGCTGCCCTCTGTACCAGCTAGTGCTGTCGTGACAACCGTCCTTCATGTTGGTTGCTTACTATTTTTTTTTTTATCGCCATTCTGTGAACTTCAACCGGCATGGCGCCTTGGGTAACTCGTTCACTCGGACCAAGGACTTGGACCATAGAGTTTCTCACAGGAAACTCTATGACTCGGGCCGCTGCAGCCTGTCTCTATATCATCACAATCACAGAATGAGGCTAAAAATCAAAATTTAGAACAATAAACAAAGAACAGACGGAATTCTACGTAAACATATTGATTCGTTTTCTCGAAAGCCCAAGTACTTTTACTTGCGGAACCCGCGTCAGTTTTCTCCGCTTCTTTGTCGCTAGACGCCAGGAAGTAGTTGTCAGTGCTCTGGCGGAACTTTTTCGGGCATTTATCATGTTAGTTTTTTTCTTTTTCTTTTTTGCGAGCCTAAGAAACGGGCGCCAAAATGCATCCTTGTGACTCAACACAGGGTTTGTTTTAAAGTTACTGCTACACGCAGGACATTACGTAAAGTGTTCGCGGATTGACACGCGATAGGTCGTCTCATATTGGCGTAATTTTGACTCGACCATTTACATTTAGCGGCCGGATTCGTAGAGACGTGACGCGGTTATTTCGAACAATTTCTCATAACAGTAGTTAATACTAAAGATATTGATGTCGCATTTCAGTCCGCGATGACTGTACGCAGTACATCATATAAGACCAAAGGATAAACAGAAAGTAATCGGCACATACTTGTTGTTTCATTACGGAGAAGTCCGAGAAAGGTTCCACTACCGCAGAAGTTTTGTTTGCGCGCCAAACACGTACCTTGCTCTTCATCGGCTACGTCGAGATGGCGGCACTAATCAGGCGCATTATCATCGCATTGAAGAGGTACAGTGGCTAGAATAGCCACTGTACCTATTCTAGCCATTGTAGAAGAGGTCTTCAAACATGTATTCAAATGACACTAGTTGCGAAACTCCACATCGGGTGCGTGTATCACAAAATCCAAAAAAGAAGTGCTCAAAAAACTATAATTTTGTGGCGCCATCTGTTTACGGAGAAACAAACCATAATTTTGTATTCGCAATCAATTTACCCCAAGTGCCGTTTTACGTCATCGTTCCCAGGTGGCGCTAAATTCGCTAAACTTTGCACATTTGTTCAGTTTTGTTTTCGGATCCGAGTTTCACAACTTGCATTATTGAACAACCCTGAGCTCGTAGAGAAAACGTTGCCATAACATTGAATTAAAGTAAAAAGCGTCAAATTTCACGCATTTACATTTTCTGCAAATGATTCAGGCAAGGTACTTACCTCCTGAAAGCTTCAAACATGGGAACTTGTGAAACGCTGTTTTTACTTGTTCATCACGCTCCGTTAAATCAAGTTTTTCACAAGTGTCATACTTTGGCACTTTATTAAGAGCGCAAAAAGAATGCAACCCACTCCAATTGCTAGCCCCACTTGCTAATTAATACTTTTACCATCTCTCTTGTAAATATAGCAAATGATGTTTCACTACGAAGCTCGACCTTTCCTTGTTACCCTCAAATGCCGGTTAACTGTCACTGCTTACTTTAAAGGGGTACTGACACAAAATTTCGCGGCCGAGATAGCCTGCTGGATCGATTCCCGTGTACGTGCGTGTACCATCTGCAAAATATCGACAGCGAATAAAGCTTGGAAGGTATTTTATATGAATTTTGAAGTTCGCGAGCGCGATCCAGCATTATAGGCCGTACCTAGTGCATTGACACCCTCGGAGGTGACCCGAGGTGACCCCTCTACTTCCCCTACGTAACCGTTGCAGCCGGTACAAGTTATGACGTCATAGCCGCCATTTCTGTTTTGACGCGCTTCCCGACGAATCGCTCCTCGCCAGCGGGTCAAACCTGAAGTGATTCGCCACGTCGAAAGTTCCTTCCATCCCCGCCGCGAGAAAATCGACGCCATCAGACGACGATGAGCCCGACGACGACAGACCGCGCGGATATGCGTCACTGTTCTGTGTGCTCACGTGACCGAGCGTTTCACTCGCTAGGTGGTGATAGTTGCACCCGGCGGCTTGTCGTTTTTGGAGCTCTGTGAAACCGAAACTGAGACTGTGTCGGTAATGAGGAGCTTGTAATTAATTATCTGTCGCGCGCTGCAGCAAACGATGTGCCGTGTTATGAATAACAGGCCCCCAGCAACACACTGCAGCAAAAAAACTCGGGGCGAAAATTTTTGTGTCAGGACTCCTTTAATACTATCTATACATCTGTACTAGCCCTCTGCTGGCGAGATGCGCGACCAGGAAAATGTCACTTTATGCTCACAATGAGGCTTCCGATTCGTATTTCGGCATTAGCACTCTAAAAAAGTACAGATTTTAACATCGAAGTTGTTGAAGCTCGCCTAAGTTTGTGTGATGTCACAAGAAAACTCAAGTGGGTATGTGCCACAGGAATTGGGCAAGCCCCACTCCCGGGTATAGTAGGTGCGAGTGTCAAACGAACACGTGAAAAAGAGAAAGAAAGGAGAAGAGAAAAATAGAGAGAAATAAAGAGAATAAAGAGATAGAGAAAAACATAGTTCCTTCAGGCTTTGCAGCACTAGCGCAAAGCTGCCAGAATTTTTTTTCGCAAGGTCAGCGAGATGAATAGCTCACATGCAATGAGACCGGAGAGGAAAAAGGCCGCTGCAAGAAGTATAAAAGGAAATACCTTTCCACACGTACACACTCGGTGACCGACTAAATCCTCACAAACACACAAAAATACCAAACTTTCACATCTTGTACCACACTTCGATAAACCACGTTGACTTGAACATTGTAAACGTCTCCCCGAGTAACATGACCATCAAGTTCAAGCAGGCAGGTTCTAGCCGAGTGAAAGTGGATTCAGTCGAACTGAATGAAATTACAAAAAAAAGTTCTGTATAGACATAGCTCGATATAGAAAATATATTCAAGGGGATTTTACAACTGTTTGATGCACGCAATAATCAGTTACATGTGGGTTCGATATATGAGGCTTCGACTGTATGTTCATGGCTACACAAGGTAGAGCAAGATACAGTGCAGAGACTACTTGTGCAGAGATTACGTAGCAGTTCCTTATCAATTCCATGCCGCTATTACCACAATTACCACAGTTTTACCACATGGTAAACTGGAAATCATTGCGAGAGGCTTTCATCCTGCAGTGGTCAAGGAATTGGCTGACAATTACGATTACCACAGTTCTATCCCATTTATAGCACGAGCAGAGCATTGCTCCAACAGCTGTCAAATTGTGAGAACATTATCGCAAAAGGCATTGCTGTAACTTATGAAAAATTGCGGCCTTGGACTTTCTTTTCAATGGCAAACGAAGTGTTAGCAAATGCGAGCCACCACCCATGAAAGCTAAATGTTCACACTTTGAGACTCGCAAGTTCAAAGTTGCATATAACCGGAGCAGAATTATTCGTCAATGATCTGCCTGCATACAAACATCCTACTTATCAATAGGCTACCATAAAATCGGTTGAAGTCCACATTTGATACTCAAATGTTCTGGAAATTTGCACGCTTGTGCAACTACACAATCATGAAGCGTGCAAATTTGGGAAAAATTCTGAGCACCCGGGACACTTTAATCTACACCTATATCTAAGCGCAGAGGTGTTTTCTCCCTTTTTTCTTCATTACATCCTTAGTGAAATGGAGCCGCAGTGGCCAGGAACCGAACGCTCGTTTTCGAGCTTTGCTGCGCAACACAGCCACAAAACTAAGGTGCTGCGGCAAACGTGCCAACGTCCTTTGAGACACACCGCACACGAGAGGTCTCGTGATGGCCCCTTTTTTGGAGGCAACACCACAGGCTCCAGAAAACAAGAGCACATTCGTGGTAAAAAAAAGGCATGTTTATTTCATAATGTCCGACACTCGAATTAAAAAAAAAAAGAGACAAAGACTCGTACTACATCCATGCAACCGACACATGCATCCACAGCACTAATGCACCCACAAGCGTAAGATGGCAACTTCTCTCTTAATACATATATAAAAAAAATTAAGCTTTCCATGCCTGTCATGGCAGAAACACCCGCACTTTAAAAATGCAGAAAAGCAGTTCCACTTTGCTCAATCAACAGTACGCCCGAGTGGGCCACTTGAACACAATGTCCTCTTCGGGGGGAACAAAAAAGGAAAAAAAGTCCACATCCGAGGCGTACTTTCCCCCCAGTTGGTAGCAAAACGAGGCCCTCAGCTGTAGCAACGAGTTATTGCTCTACCTGCAACCCGACGATAAAATGAACCGATCGTCATGGGGTTTTTTAGACCCGATGTCGTGTGTACGGCCAGTAAACTTGTGTAGGCGCAAACGAAGACTTTGGTTCGGGTGTTTCGGCGAACTGCTAGCTCCTCAGGGAAGGCAATGGGGTGGAGCAGGAAGGGGGCGGGGAAGAGACAGCTGCGCAGTACGAGCACGTGTTCCCGGCGAGTTTGTTCCAACGCTAGCGACAAACGTGAGCCCTCGATTCTACGATTTGAAAAATGGGGCTTTGTCCATTTCCGAACAACCCCTAGACAAACACTCCAGTAATCTTCCTAACACCTTGACCACTAGAGAGAAGAGCGAGAAAGTGAGAGAAAAAAAAACAAGAAAACGTGGGGTTGTCAGAACGCGGGAACATAGCGGAAGAACACAGTCTCGAATACGAGGAGTCACGACAGCTAGGTAACACACACGAACAGTTTGGGTCGGGGAAACGGGGACGGCGGATGTGTTGTACGTGACGGAAACGAGCCCATCTTCAAAATGCGGAAGGAAGCACGCTCGTCGGACGCTGTTTCCGTAACATCAAGGTAGGTAGTGCTGGACGAGGACGGGCAATAGAGCCACCAGTGCTCCGCAGGAAAAAGAAAAAAAAAAAAAGGCAACTGGAGGACACACTCCCTGCACTGAAACAGAGGGGCAACGGAGCGCCCTCCACCACCCGAGACACACTCCTGCCAGCTCTTAACTTTTTTTTTTCATTTTTAAGCTCCTACCCCCCCGAAGTTCGGAGAAACGTATTGCGGCGCACCGCCACATCCCACGCATGTTTTGTGACGACTAGAGAGCTGCCACGCACGAGACAAGCCGCGCACGCCGGAGGAGGTCGTCGACGCGCAGAGAGCTGCGGAGGGCTGGCCTGCTCCGCAACGACATCGGCAGTTCCGGGGCGAGAAACGTCCGTCAGATGTCGACGGGGTGGCAGCGCCGTAGAGGAAAGCTACTACAGGGGGGGAGAAAAACAAAAACAACAAAACACCCAAGCCTCGCGGGCCGTTCCTAGTCCCAGCTCTCATCAGAGTCGGGATAGTCCATCAGTTCCTCCTCGTCCAGGTCTTCCTCGTCTTCGAAGGAGTCGTACTCGTCCTCGACAGCCACTACGGCGGCGTTCCCGTGGTGATGGTGGTTCCGCGGCTGCGGGCGATTGTTGGCATTGCGCTGGGCGCGTAACGCCATGCGCGCCACATCTTCTGGTCCCCGCTCTTTCCGGTACTCGTAGACGAGCGGGAAAATCTGTTCGATGGCGCTCTGGACGTTGGCCACACTGGGTGCTGCAGAGAGCGCAAGAGTCTGTCACGAGAAGTTTCCAAGTGAACCTAGATTGCATCTGCAACGTTTGCCCGACTTCAAGGGCCCCTAAACCACCTGCGATAATTTTTTAACATTTCAACTAAACACGTGCATTGTTCAGAATGCTGTCACGATGAACAATGCCAAATGCGGCAGCGCTACGAGCCGCGGACATGCCACAAATTCCAAGAAAATATCCCTTCCCCTCTCTAGGCCTTTCAATTATCCCCAGTGTTGAGGATGTGACATCAACGTTCGCGTGCACTCACGTCATCCACAAACAGGTCTTTTCTTTTCCTCCTCTTTGTCTCGCTCTTCCTCCTCTCCACTTTCTCCTTCTCTCATGGTGAGGAAGAGCACTCAGCCAGGAGGAGAGACGAGCTGATCAAATGAGCTTAGTGAAGGACACAGCGAAGCAAGAGGGGGCTGCTTTTGGATCGTCAAACACGTATGAATACGCTATTACGGCACCATTTCAAAAAATTCTTGCGGCTGCTTGTTGTTGAAGGCTCGTGCACAACTGCAACACCACAACTAAATTTCAACCTCATGGTGGTTTAGGGACCCTTTAAGTACTCCTTAAAGGGGTACCGACACCAATTTTCAAAGCTAACCGTACTCCGCAACATAATCTATATACAGAAACGACTCTCGCCAAGTGTGAAGCTCGGTAAATACCAAGAAGATATCTTATTTTGACGTTACAGTCAACTTTCACATGGCCAACCTACCAACATAAACACTAGCATGACGTCAGGCACTAAATCATACAAAATGGCCGCCCATGGAGCAACGAGGCATAACAGCCGTAGAAACGTCGCAAAATCTCGCGCGAGCAAGTGACAAGAAGCTCATACTGTGTCATGACATCAGAGTACAGTAGGAACAGATACCAGCTTTGAAAAACACGTTATAAATAATTTTCCAGAGCGCACTCACACTTACCAGTACATATTCCAGGCTCTTGAGGGCTTGGCCTTTCATTTTACGTAAGGAACCTCATTGAAGGAATACCAAGACAAATGGTACATTTGGCTGGGCGCCACCACGATCTGCTAAGATTGCAACAATGCGGAGCAAGCTTTTGATCCGACCCAGAAAATGCCTGTCCGAGCTGAAAATGCCTGTCCTAGGATTTTTGCACGCCTGAAACGTGGTTCACAATCGGAGCCCACCATGCAGTGGTCATAGTCTATTTCTTTCTGTTCTGCTGTTTCATTGCGCTAAGTACTTACGATGATATTAATGTCCAAACACCAACTTGCCGAACATTCAACTCAAAATTTTAATGCCTATGCGTGTCAACCAACCAGAACAGGAGGACCAAAAGAAGGATCTCCTCCGTTGTCCACCAACAAGTGCCCACACAGTATGCCGACAGAACCGAAGATTCACGCAAGGATTTGTTGCGCACAACAGGAGAGCCTTCCGATGCTTCCTTTTCAATGCTCGCGCAGCTATCGCTGCAGGTTGGCAGAGGTCCGCAAATTCACTCACGGGTCGACTCACTCGGGCTCACTCGGATGGAGCCAAGAGTCAGAGTGTGAGCGAGTCCCCGCGAGTAGTGTTCCTGTGAGTTTGAGTGAGCCCTATCGGGAAAAATTTTGGAGAGTCTGAGTGAGCCCCACCTGTTTTTTTGCCGACCAATGGCCCTATGTACTTAGTTCGAGCTGTGAGTCTGAGTGCGTAATATTTTGGCGAGTATGAGTCTGAGCGAGTTCAGTTGAGGAAAACTTTGGCAAGTCCAAGTCCAAGTGAGCCCCAAGGGCAAAATATATTTCATGAGCGAGTCTGAGTGAGCTCCCCATTTTTTCTGCCGACCTATGCAAGTAGCCCAGTGCAAGCCGTGTCATTTTGCTGCACGACACAAGGTTGCCGAGACAGTATAACGAGACAAGTGCCCATAGATGACAGCTTACCTGTGACTGTGATGCTACCCGTCGAGAATATTTTCAAGGTGGCCTTCAGATCTTTGATCTTGTAAGTGACTCCTGGATGCAACTCCGGCTCATAACTGCAAACAAGGAAAAAACTTCGGTTAGGAAATCCCCACACAGTTGGAAAGAAATCAAAGATGTCAGCCGATGCAGTGTTTCAGGGTAACATGTCAAAAGCCCAAACCCTTATGAAACCTACTCAGACCCCCAAGACTTTTCGGTTACACAACTTTGCCTATACTTGTTTCACAGTAGCGACCGGAATGTTGGGAACATAGGCAAACAATTTTTCATTTAAATACCGCAGTCCGATACTTAAGACAAGCAACTCCATGCAAGTGGAGTAGGTAAGCAGCAGTCTGCTCAATTCCTTGTCGTAAAAACAGTTCTTGTCAATCGAAACACAGAAACGAAGATTCAAGAAGAAACAGTAGGCTAATAGTATGTTGAAGCTGCATCCTAGACTTGAGTGTCAGCTTTTGATTCTCAAAAAGCACATTATCGGCGCTATTCATCATCTAAAATTAGGGAAGGGTTTGAAGAAAATGTATGTCCATTTTCACAAAAGCCCATGCAATAATTTGCTTCAACCACTTTCGTTCAGCTACACATGCATTAGACTTCATATCGATAACAATTATTTTAGTAATTGCTACTGAATTAATACTCAAGAACATTTATTAAAAGCAAGGCATCACCAAAAGACTTCAGAGCAACAGAAACATTCGCACTACTTTAGGGCACACAGAACATGACAAATCAGTTTTCAGTAAGTCATCTTCATTAGGAAGGTGCAAAATAGCTGCTGCAGATAAGCAACAATGGGCACCCTACATGCCCATTTCTCATGAAATGATTGAAAGCTGTTGAGACGTGAACGAAAATAAAAATGTCAAATAAATTAGTGCCCAGATGTGCAATGCCGTTTTTCCTGCGTATAACCAGCATCTGCATATAGCCTGCACATACAACTATGACCTGTGGAAAAATGTTAAGGAGGTACTCGCATATTGCCGCGAAGCCACCTTGTGCACCGAAATTAACTTTTACCATGGACGCACTTTCATGCAGGTTATACACGAGAGAATATGGCACTTGCACCTGTTCACTCTTCTGGGTATAATCAGGCCAGTGGGTGGCAACACTGTACATCACAACAGCTATTCTCAGGATTAGAGGGTGACTGATGTACTGCACAACAATGAGCAAGTGCTGCCCTCTGTGTTTGGTTTCGGAAAGCCGCTGTTGCCCACAAAGTGCAATAGATGGCGCTACTGTTACTGTTTCAGCACTAATGAAAACCAGCGTATAACGAAGCCAACAAAGGTATAGGGGCCATTAATTGTACTGTTTGAAGTGTACTGTATTAATTGTGATACACTATATAGATGTGAAGAAAGTAAACAGGTCAGCCATCTGCTCGTTAAAGGTTTATGTACTACATGACGCCATCTGGCATCAATAAACAGTGTTCCACACTCGCCGTCATGGCTACAAACGGCGCTGACTAACACTCCCAGGTTGGCATGCACATAAATACCAGACAATGTGAACAAGGGGGCAACCACAGTCGTAGCTCAATCGGTAAGAGCATTGGGCGCGTAATTCGAAGGTTGCAGGTTCAGTCCCTGTCGGCAGCAAGTTATCTTTTCATCCTCTATACTTTCTTTACGCCTATATCGCAATTTCTACGATACATTTAAAACAGTACAAATAACGCTCCTTATACCTTCCCTGGCTTCATTATCTGCTGGTTTTCATTAAGGTTGTGTAAAAAAAAAAAACAAGCCCTCAAAATTCCCTTCCTTCATTGTTTCAGCACTGGACATTCATATGCTTGGACTGTCAGTGTGAACATTCATACATGAACGTACAAGCATTCAAAAACCCTGTCAACGACGCGGTAGCAACTTTCTGTAGCACAGTCTGACAGCTGCAAAGGGTAGGCCTAATCCCCATCATCTTTATCAATGCTCTCGTACAGGAGATAAAAGAATGTTTTAGCTGCTGCCCCCTGGCAACACTAGTATTAGGTTTGAATGACTCCTCAACATCATCTTTCCTGTGACAGCATAAAGCTCGTCACTGAAAGCGCCTCAACTGTGAGAAACGATTGACCGGGCGGCTGCCAACCAATGGACGTCATATATCTGGTTGTATTTTATCCACTAGAACTCGAGAGCACTTAAAGAGAGTACCGACACAAAATTTTGAAGGCGAGATAACTTGTGGGTTAGATTTGCGTGGACATACATGTATCGTCTAGCAAATATGACCGGCTAACATAGCCTAAACATATTTAACCCTTTCAGACGCCACTGTAAATGCGTCAAATGGACACAACATTATTTCAAGGCACTCGATATTCTATTGCAACAAAAATAATATGATAATAGATTGATTTCTGAGTTCATAGTAATTAATCCAAATTAAGTTCTGATTAAATACCTATTTATCCTGAAGCCATTCATGTTGCGTTCTTGCATAAATAGAATCAAATCTCAGGCTAGAAATATAGTGCAAATTCATTTTCGATTTTGTTCATTTTGAGAAAAGAAAAATTACACTTTTGACGTGGCTCGAGGGAAGCGCCACGTTGAACGACTCGTCGACCATGGTAGTGCCTCAAGAAAAGTGATCATGTGCAACAGTACACCGCGAAATGGAGTTAAATGAAGACAGATTTACGAGGTAGGAGGTTCAGTTCATCCAAACCTCAGTGTATCTTGCTCTTTCTTAGCCCCTAGTCGACAGAACTAGCAAAAACAAATGATGTACACAATTGTGTACAAAGCGTCTGAAAGGGTTAAAATGAACTTGGGAAATGCATGTCGCACAACTACACGTCAAATGCCAGAGGGGTTATACAGTAAAAGCTCGTTAATTCGACACCCGTTAATTCGGAAATTCGGATAATTCGGACGGCTCTATTGGTCCCGGCCGAAGTGCATGTTAATCTATGGGGCCAAACCTTCGTTAATTCGTCAGAATTGGACACCGCACCGCTTAATTCGGACAAATGTTGACGGCTGCCGCTACACAAAAGTGTGGTAAGGCAGCGCTGGCACCACTGGAGCGAAACCGAAACCTCAGTGCCATCGCTATCGTCATCAACTAGTGGGGGCGATCGCAGCGTCACCGAACGTCGGCGTCTTCTTTCTTCGCTCGCCTCCGACGCCATTTTCCCTTGTGTTGCGTCGGCACCGTCTCTTCTTGCGGAGTTCTCTTTTTTTCCCCGTTGTGACCGTGTTTACATGTGAGGCCCGAGCATGCGGCAGTAGCTGACGATGGCATCGGCGAGGTGTCAGCCGAGTCCAACGACGATGGCTGCCCTACCTTCGATGCTGTCCTTCCCTCAGATATGACCCTTCAGGACTACATCGCGATTGATGATTGTGTCGCCACGACTGGTCTCCTGCCCGATCAAGAAATTATTAATGATGTCGCGAACTCATCGCACCTCACGGGAAGTCTCGGAGGCTCTTTTGATATTAGAGGACGTTTGCCTGAGCACTTCCGACAGTTTGCGTGCTGTTGGCCATTTGGAAGAGTTAAGAAAAATTGTAATGTCAGCCGGAATCTGCGCGAAAATGCAGACGACCATTACAAAATACTTCAGCAAATAAAGGTATGCTTCTCCAACTTGATTTTAATGTTGTTTTTCCTGTTCATTCGTTAATTCGGCATTCGGTTAATTCGGACATTTTTTCCGGTCCCGTGAAATCCGAATTAACAAGCTTTTACTGTATCACCCCCTGTAAGGTCGTTTGCACCTCATGGCACATGCGCACCTTGCAGATTAGCCGCAGTTAGCATTAACAGCTGTCGAGCGAGATGCGGCACTGCGCTCGCACGATGTAGGCTTAGCGCGGTGGCGCCGGCAGTGCCGTCTGGGAGGTTGGACCGGCGGGCAGGAAACAGCAGCGAGGCTTTTTGGGGTTAGGTAGCGTGCGTGGATGGACGTCTCCCACGGTGGATCCGTGGGAGACGATAACGCGGCTCATTTCCCGCGGACCCCTCGTGCCGAGTCGAACATCGGCAACGCCGCATTCGCGGTACATTGTGTGTGCGACGTTTTCTGTGTATTGAATTGGCATTGTAAAGGTTACTTAGCGTGTTACTAGTTATGTATTAGGTTCGGCAGGCGAGCTTGTCGTATGCAAGAGCAGGTTAAAGGAGTCCTGACAAGAAAATTTTCGCCCCGCATTTTGCTGCAGTGTGTTGCTGGGGGCCTGTTAGTCATAATACGTCACATTGTTTGCTGCAGCGCGCGACAGATAATTAATTACAAGCTCCTCATTACCGACACAGCCTCAGTTTCGGTTTGACAGAGCTCCAAAAACGACAAGCCGTCAGGTGCAACTATCACCACCTAGTGAGTGAAACGCTCGGTCACGTGAGCACACAGAACAGTGACGCATTTCCGCGCGGTCTGTCGTCGTCGGGCTCATCGTCGTCTGATGGCGACGATTTTCTTGCGGAGAAGATGGAAGGAATTTTCGACGTGGCGAATCACTTCAGGTTTGACCCGCTGGCGAGGAGCGATTCATCGGGAAGCGCGTCAAAACAGAAATGGCGGCTACGACGTCATCATAACTTGTACCGGCTGCAACGGTTACGTAGGGGAAGTAGGGGGGTCACCTTGGGTCACCTCCGAGGGTGTCAATGCAACAGGTGCGGCCTATAATGCTGGATCGCGCTCGCGAACTTCAAAATTCATATAAAATACCTTCCAAGCTTTATTCGCTGTCGATATTTTGCAGATGGTACACGCACGAACACGGGAATCGATCCAGCAGGCTATCTCGGCCGCGAAATTTTGTGTCAGTACCCCCTTAATAAATGTACACGTGTTTGTTGCCCGATGGCGTGAACTGTCTCCGTGTGTTCTGAGAGCAGCGGCTCACTTTTCAAACCCCACACGCCGCACCTCAAGAGGTTCACACCAACTTCGTTTAAACATAAATCAGGAACTTGCAGCCCCTGACACGACGTCGGAACCCTCCCTAATCTAACCGATGAAGACCTCCAAGACTTTCTGCATCAGTCAGTGAGCAAACTTGATGTAGGTATTTGAGAGTTGGCTAAGAATGTTCATGACCGAAAGTCGCATTGAAAGAGTTTTTCATTTGCTTGTAACCTATGTTTATAAATTGCTAACTTGTGACATGAGTGCTGAAAATAAACACGATCTCTATTCCAGTTTTGTGCATCATTATTGTCGATTCACCGAATTTTTTCGCTTTGCCCGCAAAGCCTCCCCCCCCCCTCCCCCCCCAATCGATTTGCCGTGTCAGCATCATGCAACTCACCCTCAGCCTCAAAAGGTTGCCCACCCCTGATGTAAACAACAGACAGCCACCTGCATCACATTCAGTGTTGGCTGTCATGATCCTTGTGAGCACACTCTACTGGCCGACCTTTTCAACGGAAAGAGAGGGCACCTCCTTTATGGACTTGCACGGGAGTACAAAGGCTGACGTCTTTGCCTCAGCAGAGTATTTTTGAGGGCTCACACGTATTTACAACATCCCAGAGGAGATTTTAGCAGCACCCAGGGAGCCTTCGTTGAAAAGGGTTGTCAACGCAGTGCTCATGTGAAAGCAGCTTTGTGTGCTCACGTAGCCAGCTATGTTTACATGAAAACGTTTCACTCAGCACTGTTGGAAACTGAATCTACAGCTAGGTGCCATAAAATCGTCTCCAAATAACTAACCATCGCGTGCTCGCGCAATCGAGGTTTCCAGCCGTGACAAGTGGGTTGTTAGCTACTTATCGACACAGGAATAACAAGATGTAAAATGTTTGTGTCGGTACTCCTTTAAGGGGAGATGCTCCTCGGGAAATATTTTCTTTAAGTATTTGTCACAGCTCAATGAAACTTTCACCATGCATAGACTTTGAGCTCCTCTTTTCAAATATGCTTTTATTTTTTTGATAGCTCATTTAGTTAGTTTTTTGCAGACCATGCATTTGTGAAAACAGTGCATTTTTGTACAAGCTTAGGCAACAATAGTGAGCACCAAAAACACCAAGAAAATAGCTCATATTGCTCCTAATGAATTGAGGAATTCAATAAAGCAAGAAAACCTAGGGTAACATATGTGTGTTAGCCTAGAAAAAATTTCCAATGTTGAGTTTCAGTTTTACCATTTTCAAGGAAGAAACTCATGAAATCATCTTGCTGAATATGCTTGTGGAAAACTGTGAAAGTTGTTTCTTTGAATTCAGGACATGTTCAACTATAAGCATGCCAAATTTCATTACGATCTGACTACATAAAGTGCACAAATTTTATTGCACAAACTCTAAAAATGCAGCAAAACGAAGAACTGAGAAAAACATGTTTGGAAGCTAGACTACGGTGGATGCTACGCTAGACCACGGTGGGGAAATGATTTTTTTTTCTGTATTTTCAGCAAGAAAGGCGCGCTTTCGAAGTGGGCTCTGGGAGAAGAGGGTTAGGCCTACATGCCTGCGAAAATTCAAGAGCCGGCAACGCCGCGTAGCGAAATGCCGCGTGCATGAAATTGGTGTAAATTCACGCTTTCACGAGCCACCACGAGGGCTTTTATTGCATTTTTCGATAACTTCTAGTTGATTCTTAGCTTTGATTCTTTAATATATGAAAGAGGAGGCTTGGGCGAATACAAAACACAACAAAACACAATTTCAACTTTTTCGAAAAAAATCTTGATTTTTCGACCCGCATCTCCCCTTAAAGGACCCCTCAACCACCCAGGGGTCGAAATTTAGTTGTGGTGTTGCAGTTGTGCACTAGTATTCAACAAACACACAGTTGTGAGAATTTTTCGTAACTGTGCCTTTATAGCGGAGCTGCATGTGTATAATGATCCAAAAGCGGCCCCTGCTCGCTTCGCTCTTTTCTTTGCTATTCTCTGTTCGTCAGCTTGTCTCTCCTCCTCACCGTGCGGGGAGGTAAACAGGCAAGTGCACGTACCTGCAAGCAGACAAACAGGTTCTTTTCGTGAATGACATGAGCAGACGCAGATAGTGACGTCACGGCCAACAGTGGGGATTACCAAAGGCCCGGAGAGGAGACCGGATTGTTTCTTGGAATTGCTGGGCGCTCCCACGGCTCGTAGCGCTGCCGCGATTGGCATTGTTCATTGTGACAGCATTCTGAGCTCGATGCACGCTGTGTGGTCTGAAGATGACAGCGCCGCTCTCAGAACACACGGAGACAGTTCACATAGTGAGGCAACAACCACGTGTACATTTATTAAACACTTTTATGTCGGCGGCTGTAAACCTAACTGCGGCTAATCCATGAGACGTGCGTGCGCTATGAGGCACAAACGACTTTACAGGGGGTGATAGCGCCCCTACAGCGTGTTTGTTCCCTTTAAATGTCAAGAAATTATCTGAGGTGGTCTGGGCGCACTTCAAAGCAGTACTGCAGGAGATAACATCATGTGACCCAGCAGTTCAAGCTTAACCCTTTGACACGATATGTACACAATTGTGTAAGCCGCTTGTTTTTGTCATTTGTAACAAATAGGGGCTAAGATAGAGTAAGATATCTTGAGCTTTGGATGAAATGAACCTCCTGCATAATAAATTTGTCTTCATTTAACTTCATTTTTCAGTGTACTGTTGTATATGATAAGTTTGCTGAAGGCACTACAGTGTTCAACGAGTCGTTCGATGTGCCCCTTCCCGCAAGCCAGGCAAAAACAATTTTTCTTTGCTCCAAATGGGCATACCCGAAAACAAATTTGCACTATATTTCTGGTGTAATATTTCATTCTATCAATGCAAAAACGGAGCATGAATGACTACACAATAAATAGGTATTTAATTACAACTGAATTAGAATTAACACTTTATGACATTATTTTTGTTGCAATAGAATATCGAGTGCTTTGAAGTAACTATATATCGATTTGATGCATTTACAGACAGTTCTTCATAGGTGGTGATTGAAAGGGTTAAGTCTGGAGTGCAGCCATATCACTTTGTGGTATTGGCACATCGTAAAAAAGATCACGAGATCGCTCACCTGGCGATGGGCCTGTTGCTTTGGGAAAATGGAATGAGTTTGATGGCGAATGGCATGGTGCAGGTGCCCAACACATTCACCACCCGGTAGTTCATGAACTTGACCCGGAAGCCCAGCTTCTGGAGGATGCGCGCGTAACGGCGCGCCGCCAGCTTGGCAGTTTCCTCGCTGAAGCACACACACAAAGGGGGCGACGACATGTGTGAACACTCACGAAGAAATATAGCAGTAAACGTGCGTACATAAGAAAGCTTCCTGCCAATTAGCAGGAGCAAAAATGATTGCTGGTGGCGTTTATCACCATGTATAGTCAATTACAATGCACCCTTGAACGTAACGCATCTTGTTTTCATGGCCATGAATGAAGGCTGTTCACTTGCGAACTTTTATTTAGAAGGTCATGACAGTTTGTTGCAGGTTAATAACAATAATAATAATAGTAATAATTATAATAGATAATAATAATACAGTTGAACCCCTTACAAGAGACATGCATTGGAGAGCAGTTCTTGCCTCTTATATGAGATGTCTGTCACAAGCAGGGTACCATGTTTGCATTTTCTTATCAACCTCTATTTCAATGTAGGCAAACTGGTGTCTCTTATACCCTATTTTCTGTTACCTCAGTGTCTCTTATGAAGGGGTTCAACAGTAATTTAATTTCATTGCCACGAAGGAAGAACGTTGGCTGGCTAACCTTTCTTTATAAGGCGATGACAGCTTGTTCCAAGTTAATAATAATAATTAAATCTGGGGTTTTATATGCCAAAACCACGATATGATTATGAGGCGCACCACAGTGGAGGGCTCTGTAAATTTCGACCATCTGGTGACCTTTAACGTGCACTGACATCGCATGGTACACGGACAACCGTCTCTCCCTCTCCTAGGGTTAAAAAAAAAAAAAGCAGTGGCTTTACGTGCAAAGACCACAATACGATTATAAGGCACGCCGAAGTGGGGTGGCTCCGGAATAAAATGTAACCTCCTGGGATTCTTCAGCACACACCTAAATTATTTACACGAACGTCCTTGCATATAGCTTTGGTTTTCGAGGTCCCCTATTGCTGCGGTCTACCCATGATGTCGGACCAACACAGCAGGTAAAATAATAAACAGCACACGAAGGACACCCAAAAAGAAAACACACAGATACTGTGGTGCATCTGTGCTTTTTCATCCTTGTGCTGTGTCCTTTGAGTGCTGTTTGTCATTTCTAGCTATGTACCACCTCGCCCAAGCATCCATTTCAACACAACAGCTCATAGAGAGCAGCCACGGGGCAACTGTTTGCAATGCTGAGCTTTCATTCCAAGCAAAACACCGGAGTGCCCTCCCCTCCAATCTAAACAGGGAAGTCAAGGTGTCTTGTCAATCCTTGTGATAAGGCCTCTATCCGTTACTAACAGAAAGCAGATAAGCAAGATAAAAGCACTGATACACTAATATCGGAGCACTGCTTCAGCTGAGCGGAAATGGGGTGCTGGGAACGAACGGATAGAGATAGCACTCCTTTTATCACTGCTGTTCCTGAGGTCCCACTAAACACTCAATCAAAACATTGCAATGACACCAGTCCGGTCTCAATTTTTAAGATAAGTTGCTGCAAGTATCCCCTTAATTAATGTTCACAAACGTGATGCTCCAAAGTGCATCAGCGATCTTATAAAAAAAGGGGGATCTGATTAAACACAGCCCCTTTTACAAGTTATCTACGACGGCGCCGCTTATCTGTATCGTTCGACTTTATCATGATGTGTGAAGTATTGTTAACAAAAATGGAAATGTTACTGCTACTGCTACCCACTAGTACATTATTCCGAGTGACCACATCTGTATGAGACAAGCATCAAAACGGTCACACGTGATAAGGATTTCGTGCTCATCAACGTGTCAGTTTCAATTTTCGATTCCATAAAAATGGAGGAAGGCCCGAACGAAAAAAAATTTCCAGTTGAAGGCTACTGATTCTCAGCACTGCAAGAGGCGATAATGCTGATGCCATCTATTGTGTGCGTTATCAACTTCGGAACTGACGATAGACTTGATACCCGAATGTGGCTAATCACAACAGCAGTGAGGGTCTGCAAGTTTTCGTCAATGGAAAACTGACTGTTTGGGAACCGTGGCCTACTGCAGATATCAGACTCTGTCTGAAGTCTCTGTTGCAGTGACTACGCCCTTCCAACCCTCACCACAGCTCAATGGTGGCACTACGTGCACTCACTGTTACGTGACCGATCAGCCACACAGAACGCCGAAATTTTTCAATTCTCTACACGCATATTCTCTGTAGTGGTTCTTGCCTAAAGAGGCACTCAAACATGCTAAGAATGATAGAAATTTGTCAAGGACATGCAAAATCCTTCCTTCATTGCACATAATGATTTTGTTCTAAAAGCCCTCAATTATGCCATATATAGTTCAAGTGCATAGTGG
Organism: Rhipicephalus sanguineus; assembly: GCF_013339695.2. NCBI lineage: Eukaryota > Metazoa > Arthropoda > Arachnida > Ixodida > Ixodidae > Rhipicephalus > Rhipicephalus sanguineus. The sequence continues at coordinate 19,787,046 of NC_051185.1, forward strand.
ATCATCACTCGGAACTTCTGCAACATTGCTGGCATGGCAGCAAGTGTCATGTAAAGGCAAACCTTTTTACCTCCCTGACAATCCATCAACATGACATCTATGAATTACTAAACCATTTTGAAGACATACACACCACATTCGCAGTTGCAAAAAAGGTACTGGCTCTGCGTATCTTGGGCTGTGTTGCCGTCAGTGTTTTCAGACACCAGACAACACAGATTAGAATTTCAAATGCAACCTTACAAAGGCATAAGATTAATGCAAGGATATCCAACATGTGGTTATCAAAGCAACATCATACACAGGGTTTGTATAAAAAGTATCTGGAAGAGTTTCAGAGTAGATTTTAGTCTGCTAGTGTCAAGTCAGGGCTGTAAGGAGGTTCGAGAATCGTAGCGACATCGTTTATCGTCGGGTATCGTCAGGCCAACGCAAAATGCGATGTCATACCACCGTTCAATCACTGCATTTTGCACTTGCACCGAGTCACTCAACAGGGGTCCACTAGAAACACGATCTAGCCTGAGCGAACGTTCACAGGCAACAGGTACTTGCCACGTCCACCCACAGTACATACATGGTGCGAGCGCGGTGCGATGTACCTCCACGCCTGGAAAAAAATTGTTCCCGATACTTTTTACACACACCCCGTATTTCGTAATCGATTGATTGACTGCATTTTTCTTCGCTCGTACTTCCCTTTTTCTGAAATCGCGATAACACACTCTCCAACTTTCTGCAAAGGCTCATTACATGATGCTCCATCAATAAGTACATCATCCACGATTGCCTGGAACAATGCGAGAGCACTCATAAGAGACCATATGACAGTGACGTGTGCTTGAACCCTAGATGTGTGTTCATGAATGCAAGTGACTGTGACTCAGGATGCACTTGGAGCTGCTGATACGCAGTAGATTGATTGATTGATTGATTGACCTGGGTGACAGCGGTCGGCAGCAACTTACCTGGTGGCACCCGTGCAGGTGACCTTCCCAGAGGACCACATGCTGGCTGTTGTGTAAGGTGTCCTAATCTTCATTGTGAGCATCTGTCAAAGACGCAAAGAAAGTGTGTCACATTCAATTGGGTAGTGAGGACATTTATCGTCAAAGATTCGAATTCCATGTCGAAATGCACAATCATTCAACAATCCACCACTTTTAGTTTCCTGAGCTGCCCTCTGCCTTTTTTTTAATGTTCTGGTGAGGGGGTTTTGCATGGGTAATCCAAGACAACTGGGACTTTCAGAACGAAAGCCTCCGTGATCCGAGAGGCGTGCGGAGACCACACCAAAACATTCTGTGCATTTTCCGGGGACGGGCGCATGCATTGAGGCACCATGAAAAAGGCAGATTGTCAGCAGGCTACCCTAAGGGTGTCCAACGTAGCATTGTTGATATTGAGTAATGCTAGGCGTAAATCAATATACCTGGGATCATAAAGCAAGGTATGACTATCACAGTGGCCACAAATTGGTTTGTTAAGGCAGCCCCTTCCCACTGTCACAGCATCATATTGAAGCCCTCAGTATTTTTCAACAGAAAGAAAGGTCGTGCCAGGTCATTGATGATCTCTTAAAGCTTCCCATACATGGTGGACGTGACTCATAGTACAATAACCATTATTGTACAACTGTCTGGCTACGAGAAATTGACCTGTGTAGCCATTTCCCCAAATGATGTCATTTTGGAGGCATCAGCGACTTACACTAGCACCGTCTATACATACAAGCTACAAGTGAATACATGCATCAGATGTATTTACAGGGGCAAGAAAACTTGCTCAGAGCCACCTCTGTATACAGGAGACTTGTATTACAGAGCAAACTCAGCTTCAAAAATTGGTGTCACTACCCCATTAAGTGGGACAAAAAGGCGTCCCTGAAGATGCATGTCTTTCAGTATAAAAGCTGCACAAAACTCTCCTGAAGCGACAGGCAGTCAACCACCAAGCGGTTTGTCTATCGAGCGTTCATCAAACTGCACATTTTTTTTTTTGTGTATGGGCAATCAGTTCGTACAAACGTGTTTGCACACACATGCACTCACCACTGGTAATCAACTCTTGACCAAAGTCCGTCCGTGCGTATCAAAACACCACCGTCGATGTCAAATAGCAATTCTTATTTAAAACTTCCTTCAGGGAACAATAGAAAGACAACTGCCCATTGCTTCGGTATGTCTGCGACCTTTACAATATAGGTCAACGGTACATTTGTACTGACATCGTGACTGAATGCGTTATGATGGAAAACTCTAAGGCAATTTGTCAAAACCTTTTGCTAAGTGTCATGCCCGCCACCGATACGATGACTGCACGTCACAGAATGACTGCAGTGTTTAGACCAAGTTTGCCCTTCCATTCCACATGTAATACAGTGTCCTGGTTTCCCATGAATCCTTGGTACGCGATCAATTAAATATGCAGTTCTCAGGTTGTAAGTGCCAAAACCGCAATACGACTATCATGCAAGCAGTAGTGGGAGGGACTGCGGCTGGAGTTTTTAAACGTGCACCTAAATCCAACTCTCCTCCATCGAAATGCGGCCGCCGTGGCAGGGAATCGAACTCGCACCTTCGAGACGACATCCTACTTGCTAACTAACTATCATGTAGTACAGGCAAATGGGGCGACGCTGACGAATTTCTTAACATCTTGCGGTTAATTTCCTTTCTAAACGTTGTTCTGCATTATTATCAGTCGTGGCCGGGAATCGAACCGGCAACCTCGAGCTTAGCGGTGTGACACCAAAGCCCTGACACCAAAACCTACACAATCGCCCGGATCATTATCAAACATCTGCAACAAAACAACGACGTACCACCGAATGTTTTACAACCTGTATCCTATAAAAAAATTATGGATACCAACCTTCCAAACGTGACCTGGTTAATGCGCAGTGCACATAACGTCAAGATGTCAGCCTTATCTACAAAACCATCGGGCATTATTTACAGAGGCTGCGCTGAACTTTTCACACCTGAAACAATGTATACATCCTAAACGCGGAAAAGAAACCCGTTAACGTGACCTAACTACAGAGTTGTTAAATACGAGGGAAGGATACCGGAGGCACGCCTGTCGAAAGAAAAAACGGAAAGCCGGAAGGGGCGCGGAATGATTTTGACCCCCCACCCCCACACCTCGACTCCAACCTTGCCGAGAGAGAGGTCATCGCACCGAAGAACGAAGGATGCTACTACGCCAGCGAAGCGAAGCCACGACCCCCACACACATACACCCATTTCGAGAACAGCCCCCGCGCAACATTCACAAACACACACCGAGCCCCCCCCCCCCTTCTACGCACAGTTGTTCTCAACCTCGATATCACAATTGTTAAAGGTTTGCTCCGACTTAACAGAGCAATTATTAACAAAATAACACAGCGTATAACTGAGGATGCTACCTGCACAAGGTGGCGAAACGTCTGTGTTATTTCGTTCATAACTGCCGTGTTAAGTCGGAGTAAAGGTTTTGCGATCACGAATTCACCCAGCTTTTTGAACATTTTAGCAGCTCGGTGTCACTTCGCTGAGTCTGCAAACGCCGCCGCTACAACCGCAGTCACGAGAAAGGACACGGGACAGAGCGCCGTGCGTTCTCTTGCGCCTTGAATCGCCCAACAAAAAGTTCTTACGCAACTCGTTCACCTGAGCGCCCTCCACTTCTTTAGACACCACCCAAACCACCTTCCGGTCGCGAACAATAGAGCAGAGAATGCAAGGCAAGGAGGAGGCGAAATGCGGCGCCGGCGGTCATCCACGAGATTGCGGTACAACAAAACGCGTGCAAAAAAAAAAAAAAAAAAAAAGGACGCGGACAAACCGAGGGCGGCACCTTATAAGTTACGTTGTCGGGTGATAACCGTAACAATTATTGGGGTATAACATCCCAGATCCACGATACGATTACGAGGGACGCCGTAGTGGAGGGCTCCGGAAATTGCGACCACCTGGGGTTCTTTAACGTGCACCTAAATCAAAGTGCACGGGCCTCTAGGATTTTCGACTCAATCTAAATGCGGCCGGGATTCGATTCCGCGACCTTCGGGTCAACAGTCGAGCACCACAACTACCGTGGCAGGTTTGGAATCGAACCCAGGGCCCATGAGCAAAGCTGAAGCCTTCGCTGTGGCTATACTATGAGGGGGCGTGCAGCCTTTCTCAGTACAATTAAGCCAAACCGTCGAAAACAGATGAATAAAAAAAAGGGGGACGATAAACCAACAAACGAAGAAATCGGGGCGGAGTACAAACACCTTGCTTGCAAAATTCACGCGATGACGCATTTTCCACCATCGGAAAACGATCTATGCTGCGTTCGCACCACGGTGGTTCGCACGGAATCTTGATCTCGTCTTCCCGAGAATTTTCCGCAGCTTCTCCGGTGAGGTCGAAACAAAAGCCTGGCGTCGTTTCGTCTTCTAGCGTGGTTAGCGAGCGGGTTCGAATTTTTTCCCGACACCGACCTTTTCGTTCATTACACACAGAGAATCGGATGGGCAACGACAATCATATACACGCGATTTCAACAACAAACAAACAAAAAGTTCCGAATGTATCAGAGGCAGGGGGTGAGAGATACGCAGTTTCGAGAACATTCGTCGATGTAAATGAAAACCCGTGGGTGCCCGCGAATGAAAATAATAATAATAATAATAAACTTTACATACAAGACTGGGGCGGACAAAGAAGCGACACTCGTGCGTCAATTCGAACAAGCAAAACTCCCCGAAAGCTCGCACCTGAGAGCTATCACCGGAATTTTTCAACGAGGTAGCGGCTGCGAACGGATCTGAGGAGGACGCAGACGAGACTTCCGGAATCGGTTTTTGAAACAAACACCCAAAAAGAACGTATCAGTGCGGCATTGCGACAGAAGTCGACACACCTTGCTGTTTTTTGTTTTGCTTTTCTTTTTTAACCTATCGCTTCGTGGGCACAGCAATGCCCGTTCGTTGTAACAGATCGACATCACAACGTAGTGGGCTTTCAATCAGTACAGATTCGATAACGACATGAAATCAGGGGCAACGCCATCAAAAAACAACTCAGCGACGTAGCATACCTTTATTCAATCAGTCCCCACCCCCGATGACGACTAATCGAGTTCGATTAAGCAACGTTTCGTCTGGAAGAATGGTTGCTACCGTCCTAATTAGCTTATCGAAGCCTGTTACACAACTGGTCGCATCTCTGTTACACGGTTAACGGGGTGACTTTTTTTTTTTTATTGTAACGGGATGGCTTCGATTTCGGCCAAAGTAGCCGATCGCAACGCTTGGCGTAGTTTTCTGAAAGCTTCTCGAACAAAACACATTTTGGTAACAATGTTTGTAGCGTTAACCGCGAGATGCGGGTTTGAGGCAACTACAGATAAAATGCGATGATGCAGGTGCGCACAATGGAACGCAGAGCCCTAAAAAAAAAAAAAAAAGCGATCACTGTTTACCTCGCGTTTGGATCGCGCCTTTTTTTTTTTTTTTTCAACTCCACACCGCATCTGTGGTAAATAAAAAACCGCGGTGAAAGAAATAAGTTGGGACGAAAGACCGTATTTTTAGAAACGCCGGGATGATCCATGGGTGGCGGGCAGGCAGGATGAAAGAAAAAAAAATAAAAGCGTTCGCGTTACGGTAGCAACTACGATAAATAACGTGGGATGGACGTGAGGTGCTCGAGGTCGTAGTAAATTAAGCAACACATACTAAAAAGGAAGGCGCAAAGGGAAGTTCTGAAGGGGGGGGAGGTGGCTGATGCGAGGCGGGCACTCGCGTGAGAAAAAATAAAGATACAGGATCGCGCTGATCGTTTAAACAATGCCCAATCGTCATCACTGACAGACGTGCCGTGGCCTGTAGCAGATCGGATTCTTTCTGTTGCGCTTCTGCTTTTTGTGTTTTTTTTTTAGCGGCGCGGTATCTAGACAAAGGGCCTGCGTCGGCCGGGTCGAGCAGGCACAGGAAGTGAATCGCGTTACTGCAGCACCGCAGTAGAAACATGCATGCGCCTACTGCATACAACTACACGCGTATCAGAGACAAAGACGTTCTAAACGGAACGAAAGACAACGCAAATAGGGACAGATGAGAGACTTACGCCGTTCTCGCGTCGATACTCCACGTTGGAGGCAGTCAGAGCGATCTGACGCAGGTTGAGATGGCAGCGCACGCTGAAGCTGCAAACCACGTTGTTTATCACAATGTCGATCACAGGGCTCGGGTCAGCCTCGGTGCCGCCGGCGGCGGCAGGTTGATCCATCACCTCCGAGCTAGCGACCACCACATCCTGCTGTCCCGCCGACTCGAGCTGTTGTTGCTGCGAAGGCGTCGATGGATCCTTGGCACAATCCGTCGGCTCGCTGGACTTGTTGACCACGTCTTTCGTTGACGCCGAGAACTGGTGAAAGGCGAAGTTGTTGTTCCCTTGGCTAAGCGTGGCCATCGCCCACCACCACCGCACACCGAAAAAAAACCACACTGCACCCTTTTTCTTTTCTTTTCTCTCTTTTACTTAGCGGGACCCCCGGCGACCGTAGGAGAGCTGTCGTTTGGGCGCTAGGCCTATGCGTAGGCCTAGCCCAAACTCGCAACAATACGTGCCCCCTCACTGTTTCGCGCCGATTGAAACGTGGCCACCCGAAAAGGAACAAATTTTCGAGCTTCCCAAAGCGTCGCGACGCCTTTTCGGCGTGCCGACACTCTTCGACAAGGCGTGAAATCAATCACAAACGCGCGCAACTGTCGGCGATTCGCACTACGCGTCTGCTAGCGGTGTGCTCGGGACGCGTTCTGATTGGGTATTTAAGAGGTGATCGCTTGTCCCCCTGGCGTCTCGAACGCGAACTATCTAGATCGGAAAATACCAATGGCAATTTGTCTCTCATGCCTCCGATGTAACTTGGCACGCCCAATTGTCGTTGCGCACGCATCAGGGTAGCGCCCAGTGCTAATTCCAAGTCAACAGTTCTCACGGTACTTATTTCCGGCCGGTTTATCGTTGATAACCAAATTGCAGTTTAGCGGGAGTTCCTTTTACTCGAAAGGATCACGATACGACGATACTGTAGTGCCTAGAATATAACGATACCGCGTGAACGGGCGCTGAGTCATATTCTTTTACGGCGCAAATAAGACCCAGTTGTAAAAAACGCGCAAGTGTTTTCTTCAGGGGTGGGGGCACGCTAAATAAAGCACAGGCGCGAAAGCATGGTTAAGCGCAACCTTTATTAAACGTGAAACAACGCCGTAAAATGAGCAATAAATGCTGCATATACGCATACACACAATATTTCAAATGTTCTTTGCTTTTGTCTTTGGCATCTGAGTTTGGCATTTCTCCTCTATGTACAACTTTCTTGTCCGTCACGGTAAATCCTTGGGTAATTAAGACAAAATAGAACGGCCACTTGTTTACCACTTTGTATTTGGGTGACAAATACTTATATTAGATACGTTGAAACTCTTTGCAGTGCAGCGAATGCTATGGTGTGCACAAGGCCCAATTAAGTGCTGATGGCATATGACCAAGAACATATTAATGCGCTTTTTATGCTGCCAATACTTACACAATAAAGCCTCAAGGAATGCGTTACAGATAGTTCTTTAGGGTGTCACAGAATCTACAAATGTTCATGCATCGTTTGAAATTTCTACCTTTAATATAAGTGAAGCAAGGAACACGATTACTACTGCATACTATGCAGTAACCTTGGCTTGCCCTGCAGCTTTCGCTTCACTGCAAGTCCATTTTGAGAGAGTGGTACCACAAAAGTTCTGGCAGATAGGTAAGGCAAACAATTAAACCATGTAGATGTTCTGAATCCTTTCACCCCAGTGCTTGAATTTTCTGCTCAAATCTTGCTAGAGTATATGTTTGAAATCACCGTCCATAATAAGAAAAAAGAACACTACGAAAGCATAGAATTCCTGAGCACTCATAAAGGGTTAGCGATATGTTTAAATGAGCAATGAACACAATGAAGCTAAATGTACAATAACACGAACACAACTCGTACACAAAGACAAAATCAGAGCCACAGAAGCTTACTGTACACTGCCTACAGAGCAAAGGTAACTGAATGTTTAACAACAATCCTTCTTAAGTCCTGTCCTTATAAGTTCATGTAATTAAGCAAATGTACGATTAGGTACAACTCTTCTAATGAGTACAGCGCTCACGAAAGGAAACGTGACAATTTATGGCTAATGCATGTAACTTTTGCTTCAGTTGCCTTCGGTACGCGTTACATCGGCGTAACACTAGCTTGCACACTTACACAAAAGCCAAAATCACCTTTAGTATTGGCCGATTCATAGCAATGGGACGTCGTTATCTTCAGCAATTATGCATACCAGTTGCTAAACTTGAATTTCCGAAGTCGCGTGTGATTCCGTGAACACTGTACATACAGAACACGCCGAACTTTTAATAGTTCTGTACAGATAGTAACAAAACATTACTTTTCTCGCAAGCGGCCATGGAACATGACCTGCAGCCTTCAAGAATGGCACAACATTTTTTTGAAAAAGCACTGAGTTTTGAACAAATTTCATTCTTCGCCAGTCAGCCCATGCACCACCCTCAAAAGAAACGAGTACATGCTGTCACATGGTTGCGACTTCTTCACTGTCACGGCCGCATCCCAACCACGTGACAATATACGTAGACTTGGCCAGTTAAAGCAGATTACGTCTCGTCATGTCGAGACTCCCGAATTCGGCATAAAATAACGCTACCAGAATGCCGCCAAGAGAATCCGTGAAACACTGTACAACCTCAAGACTATGTATAAATACACTTTGTTTCAGAGGCTCTTTTAAGTGCGTAAAAATTAAGTGTCTATAAACATTGTGACAAACGGTGCAACACAAACTGTCGGTCTGTGCAGGTACATAAAATGTGGACAAACATTCGGCAAGATTTTTGATCATTTCAACACTAACCTACTGGCTCTTGGCGAGTGTGCAACATGTAGTGACCGTGACGGGATGACGGACGAAACAACTACGACATTTAGCGCGTGCCGTAAGCATTACAGGGCCAACAACGCTCGTCAGTGCTAGTCTATGCTTGAGTATCCTACTGCAAGCAGCAGTGACAGAGTTGGCCTTTCGGTTTCGTTAGGTTAATCGCTGGAAATCAGTCACAGGTGTGAAAGTGGAATGCATCTGCTGTTAATGAACGCCTGCAGGACGATCTTGCACGCATTCCGTGACGAAACGTTTAGTCATCAGAGCCCGCAAATGGTCGGGGCTCACAGGTCCTGTCACATTTGCGACGTAGACATTTGGTGGAAACATCACATTCGCGACGTCACATGGGCGATGTTTACGCCAAATGTTTACGTCACGAATATGACGGCACCCATGAGCCTGGACCAATCACGTGCGCTGAGGACTGTTGTAATGTCGTAAACGTAACACTGACGATGTTAATGTGAGCCTCAACCAAATGTGTCTGGTGAGGATGGACGTTCCATAACAGAAGGCGTACAAGATCTCTCTCCAGGCAGCGAACGCGTAATGTCACAACACAGGACATTCCTACTCACTACCCCCCTCCCCCCCCACCAAGAACCTCCCCCAAAAGTATGCATGCTATCACACTCATTTCGAAACACTGGCAAATCCTATGGTATACATCACACCTGTGCAAGAGGCAACACGTCCGAGAAGCAGATCCAGGTGCCAGACGTCACGCCGCAGAAAAAGTCACATTTGTGCGAAGACACGTAATCTCAATCATGCCGCAATACGTGCAGTTTTGGGACTTGTAGCCGCTCAGTGGCAAGCACTCACGAAAGTCTCTTTTTGTGAGCTCTCACGCAAAGGCAACGGCGCTATTTGGGCGATGAGTTCTCAGGCATACGGGAAACCACAAGATTTTACGGGTCATGGTTTGAATGGACTATTGTGTGGGTCAGAGAGAATGTGACGAGAGCAATGAGCTTGAGACTATGAGGTCGAAAGACCATATGCTTGAGCATGTTAATGACTCTTAGCAACTATTTTAGAGTACATAAGAACAGTACAGAAAAGAAGGATATGGACATAATGCCGTGTCTGTGTCGTTGCTCACCATCCTGTACTTTTGCTGACAAATAAGTTACAAGCTCAGGCATCAAGAAAGTTCTGCCCTTGAGCATGTACACCGTAAACTTTAGTGACCTAATGTACAAGCTTCACCCCAGCACTCTTTTGAAAAAAAATGACTACGACTCGGTTTCAAAACACATACAAAGACGGCAATCGCATAACTATACGAATAAACAACTTGTGCCGTCAAGTAACCACCATTAGTGATGCTTCAACACTGCAAAAAAATGCGTGCCACTGTCCTCCGAAATGCAGCATTAACAGCTTGCTTCCGAAAGGCTAAATACTACTGTTTCATGATGGTACTTTGGCAAACGTTGGGGCTTGTACCGGTCGCACGCGTCAACGCGATTGTTCAGCGGCTTAATGTTGTCGCATCAACCTTATCCTCTCGTGTTGGGCTTCCAAGATGTTATCGATCGAACTAGGAGTACGCGACAACCTCTGGGAAAAAATAGAGCCCTAGGTTGGCATCAACTGCGTGCAACTGCTCCAGCTCGAGGCAGGCGTGGTAATACCTAGCCAAACATTAACTAGTTTGAAAATGCAGAGCTGTTTTGCGGCAATCCCTGGAATGTGAAAGTGGAAATTCCGCGCATTAAAAAACGGATGAGGAGGTGCTCGGAAACATCACGTCACGCGAAGCTGGTGCGAGTTGAGCACATCATTAAAAGCTCTTGTACGTTTGGCAAAGGTCGTTGGATGATCACATCAAAGAAGTGCATACGGTTCCCCGATGACTTCCAATCAGCCAGTTTCTGCGTGAAGGTGACCTTAAAAAGCTGCTCCAATGATTCCCTTCTCACTTGTCCGATACTTGAGCACTTCTATCTCCAATATAGCTCGAAGGCTCTCTGAGCAGCATCAATTTACTATAGCAGTGACCATTCGTAGCAGGTGCATAAAAAACATAAATCAAGGAGGTGTTGCCAAAGACATTATGCCGCGCTACCATGAATGTGACGAAGATTACAAGCACAGCGTCCATGCCAAGCAAGACATCATCAGTACAGCTCCTCCATGCTGGCATGAAATGGCTGCACGCAACTTTGGATAGACACAATTCCAAAGTGCGCATCATTAAGGGAAACACATTCAGAGTTGTTCTAAGCAATACAAGCCGTTGTTCTGCAATGTGCCATGGCGGGAGCCCTGCAGTTCATGAATGGTCGCTGAAGTTTTACCAAACAATGCCTAGCTACCAAGACTTACATCAGTGGTCCCCGACATGCCAATACGACGGTGATCATCTGCCACAAGTAACTTTGAGCTTCAGTGCATTGGGGTGGGAGATTCACGAGTGCTGTTGTCCTGTACACAAGATGCAAACACGCACACAACAGGCTTACTAAGCATTCCTCAACAATGAAGAAAGAGACGATAAAATACATGCCGCACACCTACGAGAAGGTACTGCAGCGTCCGGAACAAAGCTGCAAAAAGCCGAAGCTTAACAAATGCACAAACCACACTTCCACGAGCTGCCGAGAGATAACGCTGCGCCACCGCCGGATAGCTTTGATCGGTTAGCAGTTCTCGAAGAGACCTCCGGGTCCCTGCGCGTGTGACCGGAACTGTGTACTCATACTTTTCTCGGCGCAAGAGCGAGCACAAAACTGCGTTTTCGAAAAGCGGAGGGGTCACACAACATTCGAACTGGACTTCAAGTAGGGATTGTACATTAGGCAACCAGTAAGCACAGCTGCATCAACGTGCCAAGCATCGGAACATGTCTCAAGTTTAAGAACGACAGCACGGTCTTGAAGCTAGGCCCCACTAGCTCGGGTTTCACTGTTCCCGCAATTTCGAATCTCCAGTGACGCGAGCGGCAATGTTCTCTCGCCTCTGCGATCCCTAGATCTTGAAAGCGCGGTGCCGATGACTGGTCAGGGCAATGTCTTTTTCTTTCTTTCCTCTTTTTGTACATCGAGCAATTATCGGTTCCGAGAGCCGGCAATATACATACATCCGAGCCTACGGCGTCGTTCGCAAACGCATATTAAGTAAACAGATAAAAACACACTTCGGGTCAACACACTTGCAGAAAATAAGGTGTGGCGTCTGCGGTGTCCCCAACAGAGGCACGAGACGCAACGCCCATACGAGTCCGCTCCGGTCGGCACACCAGAAGAGCGTGACAACATCAGTCATGTCCAAGAAAGTCAAGACTGTCACGTCCGGGCTAGAGCAGGTTCCCGACCGATCGGCCGGGTACCCCGTTGTCGTCCCCGTGCCGATCGTACTTTTCGCAGATGAGCTTCAGCTCAATGGGGTCAACCAGTTGGCGCACCAGAAGCGCACGACGTCAGTCGTGTCCGAGAAAGTCACGACGGTCACGTACGGGCTAGAGCACGTTGCCAACCGACCGGCCGGGCACGCCGTCGTCGTCCCCGTGCCTATCGTCCTTCTCGCAGATGACCTTCAGCTCAATGGGGTCGGCGGCGATGCAGGTGTGGCTCCGACGCCGGTTGGAGAGCAGGAAGATGTAGAGACGCAGCTCGGGGATGAGCGTGCGCAACGCGGAGTAGATGCCGAGCAGGTTCTTGATGAGGAAGAGTGAGACGTCGTGGCCGAAGAAGCTCCAGAGGTAGATGCGGATGCTCAGGTAAGGTACGTTGATGAGACACATGTGCAGGACTTTGTAGAGTAGCTTGAGCCCAAGGGGTCGTGGCAGCTGGCCAAACTCGCACTGGCTCAACTTGAACAGGGCGAGGGCTGCGCAGACGAAAATTTCGTGCAACATGAACAACAAGGAAAGAAAATTCACGGGCTGGAACTAACGTGAAAACGTTACCGATTCAACATTAGAACAGTACAGCAAACGAGTGCACTGCAATGCATTCGTGCATCCATTTTATTACATCCAAATAAAAAGTGGTTTGGTAAACAAGCGCTCAGTCGAAACTCGTTATAGTAAAGTTGGATCTCACTGAAACTATCTTTGCTACGCCTTATGATCGTTATAAACACAGGATACTTCATTTCTCGATAGTGATAAGGAACATCTCATAATAAACAAGTTTCCCATCGTTATACAGTCGAACAAGCATATATCGAACCCACGTATAATGAATTATTGTGAATATTTTATACATTGAATTACTATCCATTATACAACTTCTCTGTGATCCCCTTCACATTTTATATATCCGGGTTCAACTGTACATACGAGATAATATGTTACAGTACTGCGCTTCAACTCTATCACAGTTGTAGGGAACCTCTCAGACTTTCAGGTAATTTGTCCTGGATTCTGCTTTTGCACCTTTTCTGGATTACTAAGCCTCTGTTCATGGTACGAATGGCATTTTCTACAGCTCAATTATAACTAGTATGCCTCTGACAAGAATAAATCCAAACCACAAGGCAGAAGTTCAGGAGAAGATGGAGGCTTGGAAATATATAATCCTTGAAGAGGGGCTGTCGCTGGAGCCACCGTCTCAACAAGTAATCCTGTCTTCTTCAAGGCAGCAGCTGAAGAAGACAGGACCACCCATCAAAATGTTGACTCCAGCGACACCCCATGTTCAAGAATATCCATCTATTTAACAAAAATAGTGTTTTGAAATACTAATGTAGTCTAAACTGGTTGTGGAGTTTCACTTCTGTTAGCCAAGTTGGAGAGTTGGCCAATTGTTACCAGACAGTCATACTTCCTAGCACAAACACAACGAACGAGCTGAAGGGGATGCATTTTAATCCTGTGTATCAGTTATCAATTTCACGACAAGTTTCAAGGTGTCGTGAACTACCCAGCAGGCTTGGTGAGAAAATACATCCTGCGGAAAGCAGACACTGTTATGAACATTTCAGCCAAATCTCGCAGTCGTGCGTGGCAAGGAGTCTTTAAAAGTGGAGTGCGAATTTGCCATTTTCTCGGGCGCCCTTTTTTTCATACAGAGGCCTGTGCGCACTCTCTTCGGAGCTGCCAGCACCTGCTGTTTGACGTCAAACAGCAGATAGCATGCTATTGGCTAAAAGCCGACATAAATCAAGAGTGGTGTTTAAATCAATAGCACTTCTTGCCACGAGGTGCCACCATGAACTAGCGTAGCACTCCATAGTATGCTAACGTTACACAGTGAGCCACACTCACAACAGGAATCGCAATGGGAAAGAGCAATCGCGTTTCATCCAGTGCGCTGGAGGACATGACACGCGCTGATGTAACTTCTTTTCCCTGTGCAATCTCCTCCCAGCGCACTCGTCGAGACGAGAGAAGAGAGAAAGCGCTTAAAGCTCGCTACAAAGCCCTGTAACTCCACTTGTTCTTGCCGGGTTTGAGACAGTAGAGTCTCTTAGCAAGTTACTGCTGTACGGTAGTGCTTCTCCTTTCCCGCTCATGCTTCTGCCGGTGAAGACACCCCAACACCACAAAAGTTTTTCAAAAATTACTGTGGGGTTATCACGCCTTATTGTTGCCTGTCAGTCTATGCATTGTTAACGGGACGGCACTGACTACGATGACAGGGCCCATCAGCGCAGTCGCTGATTTACGATGACGGGGCTATTATGACGGGCCCCGTCACTATTACAATTTACACTACGGTGACGGGCCCCATCACTTTTACGATGGTACTGCGCTGACGGGCCCCGTCACCGTAGTCAGTGCCTAACGGGACACCTGTCGTTCGGTGGGCGCACTGTCAATGAAACTGGGAGTGGGTTAAGCAAAACGAACAGGAAAGGAGGAGTGTTACTGTACTGCCTTACCGTATTTGCATACTGTATTTCCGTAATTTGCTAAAAGACTATTTTCGCGGCAATTGATTTGGGAGGCAATAAACTCTGATGCTGGGGTCATTCCATGATTACGTGGAAAAGTGGTTCATGACCACTTTAAGACCCAATAGGACAAGGAGCACTCACTCGGCAGCACGAAGTTGACGCAGGTGAGCGCAAGCACGGCATTCTCAAGCGGGTACGTCAGTGCCAGGTGGGTCTCGTTGGGGAACAGCAACCCGAGAAAGGTGACGCTGTCCAGCACCTCGAAGGTGGTGCCCGTGCACAGCGAGTGCAGGTAGGTGCGCTGCTCCGAGCTGGCGCCGGCCTCGTTGTGACTCTCGACGAGCAGCAGAAAGATCACCGCCGCCACCGCCACCACTGCCTTGAGAAACTGGGATCCGTACACGTTGTCATCTGTGCAAAACATTAGCAATGAGGTTTGCCATTAACGTGAATGCCTTCAAACGCAACAGCATTCATTTCACAACATCGGGCAACACATCACACCACATCACATCACTTTAATGCCTTAAAGGGGTACTGACACCATTTTTCGAAGGTGAGTTTACTCTGTCATACAAACCTCCTGTATACAGAGACGGTGGTCTGAGCAAGTGTGAAGCTCAGGAAATGCTGATAGGATATTTTATTTTGATATTAAAGTCAATTTTCCCATTGTGCACCTACTGACATCGACACTAGATTGACGTCGGGCTACAGTACTAA
Organism: Rhipicephalus sanguineus; assembly: GCF_013339695.2. Taxonomy (NCBI): domain Eukaryota; kingdom Metazoa; phylum Arthropoda; class Arachnida; order Ixodida; family Ixodidae; genus Rhipicephalus; species Rhipicephalus sanguineus. The sequence continues at coordinate 19,802,599 of NC_051185.1, forward strand.
TTCTGGTGACTTCACGTAGCAGTCTGGCTGGTTGTGATGACATCAGGTACCAAAACTTCCAAAATGGCCGCTAGTCATTCACCAAAACATTCAAAATGGCCACTTTTAAGTCGCCAACTGTGCCACGGTGCGGAGCGGTCGTGGAAACGTCACGATATTTTACGCGAGCACATGACGAGAAGCTCATACCGTTTTGTGACGTCGGGGTACAGTAGAAACTTAAACTAGCTTTTTAAAATATACTGTCATTGCTTTTTCAGTGCCCACTCACGCTTACCAGTACATTTTTCTAGCCTCTTGGGGGCTTGGCTTTTGATTTGAAGCAAAAGAAAAAAAGAACGCGCCGACTGAAAATTTTTGTGTCAGTACTCCTTTAAGTTTTATCTGACTATAATTACTCAGCAAGACTGCACAAGGTTAAAGTAAAGCGCCTCTACCTTCGGAAAAGTACCGTCAACCTTTGATCAATGCCACTCCTTTCACTCCTGCATCTCCGATCGGGCAACTGCATCCACATGAGATACTCGCACTTTCACTTCTTTGTATTTTGTTTTTTCTGCCTAAGCACCATGCTGAAAGTTCCTCTCTACTCTCCATATGTGTGAAACGCGCCTGTCAACAGCCCTGCTACATGGAACGCTAGTGTTCTATCCAGCGTTTCAGCGGCCCTATTTGAAAGCTTCACCTGGGACTTCCGAGAGCACGCAATTGTCGACTTCTTCGTGGCAGCAAAAAATACAGAAAAAATACCTAGTGTTTTAGGAGAGGAGATGGTAGTACTTTTCCGTAAATAGAGGGGCTTTAGGTTAAAGTTGCCCGACACTCCCGTAAGAGAGCGCTGCTGACACCCACCCTGCAATTTCTGTGCCACGTCCATGCGAAATAGCAGGACCACTTTGGCCACCAGCAGCAGGGCATACAGCAGCCACGACAGGTAGCACAGCGGGAAGCGGCCCAGGAACGGATGCGGGGGCTCCGGCTCGGGCGTGGCATCGTCTGGTTGATCCTGCACACAATGCCACTCATTTTAAAAGGCCTCTCACTAGGTTTGTTGTTGTTCTAGTAGTAGTAGACACAACTTTAATGAGAACCAACAAACAATCAGCCAAGGAAAGTAGAGGGGATGTTATTTGCAATAATTATGATATAAGTGTGAAGAAATTAAAGTGGACGAAAAGACAACTTGCCGCCAGCAGGGACCGAACCTGCAACCTTCGAATAACGCATCCGATGCTCTACCAATTGAGCTACGGTGGCAGTTGTCCTCCCGTCCACTTTATCGGGTATATCTGTGCATTTGAACCTGGGAGTGTTAGCACCACTCGTAGTCATGACGACAAGCGTGAAACTTTTCTGTTTGCCTGCCGGCGTCACGTAGCACGTGAGCTTTTGACGAGCTGGCAGCTAACCAAAAATCCCTCACATACTACCTGAAGGCAGGTTGTAGGTTCGGTCCCTGCTGGCGGCAAGTTTTCTTTTTGTCCACTTTAATTTCTTCACATTTATATCATAATTACTACAAATAACGTCCCCTGCTCTTTCCTTGGCTTGATCCAAGTCTGTTGGTTCTCATTAAGACAACGTTGTGTCTAACAAAGAAAAACGAGACTTTCAATTTCCCTATTTCGTTCAGTAGTAGTAGTAGTAGTTGCAGTCGTGGTCGTAGTAGTAGTCGTAGTAGTAGTAGTAGTAGTAGTAGGGTAGCAGTAGTAGGGTAGTAGTAGTAGTAGTAGTAGTAGTAGTAGTAGTAGTAGTAGTAGTAGTAGTAGTAGTAGTAGTAGTAGCAGTAGCAGTAGCAGCAGTTCAGTCATTCATCTTTATTTTTCTTTGTCAAAAAAGGAGGGCACGAGACTAAAAGATGTACCAGGAGCTTGACAAGGATCCCGACTCCCTGTTACATGGCAGCGCCATGGACAGTCATAAGTTATTCATGCATCGGAATACTGAAAGAGTTAATTAAAGGTGAAAATTATGCAATAGTTAGCAAAAAGCGGTAGCTACACTTCAGCTAATGAACATAATTCATAAACACACACTTCACACACATATGAAACTGAAAAGAAATATTTATATGCCTAACAGCGTAGTTGTTAAGTGCCATCGAGTCATTCATGATTCCTGGCGGCACCACCGAGATTTCTTTAACGAATGTTTGTTAAGCTCACAGAGGAGTTTCTCTGTGGCTTTAAGGATACCACCTAGACATCTCGTTTTCTGTTGCCTTCATATTCTCACATTAACTTACACCCTGTGGAGTTGCACACGCAACCCGTTGTCTTCAACGTGGCGGCACCTCGGCTTCGCGCTACGTTTGTACGCGCAGTGGCGAGGGGGGTTGCGTGGGAGAGGGCACTGTGCCGCTCCCGCTGCCCTTCGCGCCCTGCTCTCCATGGCCGAAGTCGAGATGCCCCGTTTTCCCTCCTTGCCCTTTTCTGGAGAGACTCCTCTCCAGACCCCAGGAAGCGCGTCGCTTCCTTGGGGACCCCCCGTGTCTTCGGTCTTGGGCGGTGTGATTGACCACATCGGACCCAAGCCGTGAGCACCACCGCCGCCATCAACCCCTGCAGCGCTCCGGCCATGGAGTGCGAACCACCGGCCCGGACCGGAGTGCAAAAGCAGCCACGCGAAGTGAGATGAGCCTTTATCATTCCCTCGACGTGTGCTTGCTATTTTTAACAGTTGTTTCCCCCAGTAGTGCGGAACACTCCGCCGCTGAGGTGTTAACTTCATGTGCTACTCTATTGTTGCAATTGGCATCTGAGGTGAATAAACACCTTCAGTCGAAAGACTTGTCTCTGTCCCCACTGTCCTGAAACCCGCCGCGGTCGCAACTCAACGCGAACCGCGGGATAGGGGGTCACAGCTCTGACTGTTAGGGCTGCTGCGTAGCACTAGTAGCGAGTAACTACACTCCTCTAGTGCACGGTGTGATCCAAACGAGGGACAGGTTCGCACGCGCGGCTTGTTGTGTTCATGCTTGTTGCAAAAAGGAACCCCTATAACCCTCATCAAACTTGACATACCCCACGGCACGATAAAAATAAGAAAGTTTTAGCTTAAGGAACTGAGCTTCAAAAGATCAACGAATGAATGAATTTTTTTTGTTTATGATACATATTATGTTATTCAGGATTAATCTCCCTTATGTTCAAGAGATTCGCTCGTTTTGCAATCCATGGCAATCTCAAAACTCTGTGAAAGCACCAGAACGAATAAGAGGAATAAGAGGATGAATCCATCAATATCAATTTTGTTGTTTCCTACATATATGTTACTATGGATTAATCTCCCCTATGCCCAAGAGATTTGTTTGTTTTGCAATCCACATAAGTGTCAAAACTCTGCGCACACACCACAACTGTAATAAAAAATAGCGATTTTTTCTTTCATACTTCCGTAAAGTCTATCATTTACATGCACACATTACTGCACAGTATAGGCGTTGACAGAATTTTGTCTCAGGGGGTGCAAACCCTTCGTTGCATCGCAGAGGGGGAGGTACCTAAAGTACCTACTTGGTACCTAGAGGGAAATCTGGCGCCACTGTCTATGGAAATTTTTCAAGGGGTGCTGTGCTGCGACAGGAATGACAGCATATGTGTCTACGAGGCTTGTGTTGGCTGGCATTGAGTGAGGCTTGGCCTGAAACGTGAATACGGCTGTGCAAATAAAGATTCTCTAAATCAAAAGCTTCAGAAACGGATCCCATTAATCCATTTTACATTTAAAAACAAAATTTCACTCACCTGCAGGCTACGAGCAAACAGCAAAAGGAAGAAACAGATGACAAACTGTCGCAGAGTGAACGCTGACCTTGTCGTCTGTCTTCCGAAACTTCAGAGGTCGTTCGCTACATTTTGCGTTTCATAAAACTGCACATCGAAGCAGAAGTTCTCAAAGTTAAATAAAACTTGTTTCTGTGCAATGCTAAGAAATGATAGCTCATTTCGGGCTCCTTTAATGCAAACCTATCGCAAAGAACGGTTCTAGCCGGACGCCTCTCCGAGATGTCCGGTCTCTTCGTGAATGATGCCAATCCAAATACGACATATAGTACCAGCATCTCGATGCATACAATGGCGTCGCAGCGCCAGTTTCCCCTCTAGGTAATACTAGTAGGAAACTCTTATGGGTTCAACACTTACGGGAGAGGGTGCCAGCCGTCGGAAGTGGCGCCGCGCCAGGAAGACGGCCGACATGATGCCGATGAGGACGAGGAAGTCGGCCAGGAACCAGAAGTACCAGGCAACCGAGCCCTGGTTGTGCTGGATCAGGTAGAAGTCGAGCGTCGAGCCCTGGAAGATGACTGCCACCAGAAGGACCAGCACGTCGAAGACGGCCACCAGGTGCGTCAGGGAGCAGCACCGGGCCACCACTGACCGGAGCAGCTTCCTCATGCCACCAGAGTCTGAGTTCAGCGGCTGCGCCACATGAGAAGGACAAGCGTGGGTCGTGAAAAATTCCAGCTGATTTCCAGAAAATCGGCTTTGCAAAAGCCCGCAGTGCAGAGCAGCGTTCATGAAAGGGGAAAAAAAATATCTATCACCTTGTTAACAGCTCCTATGAATTGTTTAGATGGGATCTTAGAAGATCCCTTCTGAGCTCTAGAAGGGATCTATTGAAGTAGTGGTGAATCCAGGGTTCTCCCCAGAAATTTCTCAGGTGTGGATATTTCGATTACACAAGGGAGGAGGGGGAGAAAGGGGCTTTAGGTTTAAGGGGATAGAATAAGCCCTGTACTTCCCACGTATTTTTGGGTATATTGTGGTGCACTTTTTTCAGCAACTAATAAAGATAGTGGCCAGATATTTGTATCATTTTGTTCAGTGCCTTGTGTTCTATCCACTGAACTAAAGTTGTTTCATTGCCCCAAAAAACAATATTATTACCAATTTTCTTTTTCTTCCAGATGACTTGAGACAAACTTTTGTAAATTTTCTTACCATCAATTCAAAACCGATTCATTTTACAGCCTCAACTTTAGTTCAGTATACAGCCATATAAACATTCAGTATGCGCTGAAAAAAAATCAGCATGCTATCTTTTGTCGTCTTGAAAATAATTGCCCCAACATGACAAGAAATGTTGTTTTGAGAAGTAGATAAATTGAATTTCGCGTTTTTCACTCTGTCAACATTTTCCGATTATTTATCCACTCGTGGCTAATAACTTAAACACTGTTGCCCGACGGCCTTTCCTTTCACCTTAAAAAAAAAAAGCTTCATTCTCTTTGTCAATTCCATGATGATAGAAAGCTACGAAAACAGCGTCCATGAAAGGGGGCATGTGCCTGGTCGCATTGCTTTCAGTTTCGCTTTTTTAGGTTGATAAAAATTTCACAGACGTAGTGTGATACATGAAAAAGTTGTAGAAAGCAACCTACTTTTATATTTAGAAAAAAAAATTTTTTTTTCGAATTTTCACTTACCCTGCCCCCTTAAGTGGGCGGGCCCCACAACACTTTTTCAGCATGGTCAGAAAACGCTGCTGATCGGTAGTGGAGGCTTCTGAGGACACGCGAGCCAAACATTATAGCAAAGCACTCGGCCTAGAATTTACAATCAATTTTCGAAGTCAGCTAGAAACCGTTCCCTCTTCTTTCAACAAATGATGCATATACCCAAATGACCATGCCATATACCCAAACTCACAGCCATTGGCTGATTCGAGCATCATGAGCTGTGTAGTTACCGAGACCGCCATGTGCCCACTCGCACGATCACACTAAGTAAGCCACGAGTTCGAAGAAAAAGAAGTGCTGAAGGTCATGACGTGTGTGTGACGTAACTTCTTTCCCCCGTGCCATCCTTCCCTGCTAAGCTTCCACGACGCTCGTCGGGACGAGAGAAGTGAGAAAGCAATTACAGCGTGCGACAAATCTCTGGAACTCCGCTCATACTTGACGGATTCTAAACATTTTTGCGGTGGTCGATTCGTGAGGCAATAAAGTCCTTTAGCGATGCCATTCCATGGCTACTTGGAAAAGTGTCGCAGGGCTCCTTTAAGAATTTTCAAGTGCTCAAATTTCTCGTTTTCAACACACGTCCACAGTTTATTTCTGGTTGCATATTTCTGGCATCTATAATGCGCATAGAAAATTAATGCAAGGTCGCCTGTGTTCTATCGCTGGCACTGTAGTCGGCAATCTTAGCAAAAAATTATAGCAAACAAAAATTCTCAACCACATTTTTTTTAATGTTTGAGAAAGTTGCGGAAATTTTGGTCATCCAGCACAAAAAAAAAAAGCGCATCTGACTGGTTGTGCCATCATATGAATACAACGGGAAAGTTTTGGAAGCTCATGTGACGACGAAGGGTATTGCCACTGCATTTTTTATTTATCTAAAATTTTTGCGAGAGCCAGATTGCCAGTTTGGTGGAGCTGATATTTATCCATACTGTTACAACAAATGTCGGATAAAATGAACTAACTTATTGTCCTGATGCTACTTCCTTGTAACAAGCTTCAGCTGTACTTGTAGGAAGAGACACGTTTGACGTTCTCAGATAAAGGGCCATAGCCACTTTAGACAAGCTACAAATAAGCATCCAGTTCCAGTGCAGTCTCATTTCACCCGGGAAGACAGAGCTGGCTATGGTTGGCAGTGGCTGTCAGTCACGATCAACGTGCCCCTCCCAACTTTTCTCTGCACCATCATCTTATGGTGCACCGTTCATAACTAGGAACTCAGTCTGATCGTATCTCTAATCTCTAAATGGCTTCCCAAGTCTGAATCCATTATTGGAAGTCTAAAGGAATTACTGAAATGACTGCAGGAACGTTTCACTAATGTGCTCGACAAGACGCTCTGTTCCCATTTTTGCTCTGGAACCTTGCAAAACAAAGCAATTGATAATGGTTTCAGTCAACAACTTAGCAGTTGAGAAGAGAGACAGAAAAAAGTTGATAAGGCAGAGTGCCTATCTGGCAGAAACAGACAAAAGAGAAGACTTCGGTTATCTCTCAAAAAGCCTACACCAGCGTGTTCTTTCAAAATTAGCTGCTTTTTCATGGACAAGCTATGCTGCAAAGATTTTAACTACCTGGTTGACATGACGATACGGCTAAGGCAATGCATACAGAAACTAAATTATGTTCGCAGGCAAATCAAGTGCCTGTCTGCAACTCCATGTTGGAATAAGACGCTCATGAAAGAAACATGAAAGAGAAAACATAATCAGAAAGGTTTCAGTTTCATAGTCGAAATTTCACTACAAACATACTAGCCACTGACTAATACTCTTTCGCAGAGTAACGTTCGTGCATAGCTTAACGAAAGACTTGTGGCGCAAACCGAGGAAGGAAAGAAACGAGAGTAGTCAGGATAGGGCGCCAGACATTCAACTACTTTATTTTCGGCACATCACCCACATATATGAATTTTCAGAAACGCGCACGCGGATACATGTAATACCCTCATTGGCGATTACGTGTCAGGACAAATACGGACAAGTACTTTTTTTGTCTCTCTTCTTGGAATCGGAGTGCATAATTGCGGCGCAAGGCGCTGTACTTCCGCGAAAACGCACGTGCTAGCCCGTAAAAAAATAAAGAGCCAGCGCTAACAAACAACCGACAAAATGAGCACAATATATAGCCACGTCGAGTTTCGATGTAGCGCGCTTTCCCCGAACACAGCACAAAAGCACAATAGACTAGATGCAAATCTTAGCGCGCCTGCGTCACCGTCGGCTTGCGGGGAGTTTAGCGAGTTTTTCCGTGTTTCATGCTTTGTAACGAATGTGCATGTAAGCGCGAAACAAACGCGACGCAACTCCGAGTCCTGCTGTTTCTCTGGCAGTGTTTTGCGATGACACCGTGACGACAGAAAGATCGTTCAAAAGCGCGGCTGCGCGCCTTCGCAAACTGTCAGCTGATAAATGCTAGCCGCGCACTACACGGGTGCTAACAAACGTTCGATGACGCAACGGTGACGCCCATGAATTGTAGCCAAGGCACTGAATCATCCCAGCGTGGTGATGGACATGGACTCAAACCGATGTCCCCGCTACAAACTAAAGAAAGCGAAAGAGAGAACGAAACGGCGCTAGCCCTCGTGCTTTTTGCGAGCGCTGTGCTGTGCGCCCCAAAGCGAACGAAACTTGAGCAGCATGTAGTGCGCGAGCGCTGGAGCGCATACAAGAGGCAAACGCACAGGCCAGCATATGTGGTAGTAGCTTACCATTGCGATTTCCTCGATGCAGCGGGCTTCGGCGACGGTCAAAAGCACGGCCCCTGGTTGCCGTAGTGATGAAGCGAGCTGTGCAGCCGCCGCAGTTGTGAAGAGGAGCTCAGGGAGCACTCCACAACATCCATCAAGAGCTTTCTTCCTCCCTCCCGAGTTCGCGTCGTCCTCTCTTGGGGTTCGAAAATCGGAAGCTTCAGCGTCGCTCGCCGGTGACTGTCGCGCACAAAGCGACTGCGTGAATCATCCGTCGTGCCTTTGAAGCGAAGGAAGCGAGCCCGAAAGTTCAACCGTTCAACGGGCGAAAGAAAAGAGCTCTGCGCGCTGCTGCCAAACGAAAGTAGAATACAAAGCAAAAACTTATCCTCCGCTTCTCTTCGGCGACTGCGTTATTTTCACGGTCACCCCGTTCCGTCTACGGTGGCCGTGAGAATAAATTTGCGGCTATTTTGAGACTTTGCCCATGAAGCTGCAGCTGGTAAAAGCGTGGCCTCAGAGATCTGTCTGTTGCTACGCAGGAAAATGAAGCCGTAGTTGCCGGGTGGGTGCTACGTAAGAAACTCTATGGGTGCTACGCACCGAACACAGATAAGCAGAGGCAGGGATGTAGAATGATAAGACTGACATAAAATCAGCGCATTCGGCAACGCGTTTGATCAACAGTTTCGTTATCACTGGAATTCGCCGGCTTATCGATGTTTTCGACTGACATGCATGATGTGCATTCTCGATGCTGTGATGAACTGACGCCAACGACAGTCAAAGATAGTCCCGATGTGTTTACATAATATGTAATGCATTGCTACGTGACCTCACGGGAGAATCGGACAAATGGATAAGACCCAAGATTGTTTTTGATGCGTTTATTCAGCACTTTATTACAATACCACTGTTCCGTCTACACAGAAACGGCATTCAAATCCATAGTTCACTTCACTGCTCCTTCACATAAATTTAGCACACATACATTGTGGTCAAAAAACGCACACACTTGCTTGAAAAAAAAAAAAAAGCTCAACAACGGACACGCAGGGGCAAATACAGAACAATGCAGATTTACGATGAATACGCACTCGAAACGTTTACCTTAAGAAATAGATGTAGTGTTTGCATCGTGCCGGATGGCGTGGATTAGGATGGAGACAAACATGATGAGGCGTGTTTACTTAAACGCCATGTTTATTGACTCTCATAGTTGCCTACCGAACTCAGTTGTGTTCGCTATTGTATCTATTTTATTATTTTTCTGTTTGCTCCTCATGAACACTCTTCCTCAAGGGGGATAATGTAGTATCCGAATATAGCCAAGCCCGCTCATTCGGTAGGCAACTATGAGAGTCAATAAACATGGCGTTACAGTGTACTAGAATGGGGCAGTGGGCTCACTGCCGTATCCCTGCGCCGCGCCGCCGCGGTCCTCTCCGCGTCGACAGCTTGAGCGCCCGCCAGGGGCGCTGCCGCCAGTTTCTCCTGAAAACTCTCGCGGGCTGTGAAGCGCGTCCCCTTGGTCGGTGGGGGATACGCTGGTTAGGCTGTAGTTGCGGGGGTATCAACAAACGCGAGGTTGATGGCGGGGTGAGGGCCACCACAATGACACAAGAAGAGATCACAAAAAAAAAGAGAAGGGGAGGGGTTCGAGCGTTTTATTCTTTTTTTTTTTTATACTGACCCAAGTAGCTGAACCTGCTGCTTCCATTAGTGTGTGCCCTGCAGCGCATGTTCACGCCATTCATTCATTTGAAGGACCTTTGTCGGCACCACGCGCGCCGCTTTAGTGCACTTATATATGCTTGTTTTTCTGAAGGATCGACATCTGTGTCTATCCGCAAATCGCAACTGTCTCAAAGACGGCCCGCCGCTGCATCTGGAAGGGAGGGACGCGCTTTTTTACAGCCTCCGGCGGTCGTGCACATAGAGCATGCAGCGTGCGTGCAGAGAAATTTCTGGGGCAGCGTTTGCCAACAAAAAACAGCTGGACCCAACGAAGCTAGGAGTGACCGCAGAGTCAAGTGTGACAGCAATAAAAGCAAGAAAACGCGCGAGGGTGGTGACAACAAAACCATACTCGTGCTTTAGTAAAAAAAAAGGGGGGGGGGGGGGGGGGGGGTAGGGGTACTTCTAAAAAAATAATAAAGAACGCTGGTATGTGGCTGCTTGTTTCGCTATCGAAGTCCTAAGCACAGAACTACTGACGGATGAAACGGGCTGAATAGTGACGTACAGAAAAAGGAGATGTACAGGGGGGGGGGGGGCTGAAGTAGCTCTCATTAGGAAGCAGGGGAGGTCCACAGGGATTGGGCTCTCTTTGGGATGCCCCAGTTCCTGGTACGTCGGCTGTCGACTGCAAACATCGCCGGCGTTTCTTGCTGTCCTTTATTTTTCATTTTCGTAGTCGACTAGCAGATGTTCATACACGTTTGTTGCATCTGTTTATTGCTCGACCATGAGTGACATTTTCGGCATTGATAATTCATATATGGCAAACATTTGCGCATACATAGGCATGGTTTTGTGTACATAAAATCAGTATGTCAGTGCGTGACACTGTCGAGTGTTTCTTCGTGTCCTGTTTTATCCGCGCTGGTGCAATTCCAAGGTGCAATAAAAATGTGTACGCACGTTATACATGTTACTTGTTATGTACTCATATTAACTATGTATAAATATTTTTTTATTGGGTATACGAGTCCAACTGCAGTTTTGGTAGCATTAATTGTACGATCTACGTCTGTAAATAATTTTTTTTTAAGCGTACGGTGCGGATACATTTATTACGAAGCCGAGCGATTCCGCCCATTATTGATTCGAGAAAAAAAAAGAACATTAAGTGGGTTGGTTACAAAGACCAGCTAGATCATATATACGCGAAAAAATTTAAAAAATGAGGCGTTGTTTATATTCGGCATAGTGGGGCTCGAAAGGCGGGAGTGAAGTCGCTATGATAGGTACAGTGGCGAAAGTGCATTGAAAATCGTATCGATCAGCAGGACAAAAAAAAAAGCAAAAAAAAACGAACGCCCCCAACTACACACCCTGTTATTGCAGCGGCTGCGTAGAGGAGCATTCATTTATGCAATAGCCGCTTAAAACATCGCTCGCCCTCCGTAAACCAGTCACAACGACAGTAACTCATTCCACAACACACAGAAAACTTGCATCAAAAGAACTTCCGTGAGTTGCGCACCGTATGATTGACTTTTCTTGCGCGCAAAACAACAACGCGCGCTATCCGCGCCCTGCAACCCGCTGAAAGTTTCAGGTGACGCTGTGACCCGCGCCGCCTGTCGGCGGCGACATGAAGTGCGTCACGCTCCGCCGCTCAGTGAGCGCACTATAAACTTCTAGAACACTGTAATGGCGTTTAAGTAAACACGCCTCATCATGTTTGTCTCCATCCTAATCCACGCCATCCAGCACGATGCAAACACTACAATAGACACACAAACTCAACAATCACACAGAAGCACACATTGTTCAGGACACTGTTCCACAATTCACAACTTGCGGCATTATACCATGTTGAAAAGGAAGACAGTGCTACGAGGTGTGAATGAAGATGAGAGGTAGGTAACTCGACATATCAATGATTATAGGCCAAATTACAGCACCATTCCTACGATGACCAGATTCCGTGTGCAAGAACAAAAAATTAAAATACAGTAAAATTTATGCGCATGCGTGATTCTAACAAGTACTGCTCTTCGTCGTACCGTGCAGTAGTCGAGCACTTTCGACAGATCTGCTACACAACTGCAAACATCAGCGCCAAATAATCGCTGCCATGAACCAACGCACCGGACATTGTCACAGCTAAGAAGAGCTTCACAAAAACCAATCATTCTAGGCTGCAAGCACATGCTGCTTGTCCGTTTCTCACAGCACTGCCTTGTATATCACAAGCCCAACTTTAAATTGCTTTCTGTACACTTCTAAAACTAACTTCAGCACTACAGCGACTAAGACGTAGACTTTCCATCACTCGTTTTCCGGTGTACCGAGGTTGCGCTGCCGAGATCACATTCGCCCAATCAATGCTGACAACCAATACCCCTGAAGCAACCATTGGCCACATAAAAACAGTTGCGCTCAATCTTGTACTTTAAAATTGAAGGACCAGACAAATCAAGGCTTCTTGTTGCCCTCTGTTGCACGACAGGGCATCGAAAGCTACAATTAGACAGAAACGCCGCCATTTTTTTCATAACATACAGTGCTTCGAACGAGTGCAGGCTGTCAGGCTTTACACGATCATCAGACTTAGTACTCCATTTTCATACTTCCGGTACACTGTTGCAGAATCTTCCTCGTACTACGTGTCCGTACTTATGGTGCACCGTTACGGAAGATACGGCAATATTGCTCACATTTGCAAGCAAAAGCGGTGTGCTTCATATTACACGGACACGTACTAAAATACTGTATTAGAGCCGACATTAATGAGAGGCATAAAAAGTGCTGAGCAGTAACAAATTACTAATCACACCTACTGATGGTGATGCTTTCTTTTGGTGTCGGAAAGACTACTTCCAGGTATGGTAGCGATGCGTCAGCAAGTGATAGACTTTGCTTCATAGAGGAACAGTACAAACCGCATTTGTATTCCACTCAACCTGTTTTACGAGATTCGTATACACAGTATGTTTAAGGTACCAACGAGAGTCACGAGGTGTCGTAGTGCAGATGCACTTGGCTCGAGGGCCGGAAATGTCGTGCCGCTTCTGGCAGCAACAAGACCTTAGTGCACCAGGAGTGGCAAAGAACGCCGGTCTGTTTAGGACACGGCTTTGAGATGACGCAAGTTTCACGACGTTTGAGGACTGCCTAAGGATGGGGAATGACAGCAAGGCCTACTTATGAAATACCCATCACCTGCGCTAACTTTGTAGTGCGACGCACTACAATCTCACAACTCTCTATCGTGATGTTTGAGAGACACCGCAGAAGTGTTTCCGTGGGGGTTTGCTTTCATACAATTGCCAATCAAAACAAAAATTTATCCAGGCAAAGTGTTGGGGCCACAGCGTTATGACCCAGATTTACACTTCTAAACCGCACTGCTACAAAAAGTGCGGATTGATCGATAGGTCTAGACGACTGCCCTTCTTGCATAGCTTCTGCAGCGAGAGACCTTAAGCATAAAATGGAGTACAGGATCTAACTGAATGCGAGCGACGAGATGCTGCTGCTACATCATGAGGTTTTCTAGACATCTGCTGCTACGCGTCACAACCAATCTGCAACCTCAAGTCCACTTCGATCGGAAGACCCAATGGCACGGCGCAACACCTGCGTTAGCGAGACTCGGAGCGCACCATAAAGGTCATTTACCATCACGGCAGAAAGACCACTGCCGTTTGTCAAGGCAGTTAGTTCTCTTTTTTTCTACATCACTCGGAGCGCAGTCGCTCTCGAAACGGCCGAGCGGGCCGCGAGAGGCAACGCCACCAGCTGTCACCGCTCCGGCGGAGTGCGGTCGGTGACCTCCACGCGGTCCACCACACCGGAAAAGGTCGCCCTCCGGGCGATCCGCGGGGGCGAACCCCTCGCCTCGGCCGGCACGCTGATGGTGTCCGAGTGGTGGAGGTAGGCCTCCCAGAGCTCACGCCGCCAGTGGACCAGGGCGCGCCACAGGCGCTGCAGGAACCCGACGGTCAGCAGCAGACTTGTGATCGCAACTCGACGCGTCGTCGTCAGCACCACTGTGGCCGCCTGCTCCATTTTCCACTGCTGGGGGAGCACCTGCAAAAAAGATATTTGAAGAGGCATCGACGCAAAAATTTTGGTTTGGCGTTTTTTTTGCTGCAATATGTTGCTGGGGGCCTATTAGTCATAACACGGCACATCGCTTGCTGCAGCACGTGACAGATATTTAATTACAGTCTGTTACCAACCTGTCCAAGTTACGTTTCAAGAGAGCTCCGAGAACAACAAGCCGCCCGGTGCAAACAACACCATCTAGCGTGTGAAACGACACGCAGAACTGTGATGCACTTCTGCGTTGTCTGCAGTATGTGCCGACATTCTTTCACCTGCCATATGTGCTGTGCAATATTGTTATTATCATCATCGTCATCTGGTGGCAATGACTTTCTTGAGGCTTCCTACACGTTCGCCTCACGCATGGACTAGGAAGCACCTGCCGAAGAGTAGCCTGCTGGCAAAGGCACGGCAAAAGGGCAATGGAGACTATGGCGTCATCATATTAGCTGTGCCAGCTCGGAGCTCGGCCGCAGTGGTGACGCCTCGGAAGTTGGGAGTCACATTAGATGATGTCAATGTCGCAAGATGCGGCATATAGTAGTGCTGCATCGCCCACACGAACTTCAATGTCCATATAAAATACCTTCCAAGCTATATTCGCTGTTCTGATTTAGTAGATGTTATTTGCATGTTCGCAAGAATCGATCCCACAGGCCGTCTCGGCCGCAAAATTTTGTGTCAGTACCCAATTAAAGATTAGCCGAAACCCTTGGAGGCCATTTGTCAAAGTCAACTGACAGATACCGCGGTGGTCTAGTGGTTATGGTGCTTGACTGCTGACCCGAAGGTCACTAGATGGAATCCCTGCTACGGCGGCTTCATTTCGATGGAGGCGAAATGATAGAGGCCCGTGTACTTAGGTTTAGGTGCAAGATAAAGAACCCCAGGCGGTCAAAAATTTCCAGAGTCCTCTGCTACAGCATCCCTCATAATCATATTGTGATTTTGGAATGCAAAACCTCAACAATTATTATTATCAAATGACAGATACCCAATGAATGGAAATAGGTATTCTACTGATCACATCTAGTGCTTAAATTTTCAAAATTACATTTTAGGGTTTTACATGCTGGCCAGCTGGGGTGCTTGACTATGCACCTATATCTAAGTGCCTGGATGTTTTTACAATTTAGCCCCCATCCAAATACAGTCACTGTTAAGAAGCAAACAATTTTTCACTTTTCTTTAGTCTAATTATCATTTGTTGATAACATTTGTCACATTGTTGATATCGTTTTTCTGCACAATCAAAGGTCACATCTTGTGTGGGCGTAAAATGTAAGATAGTGATATTAACGTAAAATCCACGTGTAAATTAGTCGGATGGTTAGCTAATACAGCTTAACGTGCCGAAGCAACTCAGGCGATGAGAGAGTGCAGTGGTGAGCTCTGGATAGTTCTGACCACCTGGAGTTCGCTAACGTTCACTGATATTGCACAGTGCTTGGGAGTCTACAGTCGGTAACAACCTAATAAATGCAAGCTCCACCAACAGTCATCCCTGTCCCACCCTGAGAGAATTTGCAGAGATCCAATCACAACTGCTAATTTTTTAACGTCAAGCCCTTTTCAAGTGTTTCAGATGGTGTTGCCATACAGGCACATGTCCATGTCACTGGTTATAAGTTGAAAACTTGGACGTCCTGGCAACTTTCATCGGAGATTTTGAAGTCAATGCTAAGCCAAAGGTCATATTTTAGAGAGGAACAACGAACCTTTAGTTTTCGATGTGCATGGTATTTACATTTAGTACGGAGAAAGCACTTGCAGTTTAAAAGGAAACCAGCTTGCACAACTCTCTCACGTAGGTGATTGACAAGGGCACTGCAGTTTTCGCGGGCGGAGCTTGTATTTATTCTTGGGCTGTACTATATTGTTTCGCTTCCATCGAAATGTGACCGCCACGGCCGGGATCGCACCCGCATAATTCGGGTCAGCAGCTATGTGTGTATTTGTGTTGACTGATGCGATGTGTGTTTTCGCCTGTAACACCCTGCAAAAGCCCCTACTGTATTGGCTGTACTGTATAGGCTTAGCAGTACTGTAGGTAAGTCACGAGAGTTTGTGGGTGTGCAGTACCTACTTTGCGCAGGCCTCCGTCGACGGCCACTCCGATGCACTCCATGCACTGGAACCAGAGGGCGAACACTCTGGAAGCGGCCGCCTCCAAGGCAAGGCTCGGGCTCCAACCACGACCCGAAGAGTAAGCGCAGGCCGCCAGAACCAACAGGAGCCACGGCACACGCATCCACCACAGCCCCAGCAGCAACGACAGGACCGCCATGATCTGCGCCTCCGAGCGCCAGATGTGCAGCCGTTCGGCCAGGGACCTGACAAAAAGAAGATAGAACGAGTGGTGATCTGTTGTAGCCTTGTAGCTCACTAATGTGGCTGTACAGACGAGTTGTTAAGACATGACGAAAAAAATTGGGGTGGCTGTGCACTAGTGGTACGAAGATTGAGGAAACAGCGGGGCTGGTGACCTTACCTTCCTCCTTTCCCTCACTTCCCTACAAGTCTATGCTACGTTTTACCCTCTCCCTCCTCCTCACTTTCCTTTCCCACCCCCTTGCTATACCATACTACGCATGGGTATGTAATGCCTTACTCTTTCCCCTTCTCCTTTCCCTCCCCCCTCATCTTCCTTTCTCACTATCTTTGTCTCGTTCTCTCTCCGATAGCAACGCAATCATATGGTTCTCTTTGTATGCGAGCCGAGGCACAGCTGTGCCAAGTGGTTGCTAGGGGACGCGCGTTTCTGGTCTACACTCTACGAACAAACGGAAAGCTTAAACGGCTCCGCTATTCATAATCTTGAAGAGCACAACCAGATGAAGGTTGTGAAGACGGTTGGCTCAGAATTTCAACCGCATATAAGACGCCACGAAAGCACGGTACGGGTGCGTTCCGTACAGAACAAGGCAATCGGCGGCAAATCCCGTCCCGGCTCTCAGTCAACCCTTCGAACGTTTGCACCGCAAATACAGAGGCATTGAAAAAAAAAGAAACAGAGTCTCTTTCACACCTAGCAAACGAGTTTACCGAGAACGGAAACAGCACAGCAACGAAACCACGAATAGCGCGCCCAGCAAGTTCACTCACCCGTGAGTTCTGATCGCGTGCTTGGTCCATAAGTCTAGCGGCAGGAAGACGCAGTACTGAATGGCCATATCCAATAGGAAAGACATTGTGGAGGCGAAATACGAAGACATGGTGCGTTGGGGAAAAAAAACCCGAGCTTGCGACGAACGCGCCAGAAAACGCCGGTAACTTGAACGAGCGCACGAGACGAGCACACGAACTGGCACGCGACGGAATGATGATGATATCCATGTCACGTGCCTATTACCACGACCACACAGCCGCTGTGTGTGTAGTAGGAGGCTTTAATCGGACCATGTATACGCGATTTTGGTTGGTAACAACTTTATCAGAACCGACATTTACTGCAGGGCAAACAAAGTGCTTATTAAGCTAGAATAGACATACGAAATGTATCTGGGCTGCCCGCAGAAACAACGCAATAGTTTCGTGCAATCGCAAGAATTCAAATGAAGCACCGCAGTCGATTAAAATAATTAATATGATTGATGAACTTAATAGGCAACTGTTCTGTCCACCGCATATGATCAAAAGCTGGCGTCCCTGTGTCGTAGAAGCCGTAAAACCCAGGTAAAACAAGTCGATGTCTTCTCTGTTTTTGTTTTTTAACAAAAAAAAAGAGGAGGCGCTGAACAAGCAAAACCACTCAAGTCTTGGCCAATCCCCCACAGTGGGTGTGAGCCAAAGTTGCAGGTGAACAAGAACAAGAACAAGAAAAAAACTGATATTCCAGCGCGCAAGAGGTAACACCTCTTGCGCGCTGGAATAGAGTTTTTTCATAATATTGCAGGAAACTCTATGGTTTTAGGTACAGCCTTCTCCTTTGGTTTTAGAAACCAAAACTACACAAATTAAGAGAAGTTTCTTTCGATTTCTTCTCAAACTGCGCACACCTCAGAAAAGAATTAAACTTGAAATGTTGCGTGTGCGCTTCGAGAAACATTGCCTGCTTAATACAGATAAAGAAAAGAGAAGCGCGGAACATCTGAGGATGTTGCAAGAGGTCATTAAGTCGCCATGAGAAGTGAACTTGTGTAAAATATGGCTGTTTGAGAGCTGCAGGGATGAATGCATTCACGCTCGGACTGAAAAACGAAGTTAGACGCAAATACGAAGTAACCACATGAAAAACGGCAACAATGTTGTGTACGGGGCCTTCTTCGTTTGAAAAGAAGACACAATGATGCAATAAATTCACGCGGTAGTTTGCTCAGCGCTGGAACAATCGCTCAGCTGCAGAAAAACGGGTTCCAAGTCTTGGAAATGAAAGGACCGACATATCAAATAAAATGCCCGCACCTGCTTGCAACAGCCTTCTTTTCGCATAGCGAAGGATCGCACGCAGTTTCTTTGGGCACTGGCTACTGTAACTGTAACAATCGCATTTCGAGTACTGACTTGAATTACATACAAAAACAAGTTTCGGTTTCTCTACCTATTTGTAATACGTGACAGCCTGGCCTTTGAGATTATCAACTAAGAACTGGCAGCTCGGAAGCCGTGAGAGAGAGGGCGGCCGCGCCAAATGGGCGAGCGCGGCGAGCTCGATTTTGTTATGATCTCGGCAGTCGCTTGACGTATCTCGAAACTATATGAAGGCATACGAGGCGTGCACAGCTGAAGAGTTGAGGTAAGGTTATTCTGTAAGTAAAACCATCAGCGCGTAGCTTTCCTGTGCATATTTTAACCCGAGCATCCGATTAATTCAGTTTGGCAAGAGTTGCGATTTTATGCCTGCGATTCTCGTATTACTCGGCGGGTACGCCGGCCGCTTTGTGGTTATCTGTTGAAGGTTGGTTAGAGTTTCTTTCTGACCATCCTTAGTGCTCTCTGCGTAATTCGGTTCCATTATATGGCTTTCGTCAAGTCAAATTGCACGCTGACTTTACCGTACGTGATCCGTGCGATTTTGCCATCGTGCGCGAATGCTTTCCTCACGTGTACTGTTCGGGGCTCGTGTCTTGAACGTGTCATGTTTGTTTTGCGTTAAGAAGGGTCATAACCCCATCCCAATTACTTATGACAATGCAACGTATTGGCCGTTCGGACTCGCCCACCGATGAAAGTGCGGCATGGCGACGTGAACGTTTTTTCCGGAAATCCGCCTTGTTAGTTGGTTTTCGATTGACATTATTGTGAAGGGTGCTTAATGTTCTATTCTATCTGTCTTTTGTCTGCAGTAGGTAGTACATGTCAGGCAGCGCAATGGAAGTGGTAGTGAATAATATTGGTATGCGACTGAAAAGACAGGTACTTTTTAACCTCTTTCTTTTGTCACTCTAGATTGTATAGCGCGACTAATAAACGGGACACAAAATACACACACAATACAGTGCTCTGTTGTGTGTGTGTCGACGTTAGCAACTTTCTTTTGTGTCGTTGGGACGGCCACACGTGATAGGCAGATGGACGGCTTCCTGCATCGCCCTTCGGGAAATGCTTTGCACATCTCCGGAGCCTCGTTGCGAGCCGAAAAAATGAATAAATAAAATATCGACACTCTAACAGAGCCGCTGCGAACGTGGTAAGCCTCCGCCGTTTCGACGATTTCCACGCCGAACGCGCGGCTGCACTAACAACACTTGAAGCTGCTCAACGCGAGGTTTCGGGTTCGATTCCCGCCCGCGCATGCCGAAGGTGACTGCAACGTAAAGTGCGCTCGTGTGGGGCCGTGATTTGCGGGTGCATGCCCGTAAAGCCGTTACGGGAGGTCAAAACCCGTTCATCTTGTCTTCGGTGTGTCTTCCCTCGTAGCACAATGCGAGTCTTTAGGGCCTATAAACAACCACAATCGAATAACTTGTCAACGAATGCTTCCATAATACTAGCAAACAAGCACAAAGACTACACAAAAGGATGCAGGACAGCCGCTGTGTTGTCCTGTGTCTTTGTGTGTGTTCGCTAGTATTGTGGAAGCATTCAATCAGAACGAACTAGCCCAGCTCAATGCACTAACTTGTCAACATTGGGTGGTATTGGAAAACTGTGCAAAGTGAGTAGTCACCACGTTGACATGAATGCCAAATGACGTAACAGGGTGTCGGCTTCAATAAAACTCTCACCTAGTGTCAGGCTAAACAGGTCTACTCGATTCAACTCGAGTTTCTCTGCTCCGATGTCTTACATGGCCCAGGGAGCTATACTCACCATGCTAGCTTAACAGCTACACTGCTTCAAGTATGAGGGTGCACATTTCACTCCTAGCTACGGGGGGCACATTTCGATTGGGATGAAATTAAAGATGCTCGTGTAGCTTGGAACATGTTAATGAACCCCAGGTGGTCAAATCTAATCTGGAGTACCACACTATACGATGCGCTGCATAGTCGTATCTTAGTTTTTGCATGTAGAAACTCCAGAATTCAATTTTAAAACTTTCACGGAGAAAATGGTGAGGTTGGTATCCAGTGATTGAGGCCTTGGTATTGGGTCCTAAAGGCTCGTTCATAGCTGCAACTAGCACCAGTTGTGCAACTAAGTTAGTTGCCAAGCGGCTGCAGTTGCAAATCTCTGAACCAATCATATGTGCATGAACAGGACTTCAGCTTAATTTATGGGGCAATGGCGATGCGAGCAGACGTGAATTCTGTGTGGCGACGGGTATAAGTCGCACGCAGGAGTGAACATCGGTCGCAAATGGTCGTGCAACCGGCGCAAGTTGCATTTGTGAATAAGCCTTAAGGCATGGCAACACAATCCATTGCAAACATTCAGTACCTGGTTAATGTTGATGTCCATGGATGCTCATAGGCTTTACACAAGAGCTGGCGCTTATCAACGAGTCCAGTCTTCACTGTGACATTTAGATCAACCCAATAAGGCCAAACGTTAACCTTTTTTTTCTGTGTGTATTTGTTATGTTTTTAGTATATTTGGTGCATACACTTCACGACTAAGTCAGGTGGACAAAGTCTAGTTAACGTACAGTCAACCCCAAAAGTCTGCGGAACGCGTGGCCAACAGCCTCTTCGCCACACTTCTGCTATGTCAGTAGCAATGGACAGCAGCCCAAGACGCATTCTTCCCTTCATCAACATTCTCTCTATTTTCTCACTGGGCTCAAATATTTTTCACCTTTCTCTCTTTGACCTGCCACAGTGGTCTAGTGATTATGGTGCTTAGCTGCTGACTCAAAGGTTGCGGGATTGAATCCTGGCCGCATTCTGATGGAGGCAAAATGTCAGAGGCCCAAGTGCTTAAATTTCGGTGCTCGTTAAAGAACCACAGGTGGTCGAAATACCTGGCGTCCTACACTACGGCATCCCTCATAATCATATATTATTGGCTTTGAGACGTAAAACACCAACAATTTATTACTTTCTCTTTTTAGTGTGATGCGCTCTTTGGCAACCACGGATGTGTGCTTCTTTGTTGAGATCAGCATTTAATATAACTGTTATCAGTCGCAGCTCTTCACACAAACTGATATCTACCCAACAGCACAACACTCAAGCATGCCTTGATTGCTGTTGCTCTGTTGTGGTGCTCTGATGGCATGCTGTGATGCTGCTATTAAAGTAGGTGTGTGATGCCTTACTGCAGGTAGAACTAGTGGACAAGAAAAACGAAAGTATAGGGGATGTTTTTTGCAGTAGTTATGATGCAAATGTGAAGAAAGTAAAGTGGACGAAAAGAAAAGTGAAGTTGATCATGTGCAATGCCTTAAAAACCCACTCCGGCATCTGTATCAAATGTCTTCCACTTTTTTCTTTGTTGTAACTTCCTGCTCCATTTTGATATTATTGTCAATATTTAATGAATAATGTGTCGGAATAAATCTTAAAAGGAGTTTAGACACCAGAATGTCCTGTGACAATTTTATTGTTTTATGTAGAAGGTCATTTATTGGGGACCCCAATAACGACTAGCAAGTGCACGGCAGCGTGCTCAGTAATATGACATTACACAATTTACATGGCATATTTGACAAATTTGAAAATTCCTGCCATTTGGTGGAAAACCTTAGAGTGATGACAGGAATAAGTGTCACGTGGCAGCAACATCACGTGGGGTAGCAAAGCAGTGACATTGGCAAACCGAGATATCATCTGCTTCATTTCACATGTGTGTCTTCTGGCAACGAGACTAGGTTGTTATCAGATGAATCCGACTATGAGCGTTTGCCTGAACGTAAGCACGTGGAGGTGGAAAACCATTTCGTCTTGATCCCTTGGCATTGGACGCTGAAATGTTTGCATACTTGGTGGGTTGCAATGGTTTGGCAGAAGGGACCTTTCCATCAGAGAAAGAGAGTGCCTCTTTTTTTCTGCACTGTTGCACGGGGGTACAAAGGCTGACATCGCTGCCTCGGCAGTGTGCTTTTGTGGGGTATCTCGTATTTAGAACAGCTTAGAAGGGATTATGGCAGCACCCAAGATGCACTTGTTGCAAAAGCTGCTATTCAAAAACGACATGTTTGCCGTACACATCTCCAACAACACACCTTTTGCAGCTCCCTCTTTATCTTTTACTGACGGTTATCTCGACAAGTCTGTAAAAAGAGCCACACCTCGTTTCTATATTTCGAAATTCAAATAAATTAGGCATCTGTTCTCTATCAAAATTTGTCACAGTACTTCTTGCAAGCACGCTAAGCTCATACTGCAGTCAGCTTGCCATCTGATTTTGGTGTCTATTCCTTTAAATTGTTGGGTCGGGCCTTGCATTGCCATTGTCTCGTGTGCCTGTTTGTGAGAATATCGCATCATGTTCAGCATGTGCAGCATTCTTGGCAGCTTGCTTGTGTTACCAAATCATTGGCGCCTGCTTCATTACTTGCAGGTACGACAGCAACATCTGCTAGTCACCAGGTTGCAATCGCTCAAAGCCAAAATGTTGTCGTTTTTGAAGAAGCGCATCGAAGCTAATCAAGGAATCAGTATTAGCAAGCTGCCAGGCCACATGTCATCACTGCCTCCTGACATACAGGTCAAGCATGGCTGGAATGAGCAGGCCATTCGGAAATTCATAGAAAAACATCCGGGAGTGTTTCTGATTGACAATTCTGGTCGAGTCTTCTTGCGGCCCTCGC
The DNA here is from genome assembly GCF_013339695.2 of Rhipicephalus sanguineus. Lineage (NCBI taxonomy): Eukaryota > Metazoa > Arthropoda > Arachnida > Ixodida > Ixodidae > Rhipicephalus > Rhipicephalus sanguineus. The sequence goes on from NC_051185.1 coordinate 19,825,678, forward strand.
CAAAAACAACTGCACCTCTGGAGGTTGCAACAGATGACGTCACAACCCTGTGCGGCGTGTCGGGAAAAGTTCTGCGCATATTTCCGAACTTTGGGTTTGTAACAGTCGAACAACCCTTCAAGACAACCGTGTATTTTGACGTCAAATGTTTTGAAGACAATCGGCACACCACTCTGACATCTGCCGGCTTGAGCGAAGGTGACTGTGTGATCCTCGACGCAACCAAGTCGGTCGGGCACAAGGCCTCCTTCAAGGCGACCCGCATGGAACGCATAGAAAAGGCCGTCGCTTCCGCGTCGAAGCTGACAAAAGAGCCCTCTGCAGAAGGGGACGACCGGCTCTACAACCAATCCGGCATTATACACACGGTAAAGCCGGACTTCGGCTTTATTACGTTCGGCCCGAAGAAGAAGAGCTGCGCGTTCTTTCACAGCAGCGTCGTGGACAAGGCGCTCACCACAGGTAGCCGGAACTTAGCCGACATACTCACGACAAACGACCGGGTCTGTTTCGACGCGAAACCAGATAGCAAAGGCAGCAAGTGGGTCAAGTGGAAAGCCACCAGGGTTTGGTGTGCCCCCCCGGAAACGGACGGCGCCGCCCGCTCGGAAAATGACAGCGGAGACGAAGTCTTCATGTCCGAAGATGAAGCTGACATGGAGAGTATTCTCAACGATGACAGTGATTCAGAATCGTCTAACGTCGATGTAGGGGATTACCCCGTGGGATTTCCAGACTGGGAATGCAACACTCCAAGGAATCCACTACATCCAGGTGATGAGTCCTCCGCAGAGAAGTCTGTATCGTGGTCCTCGCGTCGGACGCTCTCGGGGATCAAGGGAATCTTCTTCAAGCAGTCCGACAACGTTGGATGCATCTGCTCCGTGGACGGGATGGCTACCGCACGCGCAGTAATCTCCACCGTGTACCACGCGGGCAGGCAGATCAAGTCGTTCGACGAGCTGCCTTGGAGCTCGGACGTCAAAGAAGGGGTGGAGGTGTTCTTCGACGCCGTCGAAGACGGCGACAAGTGGCTTGCCACGCTCGTGTGGTCCGGCAACCGGCCGCCCAAGCTCCCTGTGAAGTGTAGCGAATTCACGTTCAACGCTGTGCGTGCCGCGGCAAAGGACGAGAGGCGCGCGGAGGATGAGCTTGGTGTGCCGCGTCGGGAGGCGGCACAGTCCGTCGCGGAGCCGTCGATTGAGATCTTCCCGGACAGACGGGGAGTTGTCGTTTCGGTAGCCCCACGTGTGGCGTGGTGCGAAGTGAAGGAAGACTCTGGCTCCAGGAGGCTTAAGTTCACTTCTCTCTACCGAGACGGTGCTGTCCACAAGTGGACCGTCTGGACGAGATTCTGCGAAGCAGACGACGTGGTCTCGGTCGACTACATGGTTGGCACAAGCCACGACAAAGAAGAGGCACGCTGTTCACTCGTGTGGCAGGGGAAGAGGCCCCTGGATGCCGCTTCCTTGAGCCCCGAAGACTTCGTCAAGCTTCTCTGTGCGAGAGCAGCTGAACGTGGTAGCTCAAGCAGTAGCCCTCAGCAGCCTTTGTAAGTATCGTGAAGCAAAGTTTTGGTACGGGCTAGTTGATATTCCATTTCAAATGTTACTGCAGCGTATGTGAAGACAACAGACAGATCGATGAAGACATCATCAGCCTGTTGTCTTCACGTGCGCTGCAGTCACATTCGATTTGTAAGTATGTTTATTCATTTTATTTACTTCCCGTTCCCACGAAAGTCCAGAGGCGCAGATACACCATTTCTCCATTGCTGGATGGTCGGGGGCATGTGTGTCGAAGGCATTAATAGTTGGAAGCAGAACGAACTCTGCATTGAAGGAAGCACACAAAAATGTGTCGTCGCTTACAGAATATGGAAATTTTATTTGTGGAAGGTTCACTCCACCAGTATGCCATGTGTCAGGACTAAATACAGCCAGTAACTGTGGCTGCTAAGGTAAAACCAGTTTGTAAATTGAACTCTGGAATTTTTCATGCGCGCTGTACTTGCCTGCTCATTTCAGTTTGCTAATTCTATGGAAGCTCACCTGCAGTGCTTGCTGCCTGATCATCTGTGCAGGTCTGACCCCGATGTCGTGTTGGATGTGAGCCAGCACAACGGTAGCCGCTCGCTTTTGGCAAATGCCTTCGCAGAACAGATGTTGGACATACCGGTCTGTAAACAAGCCGTCGCTGTCCAGCAACCGCGGAGTAAGTTTTTTGTTTTGTTCTCAGTTTCATGTCTTTTGCCGCGGCACGCACTCGAAGTAGTGAAAGAAAATGACGGTGTAGCTCGTGCTTTAGAACGGTGTGACCCTGTAGTTGCCTGCAGCATTGTCACTTAGAGGGATACCTGGCGCCATTGTCTATGCGAGATTGTAAAAAGCCCAGCCCATGCTACAATGGAAAAGCTGGAACGCTTATGGCTTGTCTCAAACATGACACTCGAAATGATCCTTTAGCCGAGTTGCGTTATGTCGACAGTCATTTACCTGAGATGTGAGTTGTCTTGGAAGTCTCAAGCATGCTTGCATCTATGGTAATGGTGCAGAACTAGCTCTCCGTGTTTGCCATGTCAACCCCCATTTAAGTAGTAGTAGTAGTAGTAAACTTTATTTTTGTGCAACGTGCAATTAAGTAAGGACAACGTTGGCTAGTTCCTTCATTGACTGGGCGTGTCTTCTTCAAGAGGAAAAGAAACCCCGTCTGTGTCAGTAGAAGACTGCGTGGGAAACTTGACACAGCATCTAGATATGTAAGCCAAAAGAGACTCTTAGTGTCGTGTTACTATACTCCTTCGAAGTGCTTTGTATAGATGATTTTACATAAGGTGGATGGGCGCTGCCACCTTGAAGGTGTTAAGCGAATGTTTCCTATTTTTGTATATTGCAAGCGTGAATTAGCAAGGTCGTGAAAAGTCGAGCGCACCAAACCAACCAATGCGTCTACCGTAGTACTGTTCATCTAGTTAAAGATGCTAAACGGCAAGGCAACAGCCCAGTGTGGAGGCACCGAAACCCATCTGTAAAATACACAAGTGTGTGTACGTGTGTGCGTGCAGCATTGACAAGCTTCAGGATGTGTTATGCTTTGCCGAGTGTTTTGCTTATCGAGAGCGCGCAAGCCATGTCTACAGCCTTGACTACTGCCAATGTTCCAGGAGCCTCCACGGCGAAGCAGACTGGCGCGCACACCGTTTTAAATGTAAGAGCACGTGTGTGTTGCGTTCGAACCCTCCGGACCTCCCTGGCATGGCCTTTCACTCGAGCCTTCTCTGTCCATGCTCATCGCATGCGCTTCAGGAGCCGAGAAATGCCTCTGCTTTGACTTTCTCTCATTCACTGGTCCCCACCTGCTGTGCTTCTGCCGTCACGAGCTTTGTGCATAAGTGTCACAGGTCCAGCACCTAACCAATCAGTCACTTAATCAATCAGTCAATCTGTCACAGCATTGCTTGGCACTCGTGCGAAAACCGTTTGTCTAGAATAACAGCATACCCATAAAATTTTTACGATTCTGTCTTGAAATTCCCGATTTTCAATACTTATTTGTTATTATTATTCGTTATTGTTCTAGTGTCAGCACCAGTAATTTTGCCGTTCAGGAAGGCAAAGATGGAAGCTTGCAATGAAAAATTCGTAAACAGGGTGTGTGTGCTGGAGCCGACGTTTCAACAAGAGGACTTGTCTTCTTCAAGGCTGCAACTCTTCTTCAAATTGCAGCCTTGAATAAGACAAGTCCACCCTTCGAAACGTAAGCTCCAGCACACGCACCCTGCTTACAAATTTTTCAAGCCAATGATAGATTTTTTTGTGTGAACTTCAAACACGCCATTAGTCTTCGGGTAGATGCTATATGTAAGTTTTTGTGAAATATATTGGTGTAGGGTTGGTTCCAGTTTGATGCAAGAACCGCACGAAATAGTCTAGGTTGTACATCTCGTGCCGGGGCCTGCCATGACATTAGTTAGCAAGCATGTAACTAGCGCTTGTTTCATTATTTCGTTGTTTCTGTCCCTCTCTCCTTTCTTTTCTTTCCTGAGCAGTATCTTTCCACACTCTGTGCATGGCCTTGAATGGTATAAAATACTGTAGCTAACTGTCAAGGCTGTTTCATATGGAAGTGCAGTTTTTTTTCTGTTGCAGTGCAACTGCTGCATCCGTTGTGCCCCTCTGCGACTGCATTCAGCCGAGTTGATCGAAGAGTTGTTTCAGTTGGTGTGATTTCGGGCTGTGCAGTGACAAATGCCATTGAAGTATAAATTTTTCTGCCATCCATTTTAAAACACGTGGGGTCGGCTTGTTCACAGTTACGATTTAAGCAGTCTTCTAAAAGTGGACTACTTTTAAAGCCACCAAGGCATGCTACGTAGATGGCATAGAGTTACGTCAGCAATACGGGTGTGAATATCTGCAGGTAGCTTCAGATAACAGAGATAGCTTCAGATAACAGGTAGATTCTGGTAGCAGAGATGGCTTCACATAACAGGTAGATTCTGGTAGCAGAGATAGCCTCAGATGGCAGAGATAGCTTCAGGTAGCAGAGGTAGCTTAAGATATTAGAGAGCAACCTTTAATGTCACTGCAACAGAAATTGCACAGTCATTATCGCACGCTCATGCTACCAACAGGTATCACTGTACGACATAAGCAGTAGCATTTGCTGGCAGGCTAATTGGTGATGCATAGTTCATAGGAACAACAGCACAAACATGACAAGAGACAAAGAAGACACAAGACAGAGTTCTGTCCTGTGTATTCTTTGTGTCTTATGTTTGTGCTGTTATACCTATGAAATAAGCAGCAGCGTCTTTTTTTCTTCCTTTCCCCTTCCATGCTGCAGTCATTTTATGTGAAACAGCCTTTAGGTTTAATTAAACACTTTGGAAGGAGGCTTTGTGGCAGATACGGAGATTGCGTGCGCTTTTGCAGGCCAACACGGACATGCAACGGGTTTCCGCACCAACGGCTCGCACCGCGGAGGAGCCTTCCATCTCCATCTATCCCAGCGTGAGGGGAACAGTCGTTGGACTCCTAGACTGCATTGCCACGATCAAGGTCCAAGAGGCTGAAGGTGTGCGCGAGATAGTCTTCACAAGCGGCTACTTCTACAAGGACGGGAAGGTTGTCCTCGAAGATCTCAACGAGGTCCTGCACGAGGGAGACGAGGTGAACCTCAACTACATGGTTGCAAGGATGCCTCACAAGGACGTCGTCCACTGCGACCTTGTCTGGCAGGGACGAATGCCGGGAAATGCGGACTGCCTGAGCCCCGAGGTGTTCGCGAAGAGTCTGGGCATCAAGGCGGCTTCCGGGGGTGTCAGGGCCTCCGTCAACAACCTGTGCAGGTAATTGGTACTGCATTTTTCGGAAAATGGGCGGAACACGAATTTTGCATTGAATTTTGATATGCCTACTTAGCGATGAGGGTAAATAATGTGCCAACACAGCTGGGGCTGCTTCATGAACGGTAAGGAGTGATGGTGCAACTGCGTTACGTCAATACTTTCGCTAGCTTTGTCCCCCAATTTTTTTTTTTTTGATAGCTTGTTTTCGGGTACCATTTAAAGGGACACTAAAGGCTAATAACAGTTTATGTCAGAGTGAAAGCTCAGTGTATGACGTCTAAAACGGCAATATTATCAACAGCAGTGCCCTACTTACCGAGAAATTAAGCTAAATGTATCACACGACGTGCGCCACGAGCGGGACATTTTGAAAATGATCCCGATGACAGTGAGAGCGTCCGACTACAAGTTAATCACTCATATTCAAATAGCTGCAATAAAAAAAGAACCTTCCGTGCATCAAGAGACGTAATAAAATGCTGCTTGTTCGTTTCTGTTTGATTCATGGAAAAAAGAACCTCTTTGGCGTTGCCATGGGGAACGGCGCGCGTGGTTGTAAAGTTCCCATTTTCGCCAAACTGCGCTTTGCCCGGCACCCGGCTTCGCTCACGCGGTTGCGTCTCAGTGGTAGTTTTGGTAATGCGTACTGACGCAAGTGTTTTGCACGCTCGTGAAAGTCGCTCTCACAGAAAGTTCGACAAAATGCTGCATGCATGTGGTGTTGCCCGATGCCCGAATGGTGCACGCCGCCGCGCAGTAAAGGTGGGCAACTTTGGGCACGGCAACAGTGATGTCAGAAAGACCGCTTTCAGGCGGGATGATTTGAAGTGCGCTAACGCGATGCGGGCCACTAAAACGTGATTTTATTTCAAAATAAGCACTTCCTTGGCATAAAAGTGGCACTACGAGGTTTCTGGACCGCTATTTCAGCAATCAACTGTCGACTTAATGTTTACCTTTAGTGTCCCTTTAAAAAACATTTAGTTCCATGCTGTGAAAACTGTCGTACAGCGAAGCTGTAAATGTGTGAGTGTATGTGAGGGTAGACTAAGGTAGCAGAGTTTCATTTGTCATTTAGCATCATCTCGAACATCGTGATCATTTTGTTTAATTTCTTCGTTCACCCCCCCCCCCTCCCACTGGTCACGTGACCTGCGTGACATCGGACAGACATACAGACGGCGCAGGATCTACTTAAAACAGCTCCGCTAAGAAGGAAGTCCACCTACGACTGAATAAATGCAGTAGCCCGATTCCGAATTTGCCGCTTCTCTGTGTTTGTCCCTGAGGATTGCAAAGCGATGTATGTTTCTTGAGCTGCATGAAGACTAAATTTTTTGGTTGCCTAAAGCAACTTTACAGATATACTGTCCAAGTAGAACTTTTTGTTGGGCTAGTTGGTGCATGTTTAACAGAAGGAATAAGGTGCAAACGAGACGAACACAAGAAGTGACATGAACAAACGCCTTCGTCCATGTCACTTCTTGTGTTCATCTCTTTTGCACCTTATTTCTTCCGTTAAAGATATAGTGTTGTTGGTTGTCCATTTGCTATATTCATGCCTTTGTTGGATTTCTCTCTGTTCGATCTGTACTGGAACCCCCCACAAGTTGTGATAGCAACGAAAGTACGAGTAATTGAGGCAGAATGCATGTGCTAACTTAACGGTGCTCAGAAATCTGAAATGACATTGTTTTTCTTTTTTCCTTGTTTGTGGCTTCATTTCGATTCGTGCTAATGTATTTTTGTCCTTCCTCTCGTTCACCCAGGAGCCAGCAGCAAAGCATTCTGCCGGAGAGTGTGTCAGTGAACCACATCGGTTCTTCCACGTCCATGAACCACGTTGGTACCTCCGCGGCACCCCAAATTGCACCCGCAGAACCACGCCCCGCCGCGATGAACTCTGCTATGCAACGAGGAATCGACGTGGCCAGTCCAACCCAAACCACTGCCGTTCCTTTGTCAGAGCAACACGTCGAGCAGCTCGCGGAGGAACCTCAAGCAAACTCCACGAGACCAGGCTCGAACGAATCGTGCGAGGGTTCGTGGGGCACAGTTTTTTTACCTCGGTAGCACTCTCCAAAATACTGTATGTACTCTTGAAGCGATGAAAAATCTTTGGAACAGAGGATGTCGCTGAAGCCAATGTTTCGACAAGTGGTCTTGTCTTCTTCAAGGCAGCAACCTTGAAGAAGACAAGCAACCCCGCTTCGCAGAGCAAAAGTTTTGAAAATGAAGCAGTCTTGGTTCTTCATTCATAACCAGCTGCTAGTGGTTGCATTATTATACGCAGCATTCCATACGCAGTTCGAAGACTCGTTGAGTAGTTACGAAGGTGTGCCTCGTGTGAGGCCTGCAAGCTCTTTACATCTAAGTGTTCATTTTCAGTTTATTGTTCTCTCAATGAAAAATCGGCACATTGTGAGGAATATGCAGACAACGGTTACAGTGTTGAGGGTTGCAGTGGGACCCTAGGTTAGCAGTTAAAGGGGCTGACAACTGGGCAGAATGTGTGATTAGATCCTGGTAGAAATGAAAAGACCATGAAATATAGTGACACATTCCAAAATCCTTCTCGCGTTGTGAGTAGGATTTAAATTTTTAAATTGTGCTTAAAAGTAGCAAAAACCAGTATGTCGCACAGCCTAGCGGAAGAGCCTTGAAGCTGGATTATGAAGTCGGTCACTTTGCTGTACGTAGTCACATAGTCTGATGCTGTCGTGCGCGCCATAATTGGTCCTCGAAGTGAGAGTACTATGTATATTATTATCTATTCTCGCTCTGTTCTGCATTGCCTACGAGGTAAAAGGAGTTGCACGGTGAGAAGTGGCACTGCCTTCGCGGCTGCCAGTGGCCCATGTCCAGCCGCGGGACATGCGCGCGGAGTGCACGCATGCGCAGTAAACCGCCGCGCTCAAACACGAACCACTCTCGCGCTCACTGTTTGCAGCATGTGTTGTCAAGTGTGTGTAAGACTTCATATTCGCCGCAGTTGGAAAAATTCTGGTTAAAAATCCTTGACGGCGTTTTCCACGTTACCATTCCGTGGCTAGACACTCTGACCAGTTAGCTTTCAGTTGTCCTAAAGAAAATGGGTGCCCTAAAAATTGGTTGTCAGTCCCTTTATAGCAAAGAACTGTCTGAGGAAGTAAAAAAAATAAAAAAAAAGTAGCAACAGGAAAAATTTAGTGCAAACCCTATGTTAAAGTACAGAGGTAGCGAAGTAATGTGCACATGTAGAAAAAACTATTGCTATAGTCAGTATAATTAGTTGTGCTGGTAGCAATGCTTAAGCCCCAGTTTTAACAAGGGGATGAAGAAAGGTTTGCAAATACAGCATAAATAATAATAATGCTTCGATTAAGTAATGTTGACTGATTAGCATGTAGGCTTTCTTAGTATGAAACGGACTCATCTGAATGACTACAAATCATTTGTCGAAAGTTATTTTCCACATCTCCTTAGTCAGGAACTAATGACTCTGGTGAAACAGTCACCACTTGGATTGGTCTCTTTTTCAAGACTCTGATGTGGTGTTACTGATCTTGAGTTTTCTGACTGATACTAGTTTTTGACAATTTCAAATGTTTACTGAATTTGCTAACGAAATCAAATGGCAAGGACTATTCTAATCATGTTCAAAGTTTTACACACCCCTGCCTATGTATTCTTTAAAGGGACCGACAACTGGTCACAACGTGTGATTAGATCCTGGCAAAAATGATACGACACTAAAATATAGTGACAGATTCCAGTATCCTTTTCACCTTGTGAGTAGGATTTATATGTTTAAATCGTGTTTAAAAGTAACAAAAACCGGTACGTGGTGCAGCCTAGCGGAAGAGCCTTGAAGCTGGTATGGAGTCGATCACTTATTGCTGTACGTAGTCTGATGCTGTCATGTGTGCCATAATTAGTTCTGAAAATTAGAGTATGTGTATTATTATCTATCCCCGCTCTATCTTGTGCTGCTTACGAGGTAAAAGGAGTTGCACAGTGAGAAGCGGCGCTGCCTTCGCAATAACCAGTGGAACATGTTGAGCCGTGGCGCATGCGCGGCAAACCGCCACGCTCGAACACAAACCGCTCTCGCTCTCACTGTTTGCAGCATGGGTTGTCACTTGTGTTTACGACTTCATATTCGCCGCAGATTGAAAAATTCTTATTACGAATGTTTCACAGCGTTTTCCACGTTACCGTTCCGTGATTAGACACCCTCACCGGTAAGCTTTCCGTTGCGCTAAAGAAAATGGGAACCATAAAAATTGGTTGTCGGTCCCTTTAAAAATGGGCACGGGAAAATGAGCAGCATTGATTATTACTAATACTTTTATAAGAATGACTTTCTGTTGTTACTTATCAGTTACCACTAACAGCTTATTGCCATTTGTGTAATGCCGAGTGCGATAATTCATTTTGAAGTAGCTGGTAGCCTTACCTAGTGTTGTTGCTGCATCCATTGACTGTCAGGGCTTTGTTTTCTGCGGTGTACCATGCATCAGGTTATATACAGTAGAACCCCACTGATACGTTTTTGAAGGGACCGTAGGAAATAAACGTAAGAGACGGGAAACGTAAGAGCCGAAAAACAGGAAAAACGGCAAAATATTTAGTGGTACGGAATTTTATTTCAATTCTTACGAGCAGCACGAAAATTGGCGCGCTCAGCCGCGATCTCGTCGATGGATAGAAACGCGGAGCTTAGGACGGCCTTATCCACAGAAATGTAATCAACGTATGTGATTTTTTTAACACCAATAGCTGTAGGCATGAAAGAACTAAGCACATGCAATCACGACCGGCGCGGCGAGTCCGACCGCGAACCGCACGCACGACCATGCGAGCTCCAACCAGCTCGAACTCCTCCCGTTCTCCGACAAATAACGATGATGATGAGTCTACGCCAATGCGATGGCAGAAGTGAATGCCAATCTCGAAGGCCTTGCTTTCGCAAGCAATTACGTCATACACGCCATGTTTGTGCAATGCAAATCTCAGAGGCTATGCTTTTGTCAATAGTAAATGCCAATCTCGAAGGCCTTGCTTTCGCGAGCAGTTACGTCATAGACGCCATCTTTGCAATTTGAATCTCGAAGGCCATGCTTTTGTTTGCATCAATTGAAAGATTCTGTTGCTTGCGCCTCTCATGCGGCTAATATTACGGTCAAACGAGGCCAAGCTGCGTGAAAATGCACCATGGCCGCCCTCTTTGGTAGTCACTCGGTCGGCTCCGGGCGCACTTCGCGACGTATCATACGGGAACGGTCCGACAGTTACGACGTAACAGCGGGGTTCCCAATACATCGTATCCTATGGGAGCTATGCCGGGACCGGCGGAAAACGACGTAACAGCCGGGAAAACGCAGCAGTGAGGAACGTAACAGCGGGGTTCTACTTTACCACATTTGGTCTTTGCGTAGCAGTACTTAGATTAGTGGTGGATGAAGTGAAATAATTGTGTACTCTTCCTTAGGACAATGTATGCCAAGGTTCGTGTATTGTCTTTCTACTGCAGGACCGGACAACACTGCGGATTGCATTCCGCCTGCGCCTAGCGTGAGTATTGCCTTCACGGCGACTTCGTTTATATAACACTGCTTTTTGGTCAGAAAGTTATACCTGTGTCTGGCGGGGAATGTTATTGTCACATTGAGCACACTTCCCCATTAGTGTCATTTGCCAGGCGGGGATGGCGAAGGTGGAAGGGGAGGGGGGGGGGGGGCGAAATTAAGAAATTCAGGTATAATATGGAATCAGCTTGCGCAGGGCAGGGTGGGTTGGGGATCATTGCAGAAGGTCTTCGTCCTGCAATGAACGTAAGACAGGCTGCTGATGACGATGGGCTGTTTTGTGGAACAATTTGGTGGCATGCTTCCCTGCAAGGCATCTTTGCAAGCTAACATCCGCGTAGCAACTTTTGCAAGCACTATGTACAAGCATAGTTTGCTTGTAATAGGATGTGAAAAAAATGCAGGCGTGGCTGTCTTCATGACACCATTCACAGAGGGAAAGCCCCGTCATACAAAGCCAACAGTTCAGCTTTGGCAAACACGGGGTGCAGATCAGGAAAACGGTACTATTGTAACTTGACCGTACAGTTTCTGCGGTCACTCGGAGCATTTTGTGTTTATGCCAGAGATGGCTTTAAAGGGACACTAAAGGCAAATATTAAGTCGACGTTGATTGTTGAAATAGCGGTCCAGAAACCTCGTAGCGCTGCTTTGGTGCCAAGGAAGTGCTTATTTTGAAATAAAATCACGTTTTTAGTGGTCCGCATCGCGTTAGCGCGCTTCAAATCTCCCGCCTGAAAATACGACTTTAATACGTCACTGCTGCCGTGCCCAACGTTGCCCGCTTTTACTGCGCGGCCGCCGACACTAGTAGCAGCCGAGCGGAAGTAGCGGGACCCACAGTAGCAACAACGGGGGCGCTGCGGCAAAGACTTGCTCGGATGGGCACATTCAAAGCCGTCACCAAGTTGCGGTTGGTCTCGTAATCCTCACTACGAAAGTGCAGCGAGCACACACGCAGAGGTTTTGACTGTTTAGCACACTGGCGCAATGGCATGACACTAAGCCACTTCGAGCGTAAGGGTTCATTCCGCGGCACCCAGTGAAAAGACACACCGGTTTCCTTGCTGCAGCACTGGCGTTGTGCACCATTCGGGCATCCGGCAGTATCACACGCATGCGGCATTTTGTCGAACTTTCTGTCAGAGCGACTTTCACGGGCGCGCAAAACACGCACGGCAGTACGCGATCCCGAAACTACCACTGAGACGGGCGAGGCACAGTTCGGCGAAAACGGAACCTTTGAACCACGCGCGCCGTTCCCCATGGCAACGCCACGGAGGTTTTGTTTTCCATGAATCAAGCGGAAACGAACAAACAGCATTTTATTACGTCTTTTGATGCTCGGAATGTTCTTTTTTTACTGCTGCTAGTTTGATTACTAGTGATTTATTGTAGGCCGACTTCCCTACGTCATCGGGATGACTTCGAAAATGTCCCACTCGTGGCGCTCATCATGTGATACATTTAGCTTAATTTCTCGGTAAGTAGGGCACTGCTGTTGATAATATTGCCGTTTTAGAAGTTGTCATACATTGGGCTTTCACTTTGACATAAATTGTTATTTGCCTTTAGTGTCCCTTTAACCCCTTAACTGCTTTGGACGAGCAGAGCTCGTCCTGCCCAAACTGTCCCCAAACTGCTTTGGACGAGCAGAGCTCGTCCTAGCGGAATAGGTACTCCCCTCTAGCGTTCAGGACAAGAGGCGCTCTTCTACAGCTTAGATTGCGTGTAATCCACCAGATGGCAGCATTTACTTGGCAATTTATTTTTCTCCTGCGGAAAGAGCGCGGGTTTTTGTATGAAAAGATGGCTTGCGGTGGCGGTCACCCATGCATAACTGGCTCGTCAACACGAAAAAGAGGCTTTTCATTTTCGTCATCTTCTTCGAGTGATGGTCATTCGGATACAGATGTTTATCTTGTGTCCGAAGTGAAGACAGCGAAGGCGGTGAATTGAGCATCTCCTCCGGTGATGATGAAAACAGCTCGGAAGCGAACATTGCGAGTGCTCGCCAGTGGATCCTGCTTGATGCGGACAATCTTCCTGTGAAACCTCCTCGCCTTCCATTCTTGGCCATTCCAGGCAAGACTTTCAACTTGTCATTGCCAGATGACCTTATGGAATATATTCAGCAGTTTCTTCAAATGTGCTTCGTTTGCTCTCGGAAGCGAGGAGAAAACGGAAAAAAAAAAAATGAAAAAGGAAACTCGATTTTGGTGCAGGAGCTGCAACAGGCCGCCTTGCGTTATTCCGTGTTTTGATTTGACTAAGTATGTGGTACAAATATTTTTTCAACATCGACAAGCTGCGTTTTAGTACAATCAGATTCGAAATCAGCAATAAAAAAAATAGGCACTTTTGGTTGGGAAATTTTCAAAAAAATAAAGCACTTAAGGGGTTAACACAGTCAAGACAAACTTCAGACAACAGCGTTCACAGTTGTGGTTAGCTGTTCCTTGCTGGAACGGCTAAACACAAGTGATAAAAGTTGAGTGTGAAGTAGCGCAATAAAAGGATGCTAGAAATAAATGTTTGGCTATACGGACAACTCTCACTTCTCAAGTGCAGTAAAACCTCGTTAATTCAAAGTCACCGGGACTGTGAAAAATCTTCGAATTAAGCAGGTTTTCGAATTAACGAAACATACAAAAAGTGGGCTGCAAGGAACTTTGAATTACCAAAAGTAATCGGAGGTGGTCGTTTGCTGTGCCTGCTGGTTTGCGGCTCCAAGGGTTATGTTATCCGGCAATGCCCGGTCCCAATTTTGTCGCAAACACAGGGAAACGGCAGGCTTCGCTGCTGCAAGTGCAAAAAAACTCAGTCTAGTGGTGAGCTGAAATATGCGCCTGTGGAAAAGATGTGCTTCACTGCAACACAGTGGTGACATGCGAGCAGCATGTCACCTGCTTCTCGCTGCGTCAGCGTGCCATTCGCCCATTCTTTCTGGTAAAATAAAGAATTTATTTACCAGAAAGAGGCCAGTATGACGGACTTCGCGATGTGTTCAGGCTGGAAAACATTATCGTTGAAATTTTCTAATTGAGTTTTCGAAGTAGGCATTGCAGGCAAGGACTCCGCCTGCAGTGCAATTGCACAAATTGCCGGAGCAACCACCAGTCGAAGGTTCACATACATCGCGAATTCCGTCAGACCTTCCTTTATTAATTTCTTTATTTTCCGAGAAAGTACAGGTAAATCATGACGCACTGCCATTGCGAGAAGCATGCAACATGCTGCCCACGTGTCACTGCTGTGTTGCAGTGAGGCACGTCTTCTTTTCTGCAGGCAAACATTTCAGTTTGCCACGAGACCGCTTTGTTTTTCCTGCTGGCAGCAGCGAGACTGGGGTGCTTGAGCTGTCACTCATTGGTATCGCTACATTGCATCGCCTTGTGGCTCCTAAGGGCTGTCGTTTCCACACATTTGCTGCAAAATTGGGATCGGGAATTGGCACATGGCACCCAAAATTCTCGAATTAACCGGGCTAGTGCTGACCGCCACTTCAGATTATCCACTCATATTTACGTTGCAAAATATGGGACCGCAGAAATCCTTCGAATTAAGTGGGATTTCGAAATAACAGAGTTCGAATTAACGAGGTTTTACAGTACAAGGCATATTACTGCAGTAAGACGGCAACTTGGGTGAGTTGGTATCGGTTCATATTTCATTGTAATGTTGCTTCGGTTGTATTCTGTTGCATGCGTCATTTCTTCTCCTATCAGTCTGCTCGTTCTGCTGTGCACTGTTACATTGAAATATGAGCGTATCACTCTTGCCGAATAATTTGGCGTAACTGATGTGTGTGGGCTATCATGCGTGGAAACTGCGGATCAGCCTTGACCACCTGGGGTTTCAACCAAGGCGGTTGAGACTCTGATCCAACCACCTGGGCATTTCAGTCTTGACCACCTGGGGTTCCTTCAGGTGCACCTAAATCTGAGTACATGGGCACATTTTGCATTTCACTCCCCTTATGAAATGAGGTCGCCGTGGACAGGAATTATACCCACACCATCGTGCTTAGCAGTGTAACGCTGTGTCTGCTAAGCCGCCATGGCAGGGTAGTCTTGCTGCAAAGCACATTGATAAGTCTGGAAAAGACTGAGTAAGAAGTGCCATGAGGCGCAGACTTTGCCTGCTCGAAAGCATAAATGATCGCCGATTTGTATAAAAAGATATTGTTCCAGGTTAGAGCAGTCGGACTCGTCAACCCTTTAGTGATAACACTGAGAACATGCCGAAATAGCTTGAAATCTGTGGTGTCATGCTAATGTGCTGATGTTGTGGTTCAGGCTGAGAAGTCGGGAACGGAAAATTCTCTCTTCAAATCGTCTTCCATCAGCAAGCCTTATTCCACCAAATTTGAATAGATTTTTAATGATTGCTTGGGCAGACTGAACTAACTACACCATTGCCTTTGACAAGCCTCAATGTAGAAGCACGACTTGAATTCATGGTGCGGGCGACACCAAGGAAGCGCGAGTGCCGTGGTCATATTCACGCAGGGCATTAGTTAAGCTGGACTTGACCAAGTTAGCTGCATTTCTGGATACTGGTGTTAGTGTCATTTTCTAGTGTCATTTACCTAATATTGGTAAATTTGCCTCCCGTTTTAGGAGGAGACCTTGCTTCGGCTCGCAAGGATGGTGGTTCTAGAGCTCAAGGCCGAGTTCTTGGACGAAGTACGGAAGTACGTGGAGGCGTCTATGCAGCGTTCGAGGATCCTGGTTCGCGACGCCGAGTCTCAGACGAACGCGGACCGTCCGCGCACGGACTCCGCGGGAGAGAGCACTCCTCCATTCTTCAGCCCGTGTAGCACTCCGACACGGGAATTGGACGCGACCGACTCGCTGCCGTCTAGGGCAGAGTCAGTTCCCCGCCAGCCGAATTTCTCAGCCACTGCGCCTGAAGACGCTGTTGCCACACAGCCACCGGAGTTGCAAAAAGCGTTGCCCACCTATAAAACTGTCGTTAGTGCTTCGTGTGAACCGGACGACAATGGCGGATCACAGAGACTAGCGCGAGTTCGTAGCCAGAGTGGACCAGATACAGTCAAGACTTCCGATGTCAAGCTGTCTGAAGCTCAGCCTAGCGACTCTGTTCCTTTCAAGCCGTTGGCGCAAGATAAAGTTATGCACACTATTAACACTGCTTCCGGCACTTCGTGCGAACAAGATCCCCAAAGCAAACTACAGCTATCTGCTCAAGTTCTAAGCGGAAGAATTGCAGATGCAGTCGCGAGTTCAGATGAAACTGCTGATATCGGTAGCACTGCTTCGCACCCAATCGAGGGCTTAGTCATGCGTGCTAACTATATAGAAGAACTGGCCGCACATATAATTTCCAAGGCTTTAGCAGCGTCAGATAAGCCGTGTGCAACAAGCGAGCGGCCGCACCTGTCAGAAGCAGCAGCCGAGGGCATTTCGAGTGCTGCTGAATGCCACAGTTCACTGCCTCAGAGTGGCAGTTTAGACAGGTTGCAGACCGAAGACAATCCGGAGGAAGCTGCTGTTGACGTTTCAAAGCCGGTGAACGAGATTGAGGAAACTTCATCAAAGAGGCTAAATGACTCCGCAGATAGTATTGTGCTTCAGGGAGTGACTGACGGTGAGGGTGACAACCTTCACACTGACATGGTTGTTTCGCAGGCAACCGAAAATGATATATCGGTTGAAGCGCCAGGCCCAGTAGGCGGCGTGGTTCTGCAGGAAACTGCCAAAAATGAGCTGCCAGACTCTTCAGAAATGGCGCACAAAGCCCTCGTGGAAGCCTTACAGCCAACAGCCGAGACTGATGTACCGGGCACATTCGAAATGCTGCGTGAAGCCGTCGTAGATGTTACTAGTCCTCAGCAGACTGCCGAAGGAGCATCAGACATGTCGAAAAAGACCGACGGTTCAGCTGCAAGTGTCGTCATTCCGCCGCCTACAGGTGAAGCAATTCCATTGGCTGCCAGCAACTCGGATGTTCAGCCAGCATCTAGCTTCCCCGCACCAATAGAGAATGACAGCGCCTCACCGTCGGTACTGCCCGATACGACGGAATTTCAGGGTGCCGATTCAACGCAGAAGTCTGAAGCACGACTAGACGGATGTGATTCGAAGGCATCGGATCTGTGATAAGTGCGTGCTCTAAGCAACGATTCCCTATGCATCAGTCACTTGGATAAATGCACGCGTAAAGTGCGTTGCTGCAGCCATTAGGATTCGTGCATATGCAGACCAACAACGACACGTTGAAGTGAATCTTCTTAAAAACTGAACAAGTGCAGCTCTCGCGTGCTGCTAATGACAAGCTCGCATATGCCACGACGTCCAGTGGATAAAATTGTCAGACCGACTAGCATATAGAAGTGCATTGATATAATGAAAAGACTCCCGACACTGTGCAGTCAGAAAAAAAGCCTTTGCTGTTGCTAGCTGTGTCATATTTATGTATCGTTTATTTTTGCGTTTTTTTTCTTCATATAAATGCTGTGATTCATTTAGATTGTGTGCTGTTTTGTGATTAGTAACATCAAGCAGGCATGAAATGCCGCTTTTCTCCTAATGCTGTGTAACGCCCAAAATTTTACCCATAGCCTTTGCCATAGGCAGCCACAGCGACACCCATTGACATGAAACGATGATCCTGGACTTATATTCTTCAGTTAATGTTTGTTAGCAACGAACAGTTCATGTAGGTTTCGTGGAAATCACAAGAACACACTATAAGGTCCCGCTGTTCCATTTCTTTCCAAAAATGATCTCAAGTGTTCTTGATGTTAAAGCACAAAGAAACTATGCAGGACAGCAGGAAATATGGGGACGCAGCACCTGTTGTTGCACCTTACATTGTGTCCTTGTCTTCTGTTGTCCTGCGTCGTCTCTTTGCACTAAACCTCTATAAATGCAGGACCAACTAGACCACCAGTTCGTTTTGTTGAAGTCTGTCTCGCTCGCGAGCTCGCTTGTGGGCCCAAAACACAATGCGGGGAAGGTTCTTTTTTTTTTCTTGCCCAGTCGACCATGCAGAAATGACATTATCGAATGTAGTTTTTGCGTCGCGTGATAGTATAGGACACGGCAAGAAGCACAGGCTACTAACGTTGGAAATGAGCATGGAACCCGTTCTTGCTGTGTCCCATTCGATTGGGTGCCACTAAATATGTGTTCCAGAGTGCCAGTAACCAACTGGACTACGTTAGTCTCTTGGTGCAGAAATGAATCTAAAGCCAAAGCTCAACTATGCAATCCAGTGATGCTGCTTTAGTTTAATTAAGTATTTTCGTGTCAGTGGTGTTTATCAAGCAGATCTAGAGAGGGCCGAGTAGAAGTATGGCACTCTACTTGGACAGTCAGCTAACAGTCTTTTCGTTGTAGCGCTCAGTTTCTTTACAGCACTTGTTTTGTTCCTACAAGTTGGAGACTATATTGATGTGTCACTATCAATGCTAAGAATTTTGAGATGTGTGAAAGCACAGCCTTTTAATTTTATTTGTTTTGACCAAAGCCTTTCTTATTGTCCAATTTTCTTGTGAAAAACGATGGTACAAACCTGAACATCTTTCTAAGACAGCAGGAGCAGGTACCTTTATTAGTGTTTCTTTATGTGCTTCTTCAGCCGATGTTTATGTCTATGAATTCTTCAATAAAATTGTTTCTCTGGAGTTTCCTGCTGATTGCAGTTATCATCACCTCATTACATTAAAAAGAAAGGCAGTGTGTGTGTGTCTGGGGGGGGGGGGTCATTAGTTTGCCCCTTGTCTGCTGCCCTACAGTGGACGAGGTGAAAAGAATAATAGGTTATACAAGCACACAGCGGTGATCTCGAAACGTGTTCATGCAGTCCTCTTGACCTTTTATTGCTCGAGAATGGATCTTGAGCAATGACTCCCATTTTCTTGTTCTGGGAGCAGCGTAATCTTCCACTTAAATAACTCTGTCCTTGGTTATCGGGGAAGTGCAATTGCTGTAGATAATTGTGGTGGACAGAGTTGCAACGAGACCATGGAACATGACCTCTGCACTGATAGGTTGCTAAGAGGCAGAGGAGAGTAATGCGCTTGGGTAAAAGACCTGGTTCTCTATTTTTTTTTTTTTTAGAATTAGTCCTGTGCCCTCATTTTGCTAAGAGGCAGAGGGAAGTCAAGCGTTTGGGCAAAAGACCTGATTCTCTCTTTTTTTTTTAGAATTAGTCCTGTGCCCTGTTTTGCTAAGAGGCAGAGGCAAGTCGTGCGTTTGGGTAAAAGACCTGGTTCTCTCTTTCGAGAAGAAAGAACCAGGTAACATTCGAGAAGAAACCCACGTGAAAACGAAACCGAAGCCACTCGCCGCAAGGACCCAATCAGCGCCGTCGTAACTGCGTTCCTTTTGTCTCTTAGGGTTCGTGGTTTTGATTCACGCGCCTGCACGCGCTGCAGACGCTGCACGCGCTATGGTTACGCGTCCCATTCTGCGCCGTGATAGGTTTGGAACATCGACCTGTGCTTTGTTCGGTAGCGACAAGGAGTCCTGTATCGGTAAGCTCAAAATCCTTTCGCGTAACGATGCTCACAGCGATATCACCGAACTCGATTTTATCCATGGAGCTTATCTACGACGCGAGATGCCTGATAATCGCGTTCACCGAATTAAAATTGTGTAGCCGTGATGTTAATCGGAGGAGCTGTCCACGATCGTGTACCATGTCCGCTACTCGCTAACTAGTGGTTTGGCGGTGTCTTAATTAATTTCAGACGCCGCGTAGTCTTTCGTTCGATTCTTGCACGCGCTACTTTGTCATATATATGTGAAACGCGTTTGAAATCGCGTCTCACGTATTCTTGGAAATATGTTCAGGCAGTATTCGAGGACGCATGTGGCGCTAACCGTAGCCGCCTCTTAAAAGTATAAGCACGATAATATGTCCTTTGCATGCATTAGAATCGGGACGTGTTCACAAAAAATGTTGAATGGCGTTTATACTTTCCACAGCTCGCCATGCACTTATGTTCTTAGCACAGGGTGACGCAGTTAATAAAGAAAAATCATTCAAGGATATTTGAAATATGAACTTTATTTCGTTAATTGTTGGTGCTGTAAAAATGCACGCAAAAGCAGTCTAATTCCTCAAAGCCGATTAAACGCTTTCCATTAATTTGTACTCCGGGTGAAAAAATTTAATGTTTTCATATTTCACTTAATTTAATTGAATGCGTAATTCATGGGAAAAAGGAAAGGAACACCCGAACGCGTGTACATGTAATTGACTGAAAATCGAATTAAATTCACGGCTTTAATTACATCAGTATATTCACCTGGGGCAATTAAGTAAGCGTTCTTTAAATAATTTTTGTTTGCTCCTTTTTAAATGTAGCCATGGTAAAAACTTGAAATGTGGACCGAAACTCGATCATTCGTAGCAGCTTTTTTTTTTTCCTTGCTCAGGATTTGCAGGAAAACTGCATTTTATTGTGCAGATCGTTTAATGTAACACTTGGCTGACTGGCTTGCAAAGTTTCCGATTCAAATTGATATATACTAACGTCATAGTTCAGCGCATCAGCGGCAACCCTTCCTGCGAACGAAATAAAATTTTCATTTACATAAAAAAAATAAAATAATTAGGCAGCTCCGCACTACCAAGCGTGAAAGAGCAGCTGAGCTGGGCAGCCTTCTATTTTTCTCTATTTTTCTCTTTCTTTATTCCTCTCTGTTTTTGTATATCTCTTTTAACCGCGAAGCTCTTTTTAAGCTGACCGTTACTTGTGTGGCCGTTTTTAACGGCCGCTCATGTAGGCTCCCTAATTAAGGCTGGCACGGCTAGTGCGAAGTTGCCACGGAATGGGAAAGGCAATGGCAATCGCGAGAAGAGCCCGGACAGCGCTGGCCCGGAGGGAAGCCCTACGCCAACGACGACATGCCCGCGTAGATCTGTGAGAGGTGCGAACGCTCGGTTCTGGAGTTTATAGACATACGTGTCGTGATTAACCTAGCCAAAGCCTAGCAACAACCTAGAAGCAACCAGATTAGACTTTAAGAGTCCAGTTTCGCTGTTTCAAGCCTTGCGCTGCGCGGCGCATACTTCGCCATTTTTTTGTCTGCTTTCTGTTTATTTCTTTCTCTCCTATCTATTCCTTTCTCTTTCTCGCTCTTTCTTTTTAATCTTCCCTTTCTCTCTCTTCCTTTGTTTCTCTTTCTGTCTTGCTGCGTTTTCTATCTAATTGTTGTGTCTGTTACTGATCTCTTTCGCTCTCTGCCTTTCTATCTTTTATATCTTACCTTTCTATTTCTCTTCCTTTCTTTGTATCTCTCACTCTCTCTGTACTCGTTCTCCTTCGCATCTGAATTATTGCATCCCACGACGGTCAAGTCGGCGCAGCGGGAGAGCGCGCGCCGTGTGCACGCGTGTTCGGGCAACGAAGCAGATGAAGAAGAGGACGAAGAGATCGCGCGCCGGCCGAGTTATTGTGTTGCACGCGCTAGGCGCAGCTGCACGCGTGCTATAGGTGCTAGGCGACGCGAGGTGCCATATAAGGCCGTTCAACAGCTCCGCTAATAGCGTCAAGCGTCACATGAACGATCAGCAGTGCCAGGGGCGTAGCGAGAAATTTTTTTCAGTTGTATGTGTGCGTTTATATATATATATATACACATGCAAAATTGAAAATTTTCGTAGGGGGAAAGGTCTCCCCCCCCCCCCCCCCCCATTTTCCCAGCTTGCCAATGATTAGCACCGTAAGATGTGATCTGTCTTGCGTAATTTGAGCAAGAACAGATCACCGGAAAGGGCGAAAACCTTTTTTCCTAAGAGCAGACGCGTGCGCACACATATAAGAGCGTCAAGTTCTCGGCATTGCACACTCAGCTGTCCGTTGCCTGAATATTTCGTACGTAGCGGCAGATATCGACTTAACCCCTCTTCTAGCCGAGTCTGAAAATTCAGGAACATGCCACTCCAACGCAAAGGCTCAGCCGCTTAGATTTCGAAACCGAAACTGAGCAACGCCGCTCGCAAAAGAATCGACCAATCAGCATTGTCGCTCCGCTCCCGCGTTTCACGCGCACGCTTGCACGTGCCGTGGTTCGATCCGTGTGCCATGCGTTGTATGACTGGTGTTCGGAAAATCACCGCTATGCAGTCATGTCCCGGTAAGCCCTCTTCCTTGATATCGCGAGACTCGGGCAGCAGGGGCGTAGCCAGAAATTTTTTTCGGGGGGGGGGGGGGGGGGAGGGTTCGGTTCAACCATACATGTATGATCGTGCTGAACCCCCCCAAGCCCCCCCCCCCCCCCCCCCCCCCTTGGCTACGCCCCTGTCGGGCAGTCGCGTTTTTTAACCTGAATCGCGGCGCTCCTTTTGTCCCGCTCATCAGCGCGAAACTTCGGATTTTACCGAAAGATGATGTCGATATGCTTTGTGTGATTGTACCATCCGCGAGTGCTGTGCTCAGCTTGGGCAATGACTCTTTGACGCGGGTTTAAACATATGCGGATGATTTTAATGATTTTTTTGTGGTTTTGTGGTCACAAAACGAGACGCCGATGTCTTGCATGATGTGCATTCGATGTTTTTTGTTAAACGCGTTTTTCGTGCTCTTTTAATCAATCCCTGTAGGAGTAGATCGGAAGGCATTAGTAGTCATTGTACAATTCGTCGCTTAATCAATTAATTTGCCCTGGTAATTATAACCGTTATGTCTTGGCTATTTGCCGTTAATTGGAACGCGTTCCAAATCATGGCGGCGTGCGATTTTTAACAGTGCTAACCAGCGCGCGTCTAGGATTGACGGGTTGTGGCGATATGCTTTGCGGAGGATAAAACTTTAGATCCGCCTGTATTTTGTTATCATAAACTGCAGTTTATGTAGTCACTCAAGAACCCTGGTAAACATGCTTTATGCCAAGAAGCTGCACTTCTGTTTGGCAAAGAATTTCGAATTCATCACGTAATGATTGCGTAGTTTGTTGCGCATTAAGAAAAAATTTTGCACTCCGCTATCTAATAAAGGAAGGGTGTACTAGGCAAATTCTGCCATTATCATAACGCTACATCTTCACTGGGGCAAGTGGGGCCGAAGGAAATGACAGCTTTGAAAGAGATACTGCTAATTGAAACGTTTGGATGTCTTTATGAACCTCCGAGGTTACATGATCCGATCATGTGGAAGCCAAGGTCTTAGCAGCTTCCTCAATTTCAAATAGAAGTGTAGGCTCTGTGGACAGGTTTGTTCTCATTTCAACTGAGAGGATACAAATTTAGTTACCGCTTTTTGTATTGAGAGGTACAGCAGTATTGCTTTAGAGCATGCTGGTACTATTTGGAATGATGCTTGTCAATTTAAGTGTTCAAAATCTCTTAAAAGTATTTAGTGGCGTGCATGTACGTAGTTGTTTCAAAGTGCTCCGAAATGCATGTTTAGGTGCTCCAAACTGCTCCAAAGTTAACATCTTGCTGCTTCAAAAATTGCTGCGTGCCTCACTTTGTGAGTGGCACCACTGGTGAGTGTCAAAAAAATGTTCTCGCAGTGCTCACACAAGCCTTCTGCCAACGGCTACGTCGGTGTTCGAGCAGGATGACCTTGCTGCGCTGAGCCGCATATTGGCCCATCTCGCCAACGCCGTGAAAGCCGAAGAGGGATCGAGTGCATCTCGGCAGGCTGCAGGGCGTCCTTTCGCAGCTATCGCGATCGGTCAGCATTTCTCTGTACGGTGGGTTGCCTCCTAGCCAGACTCACACATTTTCGTGAACACCTGCAGGATTGGCTAGAAGAAAACAGCAGAAGTCTGAAGATGTCCCCCTTTAAAAATCTAGTCAAGTGCATCTGAAGCTGAAATTGACACAGAAGCAGCGCAGCAACTGTATCTTGATAACCTTGCAGGTGTACTTGCAAGATATCTACCTGAATTTGTCTCTGCCAGAATTGAGGAACAGCAACTCAGAGACGTTACAACTGTGCTAAGGGAAATCCTTCACCTGATTCACCGTAGCACTAAAGTGGGAAGGAGCACTTCTGTGCATATGTGTAAAAGGACCGTGATGTGTCTGTACCCCCTATCAGCCAAGCCACGATTCATGCGTTCATTCGCATCTGCGGAAGGCTCAAGAGAATGGTCCACTTACGCAAATCCTTTGCCACTGAAGTAGTCGAAAGCTGTGAGACTGTGGTAATAAAGTGCAGGTGCTGCACTCATGCAGCAGCATTTTCCCGGCTCGGCTACATACTGGACCTGTTTCTGATTCACTGGACGAACAGTTCAGGACTGTTTTGGCCATGCTTATCTTGAAGTTGCAGTCATCAATGACCTCCACGCAGATGACGAGTGCAACGCGCATGGGCGTCGGCAGGGGGGTGCAAAAGGGGCACTTGCCCCCCTCAAGCCACACCAGCACTTGCCCCCACCCAAGCTACACCAGCCCTCTCCCCCTTCTCCCAGCCGCTCATGGCAACGCGTTCTGTCCAGGCCCTTTCGAGTATGCGAAGTCGGTGACCCACACGCCTCTTTTTCTCTTCCTGAAACTTTTGAGATCGTCGAGGGCTACGAAAATCAGATTGAATGAATATCTGATCGTCAAATATCAGGAGAGTGGAGACCAAGTCTTGCAGTATTACCTTGTGGGCTTTGTAAACTGCAAGGACACCGTAACACCATTGCAAGCCACAAGCAGTTGCTATGTCTTGAACCTGTATCTCAATAGGTGGATACCTTATGGTGCCGAGACGAATGGCCTATACACCTTCCAAGAACTTGAAGAAAATGAAAATTTACCGAGTGAACTGCTGCTTCTGGTTTTCAAAAGGTGTAAGAAAACCCCTTTGAAACAAGAGTGGGGTAAACAGTAGGCATCCCCATCATTGACATCCCCCACAGCAAACCATAGCTATCTACCTAAGTTTTAAGTGGAAGAATGGCAGATACAGTCACGACTTCAGATGAAACTGCCGATATCGGTAGCACTGCTTCGCAGCCAATCGAGGGCTCAGTTATGCGTGCTGACTATATAGAACTGGCCTCGCATATCATTTCCAAGGCTTTAGTAGTGTCAGATAAGAACCTCACTATGTCACCAGCAAGGTGTTGAAGTTTTTGATGATCTTTGGTTTTGACTTAAAATGGAGGAGCTCATTTAGGGCAAAGGACCATCACCGTTCCTCTGTACAGTGGGTTGTCTGCTAGCCAGACTCGCACATTTTCGTGAACGGTTGCAGGATTGGCTAGGAGCAAATGGCACAGTTCTGGAGAGTTCCTCCTTTAAAGATCTAATCAACTGCATCTGTGACACTGAAATTGATACAGAAGCAGTGCAGCAGCTGTTTCTGAATATATTACCTTGCAGGTGTACTTGCAAAATATGTGCCTCAAATGGCCTCTGCTAGAATTGAGGAGCAGCAACAGAGAGACGTTGTCACTGTACTAAACGGAATCCTTCGCCTGATTCACTGTGGCTCAAAAGTGGGAAGGAGAACCTCTGTGCATATTTGCAAAAGGACTGTGACAACTTGTCTGTACCCCTTATCGGCCAGGCCAAGATTCGTGCGTTCATTTGCAGCTGCTGAAGGGACAAGAGAATGAGCCTCTTACGAGAGTGGTAACAGATCATTTGCCACTGAACTAGTCGAGAACTGTGACACTATCCTAATAAAGTGCAGGTGTTGCACTCATGCAGCACCACTTTCCCAGCTCTCATACACACTGGACCTGCCTGCTTCTGATTGGCTGAACGGACGAACAGTTCAGGATTGTTTCGACCATGCTTATCCAGGCAGATGAAAAATGCAATGCATTCTGCCCAGGGCCTTTAGAGTATGGGAAGTCGGTGACCCATATGCCTCTTTTTCTGTTGCTCAGACTTGTGAGATCGTCAAGGGCTACAGAAATCGGGTTGAGTAAATATTTGATAGTCAAGTATCGGGAAAGTGCTGACCAGGTTACGCACTTGGATGTTACAAATGCCTAGTGGCATTTGTAACGTCCAATGACACCATAACGCCGTCGCAAGCAACGAGCAGTTGATATATGTTTTAAACCTCTACCTCAAGAGGTGGATACCACATGGTGCCGATACCAATGGCATATACCCTTTCCAAGACATTGAAGGAAATGAAGAACTGCAAAAAGAACTGCTGCTTGTGGTGTTCAAAAAGTGTAAAAAAAAATCCTCTGAAACGAGTGTTGAGTAAAGATTAGGCATCCCCTTCATTGACATCAGGCACCAAATTTGTCAGTACACTTTTTTTAAAGTATTGTATACTTGTCTACAGTTCAACCAAGAACATCATGAACTAAGTGTTCGCGGCAGTGCCAAGGCCCTAGTGGACATGCAGGAAATGTAGGTGGCCACGCTTATGTGAAACAGTGAGCAACCTCCCCACCTTATCGTGCCGGCTGAAAGTCCATTTCACTCTTTTTATCATGTATAATGTTTGTCATTTGTGTGTGGTGATACCAAGGATGTATAAGCACTACTTTATTTCTGTCTATTTTGTTGTAATAGTTGAAATGCAAATAAGGCAGTGTTTTCTTTGTAAGCTGTGATGTCATGTTTGAGCACCATTGGTGGAAGGCCGAGGTGTGTTGCTGACAAGTCTTATGGTGTTTGGCCTGAAGCTTCAGGGGTGTGCCGTGCCTGAGCGACGACGAGTTTAGTCAAGAGCTCGGTGGCCGTTGGTCAGGAAACGCTTTCATCAAGGACCTGCAAAGCACGCCTGCGACGTTCTGACTCACTTTTCTCTTTCCATACAATATTGATACAGTGCAAAATACGGTCACATTGTTTCGGGACAGTGGTTTCGGTTGGAGAAAATGCTAATTCATTTCCTGGGTGTTTTGCATTCGCAGTGAAGTTTCTTTAGTGTTCACCTGAACACTAAAGCTTTCGAAACCGAAACTCAAATGATCAATCTTGTTCTTTTGGAAAATTTTTTTGTACTTACATTTGCAATGCTCAGGTGCATTGCATTCAATTTTAAATAATGGTTTTCTGTCTTGTTTTCTTGAAGCTTTTCATTTAATGTTTAGCTTTACACACCGTAGTTAGTGCAAAGCCTCGTTTCCCTAAGAATGATGAAAAGTTGCAACTTATTTTTCACAACAGATTTAGACGTGAAGCACAATTTTGCTCAGTTGCTCAACTTGCAGACCCGAATTGAAGTGGCGATCGTGTGTTATCAGAAAAGACTCTTGCGCTGTGTATGTAGTGACTGTCCTCGAATTTTAACTGTTGTTCCTTCCACTTGCATGCATTTCTTTGACATTCAAGTGGCTGATCGTGTGCTGAATGGACTAAATGATCACGGTGTCGATGCAGTGTTAGTGCGAGAATCAAGTCGCATACCACAAGACTGCCATGTCTAAAGTTTCATTGAAAGACAATGTTAAGAATTGCTCAGTGTGCTTTTGAGGAATTGAGCTTCCAGAAAATAAAAGCTGTTGGTACCAGTGTATTAATTGTTTTTATGTCTCTCTTACTTCCCTACCTCTGTTTAGTTCCACTATGTCTGATGGACAATACGCTGTTCTTTATTCAGTTATGCAGCAGTTTTGTACAGTTATTTGACAAGCTAGAATATCGATACTCGAGGGCTGCAATGAGACTGAATTGGTCATGAGAGCAATATCTTTGATACGATAGCATTAAAGATCTTGTTTTGCAGAAATTCTGATGTCTGTGGTGTTTGTTGTGATCGAAAAATTGGCATTGTCCGTGATCTAAAATTTGGTTCGAGTGGCATTTAAACTCTGGCTGTCTGCATGGCAAGCAGATGTTCTACCCCAGAGCCATGCCAGTGCTTATAACTACTTAGCAAAAAAACTATACGAATGTCTTGCATTGCGAGAAGTCTTGACGCATGTAATATTGCATGGCTGAAGCATAGAAGTGCACCAGGCATGAAAACGTGAGAGTTGTGCTGCAACGAGTGGGTGATTTAAAGGCTAACCCATTACAAAGCGCTCCGGCATAATCATTATCAGCAACAGCATCATCAAAGCGTGGAGCTGCATAAATGCGAGTATTACAAAGACACAGTGGGTACTTTTCTGATTCGCAGAATGATAATGATGAAACAAACATTTAATTTGCCGAAACAGTGTTCCCGAGCTCATATTCTCGGGGTCACCCTAGGTGGGAGGGTCCCTCAGTCCAGGAATCCTCTGACCGCGATCGCCTCCCGGGCCCTGGCGATGAATGATGAATTATGATGTGGTGAGCACTGGGCAACATTACCTGCACTAGACATTCTAAGAAAGTTTAAAACGGCCAAAGTTACATGTACACATGTTACTTTCCTTATGGCACGGTTGAGGTGCGCCTACCTAGAAGCGAAGTTTAGCTAGCGAATGTCACATTCTACTCTTGAAAGCAAACCTCAAGCGTCCTCCTAGTTTTTGATCTCCAGATATGCCTTTCTTACCCTTCGGTTTTAACGCATTAGCCTGCAGTGACCTTCCATATCATGTTATGAAGGAAAATATTGTCTGCTAATAGCCTAACCTATCCTGGACACTGGTTGGGAGCCTTGGTTTATCAAGCCACAGCTAGCCTGGGTGACCATCACAGTCTGACTGAATGGGCCTGGGAGATTGCTGTCAAGTTCACAGCTGCCCAAGAAGGGTGAAACAATGAAGCCTGCTCAGAATAAAGTTTCTGCCTACTTACCTTATTTGCACGATTCTAACAGGCTATTTTTTTATCGCTCAATTTTGCCCTCAGATTTGTGTCCACGTTACATCGAGCTCAAAAGTGAAATCGGTCTCAAGTTATTCCTTCGAGATGAGTAATGTTGCGCATAGAATGGGGCGAAGAAAAGAACACGATGACACACACAGAGCGCAAACTATCAGCAGTTTATTGACGGAAGTGAAGGGACCCTTTTATACATTTTCACAACATTGCGCATTGCAGAAGTGCAATTTTACAAAATGCGCATGACAGCAGTGCAAATTCAAATCACAAAAACATCACCCTACACGTCATTTACCAGCAACATTTCATGTGACAGTGGTGCAAAATAATTACAAGAAAACATCACCGTGCACGTGCCGTGTCACTCAGATATGCCGGTTCCTCAGATAAAATGATGGAAGCTGTGCTAAATGCTAATACACCGCGGCCATTTAGACTTGTGATGGTGTGGGCTTTACTCTCGTCAATAAACTGTTGATAGTTCGCACTCTGAGTGTGTCGTTGGGTTTTAGCAGCGAAGATGCTTAGCAAATTGTTCCTTGTCCAACGAACATTAGTTTGCCCCTTGTTTGCTGCCCTACTGTGGGCGAGGGAAGTGCAATTGCTGTAGATAATTGCAGTGGTCAGAGTTGCAACGAGACCATATGAAACATGCACTTTGCGCTGACAGGTTGCTAAGAAGAAGTCATGCTTTTGGGTAAAAGACCTGGTTCATTTTTTTTTTTTAAATCATTCCTGTGCCTGCATTGAAGAACCTGAGTTACCTTCTATGGCATGCCCTGGAAGTTGGTCATCCAATAGGGTGTACTTTTTTGACCTGTAGATTGTGGCTCATGTCCTATGACCTCATATCAAAAGGACTCTGTTCATGGTGAACTTTTGACCTGTAGGATGTGGGTCATATGTCCTGGCACACAAGACAAGGCGGTGTACGATTATGATTATGAAAATGGTATGGATGAGAAGTAGGGTGTTGTTAGTTCCAGGAGGATCTAGCCTTGCAAGGTATGCTGGCAATTGCCCCGCCCGGTTGATTCCAGCTCGAAGCTAAAATAATGTGCTTGCATGGTGCATGTATAAAGCACTTTCATTGACAAAGTTGACAAACCAAGATTACATATGGCTAAAGTATTGTGGTTCTGCCTGATAAATCAGAAAATCGATTGGATTGCACGAATTAGGGGCATAGCATGCTGATGTACCCTCAAGCACCTATATGGCTGTGTGCATGCATTACGCCATTGTAAACAAATCAGCCACTGAAGTACTTAAGTTAATGTCAACGGCAGGGGCTCAACTAAGAAATTTTTTTTCGGCAGGGGGGGGGGGGGTGGAGTTCAATCATTCTTTATGTATGTTCCAGCTGCGTGTGTTATTATAACAACAGTTGTACCCGGGCTTCTAGCATTTCGCCTCCATCGAAATGCGGCCGCCGCTGCCGGGATTCGATCCCGCGACCTTTCGTTCAGCAGTCCAGACCACCGCGGCTGGTCGGATCATTCAAGAAGAAACTCACGTGAAAACGAAAACGAAACCACTCCGCGCAAAGAACCAATCAGCGTCGTCGTAACTGTCTTTTCTTTTTCTTTTTTTTAAGGCTCCGTAGTTTTGACTTACGCGCGTACGATCAACTGCACGCGCTATCGTTCGAGCAAGTACCACGCGTCCCATATTGTGCCGTGATTAAGTCTGGAACACCGATCAGTGTGCTTTGTTCGGCAGCGACGCGGATTCATGTATCGGTAAGCTCAAAATCCTTTCACGTAACGATGCTCACAGCGATATCCCCGAACTCGATTTTATCCATGGACTTGGAAGTATGACGGGTGGTCTTTGTTATCTACAATCGCTTAATTATATGATCGGCTGATAATTACCGCGTTCACTGAATTAAAACTGTGAAGCTGTGACGCGTAGTCTATCGTTCGATTCTTGCACGCTGTATAGATCTGTGAAACGCGTTCCAGACTGCTTAATTCTCACACATTATCCTTGGAAGATATTCAGGGAGTATTCGAGGACACATCTGGCGCTATAATTGTAACCGGCTCAGTTAAAACTATAAACACGATATGTTACCTTTTCATGTACGTATTACAATCGAAACGTGTTCAAAATGTTGAATGGCGTTTTTACTTTGCACAGTTCGCCACTTACGTTAAAGGTAACTCATTCGAAATATTTGAAATGTGAATTTTATTATAAATTTCGTTGATTGTTGGTGCTGTAAAAACGTACGCGCAAGGCAGTCTTCCTCAAAGCTGATTAAACGCTTTCCATTAATTTTTACTCCGGCCCCTACATCTTTTAGGGCGAAAAAATGTTTTCATTTTGGACTTCATTTAATTGAATGCATATATTTCATGGGAAGAAAGGGACACCCGAACGCGTGTACATATGTGATTGACTTAGAAATCGAGATTAATCCACAGCTCCAATTAATTACATCAATATATTCACCTGGGACAAAGTAAGCGTTATTTAAATAGTTCCTTGTTTGCTCCTTCTTAAATGTAGCCATGGTTTGCTAGCTGTGCTTATATGAAAGCTTAGTTTTCTATAGCTGCTGTTTGCCGTTCAAGGCTCGATCATTTGTAGCAGATGCATAGCCTTTTTTTTTCTTGCGGAGGTTTTGCAGAAAAACTGAATTTTATGGCACGTGTAGATCGTTTAATGTAACACTTGGATCGCTGGCTTGCAAAGTTTCTGAATCGAATTGATATCTACTAGCGTCATAGTTCAGTGCATCGGCTGCAACTCTTCCTGCGAACGAAATAAAATTTTCATTTACATAAAAAAATTAAGGCAGCTCACAGGCAAAAAATTAAGGCGTACGGCACTAGTGGTGCCACGCCTGGAACAGCTGAGCTTCCTTGCTTCCCTTTATTTTTCTCTTTCTTTTTTTTTCTCCCTGTTCTTGTGTATATATCTCTTAATTCTTGTGTGTTTCTTTCTATTTTTTTCTTTATCTACTCCTTTCTCTTTCTCGCTCTTTTTACCTTTTTCTCTTTCCCAAATTTCTCTCTCTTGTCGCTTCCTCTCTATTTCTATCTTTCTTTCTCTCTTTGTTTTTCTCTCTTCCTGTCTATTTTTTCTATTTCTTTATTGTGTGTTTCTTTTTTATCTTTCTCTGTCATTCTGTCTTTTTTCTCTTCCCTTTTGTTCTCTCTTTCTCATTTTCTCTCTCTACTCGTTCTCTATCGCATACAAGTTATTGCGTCCCACGCCGCACGTACGTGTAATCTTGGTTTGTACATAACGTACGTTATGTACGTTATTCATATGCGTGCGTTTGTATATATATGTGTGTGCGTATAGATACATACACATGCAAAATTAGAAAAAGAATTGTGGGGGGCTGGATTCTATCCCTCCCTCTCGCCCTCCCACCGCGGCTTGGCAATGATCAGCACCGTAAGATGTGATCTGTCTGCGTGATTTGAGCGAAAGAAGATAGATAGAGCGTAAAGGGCGAAAGCCTTTTTTGTTTCCAAACATTTACAGCAGACTCGCAGGCACACTCATCAAAAGAGTGTCAAGTCCTCGACATTGCTCACCGAGCTGTCCGTTGTCCGAATGCTTCGTACGTAGGGGCAGATATCGACCTTAACACGCCTACGATCCAACCCCACTTCGGGTTGCGTCTGAAGATTCCGGAAAAATCCACGCCACCAGAAAGGCTCAGCAGCTCAGACGCTTAGCTTTCGAAACCGAAACTCAGCAATGCCTCTCGCAAAAGAATCGACCAATCAGCATCGGCGCTGCGCTCCCGCGTTTGGTAAGCGTTTGGTTTCGCGCGCACGCATGCACGTGTGCACGTGCCGTGGTTCGAGCTTGGTTCGAGCCGTGTGCCATGCGTTCCGTGACTCGGTCAACTCGGTGTTCGAAAAACCGTCGTGAGCAGCGCTTAGAAGCAGTCATGTCCCGGTAATCTCTCTTCCTCGATATCGCAAGACTCGGGCGGTCGCGTTTGTTGCCCTATCGGCGGTCAGATACGCGCTCTATCTTGTTTTAATACGGGCAAGGAACGAACGTATCGCTCATCAATGCGAAACTTTGGATTTTACCCAAACATCTAGACGTTTTGCGTGACTGTTACATTCGCGATTGCTGGTGCTCGGCCTGATATAATGCTCTTTGACGTAGGTTTAAATGTATGTGACCCCAAAACGAGACGCCGATGTACTTTCATTATTCGCTATTAACCGATCCTTGAAGGGGTTTCGGAGAGCGCTCGAAGTCGTCTTATGCAATAATTTGTCATTTAATTAGTTTGGCCTCGGTATTAAAAGCGTTATATATTGATGGGAGTAATTGGAACACGTTCGAAATCATGGCGATTAACCCTGCTAACCAGCGCGCGTTCTAGGATTGCCCAGTTGTGGCTCCTCGGCCGAACGCCGTCCAATGTTCAGTCAGATCCACGGTATATATCTTACACCGTGGTCAGACCTAGAAGCACAGCTGCTATGGAATTTGTGTAATTAGTACGTACGAGCTGCACATAAATAAAAATAAAATAATGAATTAAAAAGCTTTGACATGTGCTAATAGTGGGGCAGATTGATTGATGAATTGGCTGAAAGACGGATTGGTCCGGTCTTCTAATTGACACTTATGTGTCCTTAAAAAAAAAAGCGGTGTTAGTATCGTTTCAGCTTCTAATACTGGAACTTGAGCTTCACAGCTTTAATGAGCCCTCAGTTGATTTTGTAGCAGAGTTGATCATGAGCACATATATTAATTGTAGTGCATCCATTTTTCAACCAGGCCTACATGATCATTCTGTACATTCATATTAAATGCGAAGCATTTCTTAGTGAACCTCTCGCACTTTGAGCGTTTCTATCTACGTATCTATCTAGCCGCCTACGTCTGGGTGCTCTCATGATCACCTCCTTAACTTGGTGCAGACCAAAATTTGCATGAGAGGGTAAGAGGATTTGGCGAATATGACTGCCGGGTCATGACATAAGTAACGTTAAAATCCTGTTGCGTACGTCGTCAAACCCTTTCCACTAGACACGTGTGGCACATACCCGTTTACCACGGGCCGCGGTGTACGGGTTGTGCCACAGGTGATTGACAGTTTGTCTACCCAGGAACGGCGAGAACAGACATTGGTAACTTAAATGCTAGAGAGTTGTGTAAAACACACATCGGCAGCGTTGACTCAACGAATGGAAATAATGAAAATTAGGATCCCAGTAGGAATTGAACCCAAGCATTCTGCGTGGCAATCAGGTTTTCTACCACTGAGCCACGCCAGGTCTATAAATTGGTTTGGAAAAACAGCCTACGCAGTCGTAATATCGGTGCAACGTCACTTGTGGTTGTGGTGCTGGCTATCTAATTTTACCAGAAAGCAATAAACACTACATGATACTCCTACGATGTGTACTCCTACGATACAGGCGTCATATCAGATTGACGTCTGTAGTTCCAGTGTTGGCTCCGATTTTATAGCAGTCTAATAAACATTACGTTTGTATTCCTATGATTCAGCAAGCTATATTTAAGCATTGCTCGACCTCGGAGGAATACATTAACGAAAGTTACATATGATATCCACATCACCGCATCGTAAAGTGCACTTCGTCCACCAGAACGATGAAGTGTCCTCTTCATTTCTTAAGAGGCTGGGCGATGGCTTCATGCTGACCGAGGATGATGTCAGATTGATTGACAGCCATTTGTAGACTAGGCTACGTAGGCCACATACGCCCAGGTAGTCTACGAATAGGACAAACACCATCCACTGATGTTGGTCTACGTAGCACTATCCAGGCCTACCAGCCTCGACGGCCTATGCCTCACCAACGCGAAAGGTGGCTTCAGGTTCCGATATGTCGCGGGCTCTGTCGACAGACAATTTGTCGACGAAATGACCGAGGCATCTGCAAATTCCAACAGCTCTACTATACCACATACTTCAATACAGATGGACCCCTTTTCACCACGATCACAACCGGATCCTATAACAAGTCATGACCAGCTGCTGGTTCTCACTGATCACGGTGATGATGCCCTTGTTCAAGAACTGTCAAGAACTTTTTGCACACATGCACATGGGTTCGTGAAACGCGCGTGCGTTCTCAGGACACGTATAAGCACTACATATCAGCTTACCGCTTCTGGTGTTGGTAATACCCACGTTGTCATTGGCAGCGTTACCCAACCGTAAACAACTGCTTATATAACACATATGCAGCTCTTCAACATATATATGTGTGCGTATAAAATATATACAAATCTTTAACGTCATTTTGTAACGTGTCGCTCAGTAAAAAAAGTTACGCCACAGTCACCTACCCGCCGCATGCTTCGCATAACATCGACTCCCACGGTACGTGGGATCTGCCGAATTTTTTATGTGAAGTCATGTGCAAGATGCGTAGTTCTTGTAAAATTGCATATTGCAGTGCGTTATATGTTCCACCCTCTCTATATTTTTTGCTGTGCCTGTTGATGAAGCACCATATTTTCTACATTCAATGAGTCTTTCATTGCAGCTGACGCACTTGATATATAAGATATGACCACATGCCATGTACTTCTAGCATATTTTGTCATGATTGCTGTGTATTATCACTTATTATCACGCTGGCCATATCACTTTTCAGTGCCTAATGTATCAGTCCGTTTATGTCCGCATATGCCATGAAGATTTTTTTTCCACATTTCTTCTCAGTTATGCAAAACATCATTTCTGTCATCGTGGTTTGTTCATTTTGTTTTTGTACTTCTTGATCGACGTGTATATTTAATTGTTCCATTGTTTATCAACTTTTTAACAAGTTGCTTGTTTCTCAACTTGCCTCTATTTTTTACCAGGCATTGTTTTTTTACATAGTCTCACTGAAAACCAAGGTGCATTGCATGACTTTTCTTTTTTATTCATAGAGTAAAATTGTCCTGCTGTCCTAAGCCCCACATTTTTCCTTTCAATTGTTTCAGAATCGGAATTTTATTACGACAACAATGCTGCTATGTTTATATTATAACGAAGGAGGACTTGGAAATCAAAGACTGCAACGGGACCTTCTTTACAAATTAGTTATAACAAACAAACAAGACCAAATTTCTTCTTGCAAAACAATCATCTCATAATTAGGGAAATAAGTGCACACGAATACTTATTAAACAGTTAGAACAGCCTGATAGAATGAAGAGTGGGCCCGGCGGCACACTAGCAATGGGTCGCCCTAATTGGCTTCGTTTCTTCGCAACGCAGCTCATCGTGCTTTCCTGGCAGCCGTTGCCGGTTCGGACCGAGAGGCAGTCCATCGGTGTTCCTGCTAGATGCCGGCGTTCCGCTCCCCGGACCTGCAGACACGCTGAACAGCGAATACAATTTCCACCAAGATGGCCAGGATGACGCGCCTGCAGAAGTAGTCTGCGCAGAGTCGTCTGGGAAGCAGGATCGTTTTTGGTCGTGGTGCCCGCGCATGGATCGGACTCCTGATGTACTATCTGCAACCGGCATCTCACCCTCCCCCCTGGCAAAGTCTATAAAGCCTGGCGGAACCATCGCCGCAATCAGTGGGCCCGGCGGCACGCTAGCAATGGATCGCCCTAATTGGCTTCATTTCTTCGCAACGCAGGTAACGAACCAACATTGCCTTTATGCTAAGCGTACTAGTTTTCACGCTTTGTTCGTGCTGCCGAGCCCACGGCGATCACTTGTGATAATGTATGACTGTACATGCATGCTGATCAAGGTACTTTTGTTAGCTGGTGATGTCGAAACTAATCCCGGCCCCGCTACAAAGGCGTCGGGTGACTTGCTTGAAATGTTCAGAGTGTTACAAGGTGGGCAGTCAGCTATGATCGAGCAACTGAATTCTATTAAGGAAACGCTGTCTGAAAACGAAAAAAAGTTCAATGACCTTAATAGTAGACTTGACAAGATTGAATGATCCGACCTCAAGTCGATTCATAGCATTAACTTGCAGCTTGAAATTATCGACAGTTGCGAACAACTGCAGTGCTCAGGTGTCTCAACTGACTGCTTGCGTTGAAGATGTGGAGTGTAGGTCTCGCTGATGCAACCTAGTAATTGTGAAAAAAATCTTGATATCGCTATTCAAATTCGTGACATCAAAAGAGCCCACAGGCTTGGAGCTTTTAAACACGGAAAGAATCAACCAATTATTGTCAAATTTGCGTATTTTAAAAACAAAGATCAGATTCTTTCCAAAAGCGGCAAGCTCAAAGGCACAACGTATGGTATAAATGAGGATTTTCCGCCGCACACACGCTTGGCCCGCAGACGCTTAGTTGAATTTGGCAAAGCACAAAACATACCCGTCAAACTGCACCACGATAAACTAATCTGTGGTAACAAAACTTACGTATTTGATCATCCTACTCAGACTGTTATCAAGCACAAACGCTAGCAGCTAACAAAGAAAGACTGCAATCTAGATAAGCGTCCGAAGCATGATGTATCATTTCATTACAGCAATATATTCGTAGCCTGATACCGAAACGGGATTCCATAAGTAGCCTTATTTCCTCCTCTTCCAGTAAAGTTGTACTAATAACCGAAACTTGGCCGAATTCTTCGGTGTCGGATGCTGAGCTCTTTCCACATCTACCTGAGTTCGATATCTTCCGTAAAGATAGGGATGACAGCACTCGCGGTGGCGGTGTGCTAATAGCGACTAATCGTCAATTAAGGGGGGACATGGCACTTGAAAAAAATTTGTTTCTTGATCGATTTTGATGAAACTTTCAGAGTTTATGTATATTTGTGCACTAATTGTATGACTCCTTAACATACACCTTAACATACACATGACATCATCAATACCGCCATTTTATGTCGCCCAGCCCTCATGTAAAGTCCCATACGGGACCTTTGAGGATATAATAAATAATAAATAAAAAACAAATATTTGGAGTAAGTTAATTATGTGACATAATTATATCTCAAATAATGTATATTTTGTTAAAGTACACAAAGTTCATATGCTTGACTAGAATGTCAAAAAGTAGCTACGCCAAGAACAGTGAAAGCAAGTTCATTAAATGAAACCAATGATATATGAAAAAAATGTTTTATTATTTACCAGTAAGCTAAGTGCCTGCAGAAATAAATTCTTAAAATCATTCATCTGACATGTCCCTATAGCCACACGGACAAAAATTTATTCAAAGCAATATTTTTTCATGTTAGGGTTATTGACAAATATCCCCCTTTTTTGTTGTTATTTACTTGACGGTTTTCAACACTCTGGCAACAGCATGGGGCTAGAATACCCTCAACATTCAACATTATATTCTGTTGTAGGCTCTCTTATGGCACTAGCTCCTAGCGACGTACCGTGACCTCAAAAAAGGTGTAAGGAAAGTCTGATAAATAAATAAAAATTATAAGAAGGTAGTAATAGTTTTAGCTAATGGTTAGTTTAATGACGATTCAGGTGAGTGAAGAAAAAGTTCAGTTAGCCCCGTGAAGAGTCAATTAAAACCTAATTAAAAGGGCCACTTACACCCTGAAAGCACAGAAGTGTGCTTCGTAAGTGAACATAGGAAAGTGATGCTTGGCGGGTACATAGTATCGAAGTGTTGGGCTAGGAAGAAGCATACTTATTATGTGTAATACTTAATTAGGATTAACTAAGGCTGTCATTAGACTGTAGAATGCCCATAGCTTCACTACAAATCGAGCTAGGGAGACAAGGTTGGGATGTAGGTACTACATGTACAACAGTAGACCACAGTAGTGTACTGTACCCTACCACTCACTTGAAGGTAAAGATGACATCACTCACTGTACAACCGCTCAGTTTATGTGTAGTCACTAAAGAACCCTGGTAAACACGCTTTATGCGAAGAAGCTGCACTCCTGTTTGGCAAAGAATTTCGAATTCATCACATTGTAAGATTGCGTAGTTTGTTGCGCATAAAAAAAATTTTTGCACTCCATGATTACGACGTTGGCACATGCTATCAAATGAAGGAAGAGGTGTACCAGGCAAGTTCTGTCATTATCTTAACGCTACAACTTCACTGGGGAAAGTGGGGCTGAAGGAAATGACACCTTTGAAAGAGATGCTGCCATTTGAATCGTTTGTATGTCTTCATGATCCTCCGAGGTTACATGATCCGATCATGTGGAAGCCAAGGTCTTAGCAGCTTCTTCAATTTCAAATAAAAGTGTAGGCTTTGTGGAAAGGTTGGTTGTTCTCAACTGAGAAGATACAGGTTTCAACTGAGAAGATACAAATTTAGTTACCGCTGCTTTCTGTATTAAGAGGCACAGCAGTATTGCTTTAAAGCATGCCAGTACTATTTGGAATGATGCTTGTCAATTTAAGTGTTCAAAATCTCTTAGAAGTCTTTAGTGGCGTGCATGTATGTAGTTGCTCCAAAGTGCTCCAAAATGCATATTCAGGTGCTCCAAAGTGCCTCAAAATGCATATTTAGGTGCGCCAAACTGCTCCAAAGTTAACATCTTGATGCTTCAAAAATTGCTCCGTGTCTCACTTTGTGAGTGGCACCACTGGTGATTGTAAAAAAACGTTCTCGCAGCGCTCACATCAAACTTCCTGCCAGCGGCTATGTCGGTGTCCGAGCAGGATGACCTTGCTGCGCTGGGCCGCATATTGGAGCATCTCGCCAACGCCGTGAAAGTCAAAGAGGGAGTGCATCTCGGCAGGCTGCAAGGCGTCCTTTCGCAGCTGCCACGATCGGTGCTTGGACCTTAGAGTGCAAACCAGGACACCATAAGGCTGATCGCAAAGCAGTTCCCCGACCGCATTGTTGTGGCAACGGAAAACTATGTGTACACATGTTCGGGACTTTGGGAAGAACAGCCACGAACGAGCTGGGAAGCAACAATAGCTCGCCAGCGGCGACCCATCTGCCGAACTTCACTATGTCACCAGCAAGGTGTTGAAGTTTTTGATGATCTGTGGCTTTGACTTAACCCTTTGTGAGTTTACCTATATTTTTCAAGGCCAATAGAAATTATTTTTACTTTTCTGAGCTTTTTAACAGGTTAAAAATGATAAGCAAAAAATTTCAGGTTGATAGCATGGTTAGTTTGTTAGAAAAAAGTGGGACGTGTATGTCCCATTGGTGTATTTCGTGCCTCTTGAAAAGTGTGGGACAGCACTGTCCCATTGTCTCGTGACGGTGCTTTCCCGATTTCACTTGCGTGCTTACTCAGATTGAAAAGCACCAAAACAAGTGGGACAGAGCGGCACCTTGCAAGCTCCACATGTGAACTTTGTGCGGACCTCATTTCCAGTTTCTGAACACTATCTGCACCTTCTCCGTGAGATTCCTTTTCAGGGATTGTAATTGTCTCCTGTGAATCTGATTTCATCCGAGACTCCAACCATCTCCTGACCATTCTTCTGTCCCTGCTTGTTTTTTCGGAATGGCGCAGTCCTAGTGTAGTGCCTGAAAGTATGTCCATTTGTCGGTTGTCGTCCTAGCACAAGACGAGACCACATGTAGCTTATGTCGTTGTTGGCGTTGTGCTGTATGAACGCGTTGACGACAGCTGCGTCAAAGAGAAAATAAAAGATGCGGTACCAAGACTTCTTGGAACGTCTGTCAGAAGTGTAAGCATTTCGCTTTTGGTCGAACCCGTCAGCAGCTCCCATCCACAGGTTGTAGTCTGCCACGGCTTTCGGGCAGGTTACAGCCACTGAAGAGTAATCTTTCGTGGTGCTTCCACAGTTTCTGTTGGATCATGAAAGTTTGACAACAGGTGGACATCTTTGGTGTCGTGCCACTGATAAGCTGTAACCTGACCTTTAGTGCGCCACATGTACTCTCCTTTCTTGAGCTTATTGTTCTGTTTTAGTTCCACAGGCAAATCCTTTCTGCTCGTGCGGACAGTACCTGCAGCAAGGATGCTCCTCTCGGCGAGAGTTTCCATCAGCTTGGTGCACGTAAAGTAATTGTCGAAGAACAGCTGCATTCTCTGACAGGTTATGCACAACATGCTCTCCAAGGCTTTGGTTGGCTGGTCGCGATGTATTTCTTTCCTTCATATACCTCAAATTGAAGCAAATAGCCGGTCCTTGAGTCTGCCCTGCACCAAACTTTATATCCACGCTTTATGGGCTTCATCGGAAGGTACTGCTTCATGCTAGACCTTCCTTTGAAAGCAATCATGCTTTCATCAATGGCCTGATAGGATTATGGCAAGTACTCGTCCTGGAAGCTTCTGTTCAGCTTATTGATGAGGGGACGCAGTTTCGCAAGCCTATCGGAACCATCTTCCCATTTCTTCTTTTCTTTGCTGTGGTCGTTCACACGAAGGGAGTTCATGATGTACTGGAAACGCTTGAACGACATCACTTTGGCAATTTCTTCAGAGTTGAAAAGC
This sequence comes from Rhipicephalus sanguineus, assembly GCF_013339695.2. Lineage (NCBI taxonomy): Eukaryota > Metazoa > Arthropoda > Arachnida > Ixodida > Ixodidae > Rhipicephalus > Rhipicephalus sanguineus. Next base: position 19,866,602 of record NC_051185.1, read on the forward strand.
GAATCGTGGCTCCAATAATGGTAAAAGTGGTGCCGTGGTGACACGCTCATCAGCAGAAGCAAATCAAAATGAGCTCTTAGCTCATCTGCCGTGAGCACAGCCCACTTCGTCGTGTACTTTTCAGCACCAGCATGGTTAGTGTGCTCTAATATATCAGTCACCTCGTCGTCAAAATGCAACGCGAAGCAATCTATTGCACGTGGCACCGCCTTTTTCTTGAACTCGGGGTCCCATGATTTCGGACTCCCGAAAGAAATGTTTGGTTTATTTTCACTCCACCCTTCACCGATTTCTTCTTAAACAGCAGCTCCTTCGACATCGGTCTCTGTTACTTCCTGGTTGGCTCTTTTCCTGCTTTTTGAAGGTCTTTGTCAGCGTTTTTTGTTTTGTTTCTCTTTCGATGGTCCAGGTTTATCTTCATCTTCATCGAGACTCGAGTCTGGTGGCGCGAGCTCTGGCACGAACTCGTCTTCGCTGCTTTCTGCCTCGTCCTCACTTGTTTCAGGTTCGTCGGGCAGGCTGAAGAATAGTTCGAGTGCCTCTTCACGTGAAAGCAAGTCCGCTGAAATTGATAAGTCGAGAAATATATATGAACAAGAAGAGTTAGTGTCTGTTAGGCCTAGCAAAACTTGCCTGAAATTTTGGAGTATGCTGGCATTGACCGATATATCTAGCCTCCAAATTCTCCGATTTCAAAAATATTGGCACCGAAGCGTGCGTTAAACATCTGTCGAGAAGGGCAAAAAAGGAAAATCTTGCCATTCATCCTGAACTCTCGTAAATCCAGCCCTACGTGAGCGAAAATTCTGAACCCCGCAATTAAAACAAGACAAATTTCAAATAATCGTATCTATAACACCACCTATGTAACCGCATAGAAACTGCCGCAAAAAGCATTATCAGGGACCGATAAACGATGGCAGCACAATCCTTTGGCGCCAAGTTCGTCCACTTTTAACTGAGACAGCATTTTTGTCAGGAAAAAGTAGGACGTTTTTGTCTCATTATCCCTCAAAGGGTTAAAATGGATGGACAAATTTGGGGGAAAGGCCTATCAACGTTCCTCTGTACAGTGGGTTGTCTACTAGCCAGACTCCCACATTTTTGTGAACGGTTGCATGAGAAAGCTTCCAGAAAACAAGACAGAAAACCATTATTTAAAAGTGAATGCAATGCACCTGAGCATTGCAAATGTAAGTACAAAAAAATTTGCCGAAAAAAGAAGATTCATGACTTGAGTTTACAGGTGAACACTAAAGAAACCTTACTGCGAATGCAAAACACCCAAAAAAAGGGGATAGCGTCTTTTCCAGGTGAAACCGCTGTCCCGAAACAATGTGACTATTTTGCACTGTAGCAATATTGAATGGAAAGAGAAAAGTGAGTCAGAACGTCGCAGGCATGCCTTTGCAGGTTCTTGATGACCAACGGCCACCGAGCTCTTGTCTAAACTCATCGTCGCTCAGGCAAGGCACCCCCCGGAGCTTCAGGCCAAACTCCACAATACTTGTCAGCAACACACCTCGGTTTTCACCAATGGTGCCGAACATGTAGTTATCACAGCTTACAAAGAAAACGCTGCCTTATTTACATTTCAACTGTCACAACAAAGGAGACAGAAATGTAGTGCTTACACATCCTTGGTATCACCACACACAAATGACAAATATTACACATGAAAACAGTGAACTGAACTTTCCGTCAGAACAATGAGGTCGGGAGGTCGCTCATTTTTACATAGGCGTGGCCACCCACATGTCCTGCACGTCCACTAAGGCCTTGGCACTGCCGCGAACACTTAGTTCATGATGTGCATGCAATACTTTTAAGAAAGCTAGTGTACTGACAAATTTGGTGCCTGATGTCAATGATGGGGATGCCTACTGTTTACCCCACTCTCATTTCAAACGGGTTTTCTCACACCTCTTGAAAACCAGAAGCAGCAGTTCACTCTGTAAATTTTCATCTCCTTCAAGTTCTTGGAAGGTGTATAGCTAGGCCATTGGTCTCGGCACCATAAGGTATCCACCTATTGAGATACAGGTTGAAGACATAGCAACTGCTTGTGGCTTGCAATGGTGTTACGGTGTCCTTGCAGTTTACAAAGCCCACAAGGTAATACTGCAAGACTTGGTCTCCACTCTCCTGATATTTCACTATCAGATATTCATTCAATCTGATTTTCGTAGCCCTTGACGATCTCAAAAGTTTCAGGAAGAGAAAAAGAAGCGTTTGGGTCACCGACTTCCCATACTCGAAAGGGCCTAGACAGAACGCATTGCACTTGTTATCTGCGTGGTGGTTGTTGATGACTGCAATTTCAAGATAAGCATGGTTGAAACAGTCCTGAACTGTTCGTCTGTCCAGCGAATCAGAAACACACAGGTCCAGTATGCAGCCGAGCCGGGAAAATGCTGCTGCACGAGTGCAGCGCCTGCACTTTATTACCACAGTCTCACAGCTTTCGACTATTCAGTGGCAAAGGATTTGTTACCACTCTCGTAAGTGGACCATTCTCTTGAGCCTTCCGCACATGCGAATGAACGCATGAATCATGGCCTGGCTGATAGGGGGTACAGACACGTTGTCACGGTCCTTTTACACATATGCACAGAAGTGCTCCTTCCCACTTTAGAGCTACGGTGAATCAGGTGAAGGATTTTCCTTAGCACAGTTATGACGTCTCTGGCTTGCTGTTCGTCCATTCAGCGAATCAGAAACACACAGGTCCAGTATATAGCCGAGCCGGGAAAATGCTGCTGCATGAGTGCAGCACCTGCACTTTATTACCACAGTCTCACAGCTTTCGTCTACTTCAGTGGCGAAGGATTTGTTACCACTCTCGTAAGTGGACCATTCTCTTGAGCCTTTCGCAGATGCGAATGAACGCATGAATCGTGGCCTGGCTGATAGGGGGTACAGACACATTGTTACGGTCCTTTTACACATATGCACAGAAGTGCTCCTTCCCACTTTAGTGCTACGGTGAATAAGGTGAAGGATTTCCCTTAGCACAGTTACGACGTCTCTGGGTTGCTGTTCGTCCATTCAGCGAATCAGAAACACACAGGTCCAGTATATAGCCGAGCTGGGAAAATGCTGCTGCATGAGTGCAGCACCTGCACTTTATTACCAGTGTCTCACAGCTTTCGTCTACTTCAGTGGCAAAGGATTTGTTACCACTCTCGTAAGTGGACCATTCTCTTGAGCCTTCCGCAGATGCGAATGAACGCATGAATCTGGCCTGGCTGATAGGGGGTACAGACACGTTGTCACGGTCCTTTTACACATATGCACAGAAGTGCTCCTTCCCACTTTAGTGCTACGGTGAATAAGGTGAAGGATTTCCCTTAGCACAGTTACGACGTCTCTGGGTTGCTGTTCGTCCATTCAGCGAATCAGAAACACACAGGTCTAGTATATAGCCGAGCCGGGAAAATGCTGCTGCATGAGTGCAGCACCTGCACTTTATTACCACAGTCTCACAGCTTTCGTCTACTTCAGTGGCGAAGGATTTGTTACCACTCTCGTAAGTGGACCATTCTCTTGAGCCTTCCGCAGATGCAAATGAACGCATGAATCGTGGCCTGGCTGGTGGGGGGTATGTTGTGTAGGGCAGGAGCGGTGGCGTAGCGGGCGGCGGGCCGACGGAGAGGCCGAACGACGGGAGGGCGCGCGGAGTGACGACGCAGAGACCAAGCTTCGGCGAGACTGACGGGAGACTGCTCTCCCGCGTTTATTGCAGGCGGTTTTAAGGAGAGAGAGGAAAGGCTATTGGTCAGCGAGGCACGGGTCACATGACCGGCATGACCACGCCGGATTGGTGGTAGCACAGAGGCATGGCAGAGACCCAGCTCCCCCCAGTAGCATGAACAGAAAGCACAACAGCACTGGTGTCTCAGCATGGCACCAGGGGTCGCACGACACAACAGGGTACAGACACGTTGTTACGGTCCTTTTACACATATGCACAGAAGTGCTCCTTCCCACTTTAGTGCTACGGTGAATCAGGTGAAGGATTTCCCTTAGCACAGTTATGACGTCTCTGGGTTGCTGTTCGTCCATTCAGCGAATCAGAAACACACAGGTCCAGTATATAGCCGAGCCGGGAAAATGCTGCTGCATGAGTGCAGCACCTGCACTTTATTACCACAGTCTCACAGCTTTCGTCTACTTCAGTGGCGAAGGATTTGTTACCACTCTCGTAAGTGGACCATTCTCTTGAGCCTTCCGCAGATGCGAATGAACGCATGAATCGTGGCCTGGCTGGTAGGGGGTACAGACACGTTGTCACGGTCCTTTTACACATATGCACAGAAGTGCTCCTTCCCACTTTAGTGCTACGGTGAATCAGGTGAAGGATTTCCCTTAGCACAGTTATGACGTCTCTGGGTTGCTGTTCGTCCATTCAGCGAATCAGAAACACACAGGTCCAGTATATAGCCGAGCCGGGAAAATGCTGCTGCATGAGTGCAGCACCTGCACTTTATTACCACAGTCTCACAGCTTTCGTCTACTTCAGTGGCGAAGGATTTGTTACCACTCTCGTAAGTGGACCATTCTCTTGAGCCTTCCGCAGATGCGAATGAACGCATGAATCGTGGCCTGGCTGGTAGGGGGTACAGACACGTTGTCACGGTCCTTTTACACATATATGCACAGAAGTGCTCCTTCCCACTTTAGTGCTACGGTGAATCAGGTGAAGGATTTCCCTTAGCACAGTTATGACGTCTCTGGGTTGCTGCTCCTCTATTCTAGCAGAGACAATTTGAGGGACATATCTTGCAAGTGCACCTGCAAGGTTATTAAGAAAAAGCTGCTGCACTGCTTCTGTATCAATTTCAGCTTCACAGATGCACTTGATTAGATCTTCAAAGGAGGAACTCTCCAGAACTCTAGAATGTCTTGGAAGGAGTATATGCCATTGGTATTGGCACCATGTGGTATCCACCTATTTAGGTAGAGGTTTAAAACATAGCAACTGCTCGTTGCTTGCGACGGCGTTATGGTGTTCTTGGAGGTTACAAATGCCACTAAGTAAAAGTGCGTTACCTGGTCTGAACCTTCTTGATATTTGGTTATCAAACATTCGCATAATTTCATTTTTGTGTCCCTTGACGATCTCGTTAGTCTGACGAACAGAAAAAGAGGTGCACGGGTTAGGGACTTTCCATACTCGAAAGGCTCTGGGCACGTTATGTTGTATTTGTCATCTTCAGGGAGCTCGGTAATGTTTGAAACACTAGGGTAAATATGATCGAAACAATTCTGAACTATTCCTCCATTAAGCCAGTCAGGAGCAAACAGGTGAAGTATGAATGTGAGCCGAGAAAGTGCTGCTGCATGAATGCAGCACCTGCACTTTGTTGCAATTGTTTCGCAATTCGCCACTAGTTCAGTGGCAAATGATCTCCGATTATTCACATAAGAGGCCCATTCTCTCGTTTCAGAGGGCTTTTTTCACACTTCTTGTATACCAAAAGCTGCAGTTCATTTTGCAGTTTTTCACTTGCTTCAATGTCTTGGAAGCAGTATATGCCGCTGGTATTGCTACCATGTGGTATCCACCTGTTTAGATACAGGTTTAAAACATAACTATTATCAGTGACCGATAAACGATGGCAGCACAATCCTTTGGCGCCAAGTTCGTCCAATTTTAACTGCGACAGCGTTTTTGTCAGTAAAAAGTGTGACGTTTATGTCCCATTATCCCTCAAAGGGTTAAAATGGATGGACAAATTTGGGGGAAATGCCTATCAACGTTCCTCTGTACAGTGGGTTGTCCAGTAGCCAGACTCCCACATTTTTGTGAACGGTTGCATGAGAAAGCTTCCAGAAAACAATACAGGGAACTATTATTTAAAATTGAATGCAATGCACCTGAGCATTGCATATGTAAGTACAAAAAAAATTTGCCGAAAAAACAAGATTCAGCACTCCTGTTTCAGGTGAACCCTGAAGAAACCTTACTGCGAATGCAAAACACCCAAGAAAGGAGATAGCGTCTTCTCCAGGGTAAACCGCTGTCCCGAAACAATGTGACCATATTTTGTACTGTAGCAATATTGAATGGAAAGAGAAAAGTGAGTCAGAACGTCGAAGGCATGCCTTTGCAGGTTCTTGATGAAAGCGTTGCCCGACCAACGGCCACCAAGCTCTTGCCTAAACTCGTCATTGCTCAGGCAAGGCACCCCCCGGAGCTTCAGGCCAAACTCCACAAGAGTTGTCAGCAACACACCTCGGCCTTCCACCAATGGTGCCGAACATGTAGTTATCACAGCTTACAAAGAAAACGCTGCCTTATTTACATTTCAACAATCACAACAATGGAGACAAAAATAACATAGTGCCTACACATCCTTGGTATCACCACACACAAATGACAAATATTATACATGAAAACAGTGAACTGGACTTTCCGTCGGCACGATGAGGTCAGGAGGTCGCTCACTTTCACATAAGCGTGGCCACCCACATGTCCTGCACGTCCACTAAGGCCTTGGCACTGCCACAAACACTTAGTTCATGATGTCTATACAATACTTTTAAAAAAGCTAGTGTACTGACAAATTTGGTGCCTGATGTCAATGATGGGGATGCCTACTGTTTACCCCACTCTCGTTTCAAAGGCGTTTTCTCACACCTCCTGAAAACAAAAAGCAGCAGTTCACTCTGTAAATTTTCATCTCCTTCAAGTTCTTGGAAGGTGTATAGGCCATTGGTCTCGGCGCCATAAGGTATCACCCTATTGAGATACAGGTTCAAGACATACCAACTGCTTGCGACTTGCAATGGTGTTACAGTGTCCTTGCAGTTTACAAAGCCCACAAGGTAATACTGCAAGACTTGGTCTCCACTCTCCTGATATTTGACGATCAGATATTCATTCAATCTGATTTTCGTAGCCCTCGACGATCTCAAAAGTTTCAGGAAGAGAAAAAGAGGTGTGTGGGTCACCGACTTCCCATACTCGAAAGGGCCTGGACAGAATGCATTGCACTTATCATCTGCGTGGAGGTCGTTGATGACTGCAACTCCAAAATAAGCATGGTCAAAACAGTCCTGAACTGTTCGTCCAGCGAATCAGAAACAGGTCCAGTATGTAGCCGAGCCGGGAAAATGCTGCTGCACGAGTGCAGCACCTGCACTTTATTACCACAGTCTCACAGCTTTTCGACTACTTCAGTGTCAAAGGATTTGTTACCATTCTCGTAAGTGGACCATTCTCTTGAGCCTTCCGCAGATGCGAATGAACGCATGAATCGTGGCTTGGCTGATAGGGGGTACAGACACGTCAGAGTCCTTTTACACATATGCACAGAAGTGCTCCTTCCCACTTTAGTGCTACGGTGAATCAGGTGAAGGATTTCCCTTAGCACAGTTATGACATCTCTGGGTTGCTGCTCCTCAATTCTGGCAGAGACAATTTGAGGGACATATCTTGCAAGTACACCTGCAAGGTTATTGAGATACAGCTGCTGTGCTGCTTCTGTGTCAATTTCAGCTTCACAGATGCAGTTGACTAGATCTTTAAAGGGGGACATCTCCATACTTCTGCTGTTTTCTTCTAGCCAATCCTGCAGGTGTTGACGAAATTGTGTGAGTCTGGCTAGGAGGAACCCTCCAGAATTCCAGAATGTCTTGGAAGGAGTATATGCCATTGGTATAGGCGCCATGTAGTATCCACCCGTTTAGGTAGAGGTTTAAAACATAGCAACTGCTCGTTGCTTGCGACGGCGTTATGGTGTCCTTGGACGTTACAAATGCCACTAGGTAAAAGTGCGTAACCTGGTCTCCACTTTCCTCATACTTAACTATCAAATATTCACTCAACCTGACTTTTGTGAACCTTGACGATCTCATCAGTCTAAGGAACAGAAAAAAAGAGGTGTATGGGTAACGAACTTCCCATACTCAAAAGGCCCTGGGCACAATGCATTGCATTTGTCCTCTTCATGGAGTATGAATGTGAGCCGAGAAAGTGGTGCTGCATGAACGCAGCACCTGCACTTTGTTGCAATCGTTTCACAATTCGCGCCAAGTTCAGCGACAAATGATCTCCGATTACATAAGAGGCCCATTCTCTCGTTTCAGAGGTTTTTTTTTTTCACACTTCTTGTATACCAGAAGCAGCAGTTCACTTTGCAGTTTTTCACTTGCTTCAGTCTCTTGGAAGGAGTATATGCCGCTGGTATTCCTCCATGTGGTATCCACCTGTTTAGATAGATGTTTAAAACATAACTACTCGATGCTTGGGGCGTCGTTATGGTGTTCTTGGAGGTTACGAATGCCACTAAGCGCGTAACCCGGTCTGCATTTTCTTGATATTTAGTTATCAAATATTCACATAAGTTAATTTCAGTGTCCCTTGACGATCTCGTTGTTTTTGTATACCAGAAGCAGCAGTTCGTTTTGCAGTTTTTCACTTGCTTCAATCTCTTGGAAGGAGTATATGCCACTGGTATTCCTCCATGTGGTATCCACCTGTTTAGATAGAGGTTTAAAACATAACTACTCGATGCTTGGGGCGTTGTTATGGTGTTCTTGGAGGTTACGAATGCCACTAAGTAAAAGCGCGTAACCCGGTCTGCATTTTCTTGATATTTAGTTATCAAACATTCACATAAGTTAATTTCTTTGTCCCTTGACAATCTCGTCGTTTTTGTATACCAGAAGCAGCAGTTCATTTTGCAGTTTTTCACTTGCTTCAATCTCTTGGAAGGAGTATATGCCGCTGGTATTCCTCCATGTGGTATCCACATGTTTAGATAGAGGTTTAAAACATAACTACTCGATGCTTGGGGAGTCGTTATGGTGTTCTTGGAGGTTACGAATGCCACTAAGTAAAAGTGCGTAACCCGGTCTGCATTTTCTTGATATTTGGTTATCAAATATTGACATAATAATTTCTGTGTCCCTTGACGTTCTCGTCGTTCTTGTATACCAGAAGCAGCAGTTCATTTTGCAGTTTTTCACTCGCTTCAATCTCTTGGAAGGAGTATATGCCGCTGGTGTTCCTCCATGTGGTATCCACCTGTTTAGATGGAGCTTTAAAACATTACTCGATGCTTGGGACGTCGTTATGGTGTTCTTGGAGGTTACGACTGCCACTGAGTAAAAGTGCGTAACCTGGTCTGGATTTTCTTGATATTTGGTTATCAAATATTCACATAAGTTAATTTCTGTGTCCCTTGACGATCTCGTCGTTCTTGTATACCAGAAGCAGCAGTTCATTCTGCAGTTTTTCACTTGCTTCAATCTCTTGGAAGGAGTATATGCCGCTGGTGTTTCTTCATGTGGTATCCACCTGTTTAGATAGAGGTTTAAAACATAACTACTCGATGCTTGGGACGTCGTTATGGTGTTCTTGGAGGTTACGAATGCCACTAAGTAAAAGTGCGTAACCTGTTCTGCATTTTCTTGATATTTGATTATCAAACATTCGCATAATTTGATTTTTGTGTCCCTTGACGACCTCGTCAGTCTGACGAACAGAAAAAGAGGTGCACGGGTTAGGGACTTTCCATACTCGAAAGGCCCTGGGCACGGTATGTTGCATTTGTCATCTTCAGGGAGCTCGTTAATGTTTGAAACACTCGGGTAAATATGATCGAAACAATCCTGAACTGTTCCTCCATTAAGCCAGTCAGGAGCAAACAGGTGAAGTATGAATGTGAGCCAAGAAAGTGCTGCTGCATGAACGCAGCACCTGCACTTTGTTGCAATCGTTTCACAAATCGCTACTAGTTCAGTGACAAATGATCTCCGATTATTCACATAAGAGGCCCATTTTCTTGCCCCTTCAGTAGCTGCAAATGAACGCATAAATCTTGGCCTGGTCGATAAGGGGAATAGGCACATGGTCACAGTCTTCGTACAAATGTGCACAGAGCTGCCCTTTGAGACTTTTGTACCACAGTGTACTAGGCGGAGTATTTCGTTCAATACAGTTTGCTGTTCCTGTATTCTAGTAGACACCATTTGTGGCATGTATTTTGCAAGTGATCAGTCTTGTTCTTTCAGAACATGTTTTTGTACTTACATTTGCAATGCTCAGGTGCATTACATTCATTTTTAAGTAATGATTTTCTCTCTTGTTTTCTTGGAGCTTTCTCATTTAATGTTTAGCTTTACACACCGTAGTTAATGCATAGCCTAATTTGAAGAAAAGTTGCAACTTCTACGACACAACAGATTTGGACGTGAAGCACAATGTTGCTTAGTTGCTCAACTCGTACAATCGCATTGAAGTGGCAGTCGTGTGTTATCAAAAAAGTCCCATATGCTCGCTTGGTCTAATATGGTGGTCGAAAACCTGTGTATGTAGTGACTGTCCTCGAATTTTAACTGTTGTTCCTTCTACATGCATGCATTTCTTTGAAATTCAAGTGGCTGATTGTGTGCTGAATGGACTAAATGATCACAGTATCGATGCAGTGTTAGTGCGTGAATCAACGTTGCATACCACAAGACTGCCATGTCCAAAGTGTCATTGAAAGACAATGTTAAGAATTGCTCAATGTGCTTTTGAGGAATTGAGCTTTCAGAAAATAAAAGCTGTTGGTACCAGTGTGTTAATTGTTTTTATGTGTCTCTACCTCCCTGCTGTGTTTAGCCCCACCATGTCTGATGGACAATGTGCTGTTCTGTATTCAGTTATGGAGCATACAGTTTTGTACAGGTAATTGACAAGCTAGAATATCGATACTCGAGGGCTGCAATGAGACTGAATTGGTCATGAGAGCAATAGCTTTAACATAATAGCATTTAAGATCTTGCTTTGCAGAAATTCTGACGACTGTGGCGTTTCTTGTGAGCGGAAAATCTGCGTTGTCTATGATCTAAAATTTGGTTCGAGAGGCATTCGAACTCGGGCTGTCTACGTGGCAAGCAGATGTTCTATCCCAGAGCCATGCCAGTGCTTGCAACTACTTAGCAAAAAACTATACGCACATTGTGCATTGCGAGAAGTCTCAACGCATGTAATATTGCATGGCTGAAGCGTAGAATCACGCCAGGCATGAAAACGTGAGAGTTGTGCAACGAGTGGGTGATTTAAAGGCTAACCCATTACAAAGCGCTCAGGCATAATCATTATCAGCAACAGCATCATCAAAGCGTGGAGCTGCATAAATGCGAGTATTACAAAGACACAGTGGGTACTTTTCTGATTCGCAGAATGATAATGATGAAACAAACATTCCATTTGCCGAAACAGTGTTCCCGAGCTCATAAGCTCGGGGTTCACCCTAGGTGGGAGGGTCCCTCAGTCCAGGAATCTTCTGGCCGCGATTGCCTCCCGGGCCCTGGCGATGAATGATGAATTATGATGTGGTGAGCACTGGGCAACTTTACTTGTAGTAGACATTCTAAGGAAGTTTAAAATGGCCGAAGTTACATGTACACACGTTCCTTATGGCACGGTTGAGGTGCCCACCGTGAAGCAAAGTTTAGCTAGTGAATGTCACTTTCTACCCTCCAGGACCGAGTCCTGAGGTGGGACTGAGGAGGTAGTGGAGGCCTACCACGACTGGTAGTCTGACGTTATGCCACACTAAGTGGTGACGGACGCTTACTGGGACTGGATCACAGTCCTCCCTCTCTCCCCTCCGGCTCCTCCCCTTTCTTAAAAAGGGAAATAGTTTCTTCACTCACTCACTCTTGAAGGCAAAGCTCAAGCGTCCTCATAGTTTTTAATATCCAGCTATGTTTTTCTTGCCCTTTGGTTTTAACGTTTTAGCCTGCAGTGACCTTCCATATCATGTCATGAAGGAAAATGCCGTCTGCTAATAGCCTAACCTATCCTGGACACTGGTTGGGAGCCTTGGTTATCAAGCCACAGCCTGAGTGACCATCACAGTCTGATTGAATAGGCCTGGGAGACTGCTGTCAAGTTCACAGCCCAACGAGGGTGAGACTATGAAGCCTGCTCCGAATAAAGTTTCTGCCTACTTTCCGCATCTGCACGATTCTAACAGGCAATTTTTTTATTCGCTAGATGTCCTCCTCAGATTTGTGTTTGCGTTACAATCGAGCTCAAAAGTGAAATCGGCATCAAGTTATTCTTTCGAGATGAGTAATGTTGCTCATAGAATGGGGTAAAGAAAAGAACACGATGACACACATGGAGCGCAAACTATCAACAGTTTATTGACGGGAGTGGTGGGACCCTTTTTATTCATTTTCACAACAACATTGCGCATTGCAGCAGTGCAATTTTACAAAATGCGTACGACGGCAGTGCAAATTCAAATCACAAAAAACATCACCGTGCACGCGCCATGTCACTCAGATATGCCGGTTCCTTCTTAGATAAAATGATGGGAGCTGTGCTAAATGCTATTACACCGGCCCTTTAGAATTGTGATGGTGTGGGCGTTACTCTCATCAGTAAACTGTTGATAGTTTGCACTCTGAGCATTGTGTTTTAGCGAAGCTGCTTAGCAAATTGTTGCTTGTCCAACGAACATTAGATTGCCCTTCGTTTGCTGCCCCACAGTGGACGAGGTGAAGACAATAATAGATTATACATGCATACAACGGGGGTCTCAAAATGTGTTCATGCAGACCTGCTGACCTTTTAAAGGGGATGTATAGCATTGATCGAGAATGGTTCTTGAGCAACGACTCCCATTCTCTTGCTCTTGGAGCTGCATAATTTTTCACTTGCATAACGCCGTCCTTGGTTGCAACGCCGTCCTTGGTGAGGGTTGCAATGAGACCACAAAACATGCCCTTTGCACTGATAGGTTGCCAAGAGGCAGAGGGAAGTCATGCTTTTGGGTGAAACACTTGGCACCTTTTTTTTTTAGAATTATTCCTGTGCCCGCATTGAAGAACCTGAGTTACCTTCTATGACATGCTTTGGAAGTTGGTCATACTATAGGGTGTACTTTCTTGACGTGTAGATTGTGGCTCATGTCCTGTGACCTCATATCAAAAGGACTCTGGTCATGGTGAACTTTATTGACCTGTAGAGTGTGGCTCATGTCCTGGCACACAAGACAAGGCAGTGTAAGGTTATGATTATGAAAATGGTATGGAGGAGAAGTAGGGTGTTGTTAGTTCCAGGCGGATCTAGCCTTGCAAGGTATGCTGGCAATTGCCCCGCCCGGTTGATTCCAGCTCGAAGCTAAAATTATGTGCATGGTAGCGCGTATAAAGCACTTTCATTGGCAAAGCTGACAAACCAAGATTACATGGCTAAGTACTGTGGTTCTGCCTGTTAAGTCGGAAGATTGATTGGATTGCACGAACTAGGGGCGTAGCATGCTGATGTCCCCTCAAGCACTAATATGGCTGTGTGCGTGCATTATCATCGGGAACAAATCGGCCACTGAAGTACTTAATTAAGTTAATGTTCCTAATTTCCTAATCTAGTACAGCGGCAGGGGCGCAACTAGGATTTTTTTTTCGGGAGGGGGGAGGTGGGGGGGGGGGGGGTTCAACGATCCTTTATGTATTTCCTGCGTCTGTTATTATAATAACAATTGTTGAGGTTTTACGTCGGAAAGCCGCGTCATGATTATGAGACGCCGTAGTGGAGGGCTGCGGAAATTTCGACCACCAGGGTTTCTTTAACACACGTGCACCTAAATCGAAGTGGGCTTGCTAGCATTTCGCTTCCGTCGAAATGCGGCCGCCACTGCCCGGATTCGAACCGGCGACCTTTGTGTCAGCAGTCGTGCACCATAACTACTAGACCAGCGCGGCTGGTCGAAACGTTCGAAAAAAAAAAAACGCACGTGAAACCGAAACCGAAACCATCCGTCGCAAAGAACCAATCAGCGCGTCATTGTAACTCCGTTTCTTTTGTTTTGTTTTGTGTTTGTCTTTCTAAGGCTTCGTGCTTTTGATGGTTTTGATTCACGAGCATACGATCACCTGCACGCGCTGCCCACGCTGCACGCGCTATGGTTCGAGCAAGGGCCCACGCGTCCCATTCTGCGCCGTGATTAGGTTTGGAACACCGATCAGTGTGCTTTGTTCGGCAGCGACGCGGAGTCATGTATCGGTAAGTTCAAAATCGTTTCACGTAACTGTGCTCACGGCGATATCGCTGAACATGATTTTATCCATGGAGCTTAAGATCGACGGTCGGTCTTTGTTATCTACAATGGCTTAATATTATTATGATCGGCTGATAATTGCGTTCACCGAATCAAAATTGTGAATTGCCATGATGCTAATTGTAGGAACGGTCCACGATCGTGTACACCATGTCCGCTACTGGCAAATTAGTGGCTTCGCGTTGTTTTCAGACGACGCGGAGTTTTTCGTTCGATTCTTCCACGCGCTCCTTTGTCATATAGGTCTGTGAAACGCGTTTCAGATTGCTTCTCACACATTATTCTTGGAAGGTATTCAGAGAGTATTGGAGGATGCATCTGGCGCTAGTTGTCACCACCTCTGTTAAAACTGTAAACACGATATATTACCTTTGCATGCAATCGGAACGTGGTAAAAAAAAAAAATGCTGAATGGCGTTTTTACTTTGCACATCTCGCCACTTAGCGTAGGCATATAAAGCATATATAGCATATAAAGATAATTAACTCATTCGAAATATTTGAAATGTGAATTTTATTTCGTTAATTGTTGGTGCTGTAAAAATGTACGCACAAAGCAGTCTTCCTCAAAGCCGATTAAGCGCTTTCCATTAATTTTTTCTCCGGGCCCTACAATTATAATTTTTTAGGGCGAAAAAATGTTTTCATATTTTATAAGAAAGGGACACCCGAACGCGTGTACATAATATATGTGATTGACTTAAAAATTGAGTTTAATTCACAGCTCTAGTTAATTACATCAGTATATTCACCTGGAGCTAAGTAAGCGTTCTTTAAATAATAGTTCTCTGTTTGCTCCTTTTTAAAACTAGCCATATGGTTTGCTGCTTATGAAAGCTTAATTTTCTATAGCTGCTGTTGGCCTTTCGAGACTCTATTGTTTATTGTAGCAGATGCATAGCTTTTTTTTTTCTTGCTGAGGTTTTGCTGAAAAACTGCATTTTATGGCACGTGTCGATCGTTTAATGTAACACTTAGATCACTGGCTTGCAAAGTTTCTGAATCAAATTAATACGTACTAACGTTGCATCGGCTGCAACTTTTCCTGCGAACGAAATAAAACTTTCATTTATATAAGAAAATTACGGCAGCTTCGCACTAGTGGTGGTGCCAAGCCTGAAGGAACAGCTGAGCTGGGCGGCGCCTTCCTTGTTTTTCTTTATTATTCTCTTTCTCTTGCTCTCTTTTTGCACATGTTTTTGTCGGTTTCTTTCTATTCCTTTCTTTATCTATTCCTTGCTCTTTCTCGCGCTTTCTATCTCTTTTTTCTCTTTCTTCCCTTTCTCTCGCTTATCTCACATCCTCTTTATTTCTCTTTTTTTTTCCCTCTCTGTCTTGCTGTTTTTTTCTATCTCTTCTTTTTGTTTCTTTTCATCTGTCTCTGTATCTTTTATCTCTTCCCTTTCTTCCTCTCTATTTCTCTCTTTCTATCCCTAATTTCTCTCTCTGTACTCGTTTTCTCTCGCCGGGGGGGGGGGGGGTTGATCCCCCCCCAAATATTTCGATTTTGCATGTGCATATACCACGCACGAACATACAAAAACGAGGTTGAACCCCCCCCCCAAAAAAAAAAAATATATATATATATATATACTATATATATATATATATATATCTGGCTACGCTTGTCTCTCGCATCTGGGTTATTGCGTCCCACGCTGGACAAATAGGCTCAGCAGGAGAGCGCGCGCCGGCCGAGATTGCGTTGCACGCGCTAGGCGCAGCTGTGCCAGGTGCTAGGCGACGCGAGATTCCGTGTCGAGGCCGTTCAACAGTTCCACTGTTTAATACAGGCAAGTAATAGCGTCAAGCGTCACATTAATGATCAGCACAAGGGACGTAGCCAGAAATTTTGTAGCGTTAGCTACACTTGCCTAGCCGGAGCCGATTTCGCATGGATCCTCATGAGCCGTGCTGCGCATGCGCGAGGATCAGTGATGTCACACAGCTGGCTCACCGGAGCCGGCATCTCACGCGCTCTCCGCCACCGCCGCGCGCGACTCGCCGCTGCTGGTCTGCGCATTCGATAGTGACGTTGTAGCCATGGCAGACACACTGGCGCCGGTGCGCGGGACACAGCGATGGAGCCGCTTGATAGCGCCTCTGACTGGCGTCTGCCGTTTGCAGGTGGGTAACGCCATGGAGAAGGAGAGCGCAAATGCTGCTGAACGGCGCAGAAGAGCCGAGAAGCTTATCTAATCGGACCCCGAAGTAGTTGCCTGGCAATTAGCGGTTCAGCGTACGAAGAATGAACAGGAGTCTAATAATACTAGACAATCTGGAAAGCTAAGAATAATCAGCTGAACCTTTGCTAACGCTTCGTATACCCTGGCATAGCCGAGCTAAGCCACTGCAATTTTTTCTCGGGGGGATCAGCTATACTTTATGTACGTTCGTGCGTGCGTTTGTATATGTGTGCGTGTAAATACACATGCGAAATGTGCCCCACCCGCACCCCGGCTTGTCAATGATCAGCACCATAAGATGTGATCTGTCTGCGTGAATTGAGCAAGAACAGGTAATCCGAAAGGGCAAAATCCTTTTTTTCTAAACAGCAGACGCGCACGTACACACATTGAAAGGGTGTCAAGTTCTCGACATCGCACACTGAGTTGTCCGTTGCCTGAATATTTCGTACGTAGGAGCAGATATCGACTTAACAAGCCTACGATCTAACCCGCTTCGAGTTGCGTCTGAAGATTTCGGAAAAATCCACGTCACCAGAAAGGCTCAGCCGCTTAACTTTCGAAACCGAAACTGGGCAACGCGCTCGCAAAAGAATCGACCAATCAGCGTCGGCGCTGCGCTCCCGCGTTTGGTTTCACTGGTTTCACGCGCACACTTGCACGTGCCGTGGTTCGAGCCGTGTGCCGTGCGTTCCTTGACTCGGGTGTTCGAAAAACCACCGTCATTGTGCCGTGGGCAGCGTTTAGAAGCAGTCATGTCCCGGTAAGCTCTCTTCCCCGATATCGCAAGACTCGGGCCGTCGCGTTTGTTAGCCTATCGGCTATCTGATACGCTATCTATCTTACTTTAATACTTGCAAGGAACGAACGTATCGCTCATCAGTGCGAAACTTGGGATTTTAGGCGTTTATCCATTCGTGACTGCTGGTGCTCGGCCTGATATAACCGCTCATTGACGTAGGTTTAAATGTGTGCGGATGATGTTTAATCTCGCGATCGCCCATAGCGCCGAATTTGTGGTTTTGCGACCACAATACGAGACGCCAATGTACTTTCTTGATGTGCGTTCGATGTTCTTTGTTAAACAAAGACGTCCACGAAACGCGTTTATTCGCTATTAATCGAGCCTTGAAGGGGTTTCGGAGAGCGTTCGAAGTCGTCTTACGCAATAATTCGTTACTTAATTAAATTGCCCTGGGATTAACACCGTTGTCTGGCTATCTGCCGTTAATTGGAACGCGTTCCAAATCATGGCGACCTGCGATTTGTAACCCTGTTAACCAGTGCGCGTTCTATGATTGCCGGGTTATGGCGATAAATTATAGTTTACGGAGGCTGTATGCTGTATTCTTTTTTTTTGTACTTAGAAAAAAAAAAGGCAATGCAGTTTTCCTCGGCCGAACGCCGTCCAGTGTTCAGTCAGATCTAAAAGCTCACTGCTATCGAACTTGTGTGCGGTAATTGATACGTACGAGCTGCACATAAAAAAATAAAATAATGAATTAAAAAGCTTTCACATGGGCTAACAGTGGGGCAGATTGATTAATTGGTTGAAAATCGGATTGGCCCGGCCTTCTAATTGACACGTTTCCTTAAAAAAAGAAAACTGTGTTAGTATATCGTTTCAGCTTCTAATACTGGAAGTTGAGTTTTACTGCTTTAATGGGCCCTCAGTTGATTTTGTAGCAGGGTTGATCATGAGCACATATTGTCGTGCATCCATTTTTCAACCAGGCCTACGTGATCATTCCGTACATTCATACTTCTGTGAGGACAAGTGCAAGATGCATAGTTCTTGTGAAATTGCATATTGCAGTGTGTTATATGTTCCACCCTCTCTATATTTTTTTGCTGCGCACCTATTGATAAAGCACCATATTTTCTAAATTCTATGAGTCTGCAGTACACACTTGATATGTAAGATATGACCACACATCATGTACTTCTAGCATATTTTCAATGATGAATGCTGTGTATTCTAAGGCACACTTGGACTTCTCTTCAAATTTACTGCACCCTTGTTAAGCACTACTTCTGATTAATTGTAACGAGCCTTATGTTAATCAGACACATTATAACACACATTTTTTTCATACAGGTTGAAATTAAAACGGTACTTCCCTCAAGATATTGTAATGTGCATACCTACATTCATACTAATTACCCTCGAGACATCGTAATGTGCATGCGTAAATTCATACTAATTAAAAAAATACAGTATTGTTGATGGTTCCCTTATTAGATTTTCATGGAGAAACAGAACATGTGATTTGTAATTTTCACCCAGAAACAGCAAGAATTGTATCAAAGTTCAAAGGCACCTTTGTTAGTCTGACATAGTATTAGAGGTTGGCAGATAAAGATTAGAGACTGGAGGATGAAAGTTCAAAGATGCATGTTGCAGTTTTTGTATTTTTTCTAATGCGCATTTCGTATCTTAACAAATTATTCTGGAAAAAAAAGGGGGGGGGGGGGGCGGCTTTATAGTGGAGTGTGTTGGCATGCTTCATAATCATAACGTGTTTGTGGCACGTAAAACCTCAGAAAGTATTGTAATTAGAGTCTAGTGTAAATACGGTACTTCGTTCAGATTGCTTGTGACCCTCTGACGTACCGTAGCTGGCCATATCAGACTTTACAGTGCATAATATATCAGTCCATTTATGACCACATATGCCATGAATATTTTTTCCAGATTTCTTCTCAATTTTGCAAAACAATATTTTTGCCATTGCGGTTTGCTCATTTTGTTTTTGCACTGCTTGATTGATGTATATATTTAATTGTTCCTTTATTTATCAAGTTTTTAACAAATTGCTTGTTTCTCAACTTGCCTCTCTTTTTTAAGTCTTTTTTTTTTCATAGTCCCACTGAAAATCAAGCTGCATTGCGTGTAACACTTTCAACTTTTTTATTCATAAAGTAAATTTGTCCTACTGTCCTAAGCTTCACATTTTTCCTTTCAATTGTTTTAGAATCAGAATTTTATTATGACAACAATGCTGCTGTGTTTATATTATAACAAAGGAGGACTTGAAGTCAAAGACTGATATGGGACCTTCTTTACAAATTAGTTATAACAAAGACAAAATTTCTACTGGCAAAAAACAATCGTATTATAATTAGTGAAATAAGTGCATATGAACATTTATTAAACAGTTAGAACAGCCTGATAACATGAACAAATATTTGGAGTAAGTTAATTATGCAACGTAACTGTAGCTCAAGTATTATATATCTTGTTGGGGTGCACAAATTCACATGCTTGATTAGAATGTCAAAAAGTAGCTGCACCCCACACGATGAAATCGATGTTCATTAAATGAAACCAATGATATATGAAAGAATGTTTTATTATTTACTGGTAAACTAAATGCCTGCACAAATAAATTCTTTAACTTAAGATTGTGCGCCTGACATGTTCCTGTAGTCATAGGAACAAAAAAAAGTTCAAAGCGATATTTTTTCATGCTAAGGTTATTGACAGATGTCCCCCTTTTTTGTTATTTCTTTGATAGTTTTCAGCACTCTAGCAAACAGCATGGGGCTAGAATACCTTCAGCATTCAACATTATAATCTGTTGTAGGCTTCCTTATGGTGATAGCTCCTAGCAGCATAAGGCTATAGTAGAGAGGTTGACCTCTCGGGACCTCAAAAAACATGTGACGAAAGTCTGATTGTTGTATATAGGGTAGATAGGTTAGCGAGGATTAGGTTGTGTAAAAAAAATTACACCATCTGCCACTAACGAGAACCATGAGGGGATGCGAAGCAGCATTGGTGGAGCACACCAAGTTTCCGTTTACGTTCACTCAGCGCTTCTGTTAGTTTTTGAGGTTTGTGTTTAGTGTTTGTGTTATCATTACGTCGTGTTTGTGCGTTGCTTTCCGTTTGCTCCGAGTGAACGAGTGGCGCCGACGTGGATGTTACAACTCATCTGAACGGGAGCGAAGCGAGAATGACTGAAGCCGACCAAGCGCACGCGCTTATATACACATGAAATGGGGGAGAGGAGAGGAGAGTGGGTTACAGGCTGTATTTGGCTGCGGCGCGCCTGCATCATGTGGGAGGAGAGGCTGCACCGCGGCTGCAGCGCGGGGGAGGAAAGGAGAGAAGGTGACCGAACACCTGCGTAAAGGAGGAGAGTGGGCGAGAAAGTAGGCGCATGCGTAGGGGAGCGCGGATGCCACCACCGCCGCCGGACACAGCCCCAAGCAAAAGCTGCTTCGCATCTAAAACTGGTTTAATGTGGTGGGCACATAGTATCCAAGTGTTGGGCTAGGAAGGAGTATACTTACCATCTGTAATACTTAATTAGAATTAACCAAGGGTGTCATTATAGACCGTGGAATGCCCGTACATTCGCTGCAAATAGAGCTAGGAAGACAGGGTTTGGGGTGGAGGTACATGTACAACAGCAGACTATATACAGTAGTGTACTGCACCTAATGTCTCAGTCGAGGATGAGGGGAAGGGTTGACATCACTTGCTGCGCCACCGCTCAGTTTATGCGTAGTCACTCAAGAACCCTGGTAAATGCGCTTTATGCTAGGAAGCTGCACTCCTGTTTGGCAAAGAATATCTAATTCATCACATTGTAAGATTACAAAGTTTGTTGCACATTAAACAAAAATTTGGCACTCGTACCATGATTACAACGTTAGTGCAAGCTATCTAATGAAGCAAGAGATGTACTGGGCAAGTTCTGTCATTACCCTAATGCTACATCTTCACTGGATCAAGTGGGGCTGAAGGAAGTGGCACCTTTGAAAGAGATGCTGCCAAATGAATCGTTTGGATGTCTTCATGATCCTCAGAGGTTACATGATCCGATCATGTGGAAGCCAAGGTCTTAGCAGCTTCCTCAATTTCAAATAAAAGTAGACAGGTTGGTTGTTCTCGTTTCAGCTGAGAAGATACAAATTTAGTTACTGCTTTTTGTATTTAGAGGCACGGCAGTATTGCTTTAGAGCATGGCAGTACTATTTGGAATATTTAGAAGTCTTTAGCGGTGTGCATGTAGTTGCTTCCAAAATACTCCGAAATGCATATTTAGGTGCTCCAAACTGTTCCAAAAGTCTCGCACCGTGAGTGGCACCTCTGTTCAAAATGTTCTCGCAGTGCTCACATCAAACCTCCCGCCAGTGGCTATGTCAGTGACCGAGCAGGATGACCTTGCTGCGCTGGGCCGCATATTGGCGCATCTCGCCAACGCTGTAAAAGCCGAAGAGGGAGTGCATCTCAGCAGGCTGCAAGGCATCCTTTCACAGCTGCCACGATCGGTGCTTGGACCTTACAGTGCAAATCAGGACACCATAAGACAGATTGCGAAGCGGTTCCCCGACCGTATTGTTGTGGCCACGGACAACAAGGTGTACACGCGCTCGGGACTTTGGGAAAAACAAGCTGGGCAGAAGACCCACGAACCCGCTGGGAAGCAACAATACCTCGCCAGTGGTGACCCACCTGTCGAACTTCACAATGTTGCCGGCAGGGTCTCAAAGTTGTTGATGCTTTATGGCTTCGTCGACTTGGAACCTCCGCATCGTGTGAGCGTTTTCTTTGACAAAAGGTTCTTTGACGGGAACAGGCACTACGACTTGACCAAGTCGTGGCTCAAGGTTGGCGACCGTGTCATATTAGACGCTGTGAGAAGTCCGCCGGGATACAGGGCAAAGTATCAGGCCACCCGTATCGAAGCGGTAAAAAAAATGGAACAAACTCCGCACCGAGTCGGACGCCGAGCGAAACGGACGGTGGCAGCAGAGTGATTTATGGGTGCCCCGGCACCATCCAGGCCGTGAATCCGAGCCACGGGTTCATTCTGTTTGGCCAGGACAATAGGGACTGTGCTTACTTCGTCATCGACAATGTGGACAAGTCGATGCTCAAGCCAGGCAAGAACTTGGATGACATCTTCAAGGCTGGAAGTAAAGTGCAGTTCGACGCCCAGCCAAACCCCAAGCCATCCACATTCTCCAAATGGTGGGCTACCAATGTCAGAAAGGTCCCGTGTGCTCCGTCCGGCCGAGCGAGCGACAGTGGGGATGAAGCTTTCCTCTCAGACCACGAGATCGCAGAGCTCTTGCTCGAAACGAAGGAGTTTTCCGCACGGAGGAAGCTCTCCGGCATCAGGGGCACATTCTACCCCAACTCGAAGAACACGGGTCTCGTGGCGGCTTTCGACCAGAACATCATGGTGCGAGTGGTGGTCGACGTGGCGTACTGCGACGGGAAAAAGCTCAGGTCATTCGGTGAGCTGCTCAAGGACATTTCGCTTCAGGATGACGTCGAGGTGTTCGTCGACGCAGTCGAAGCTGAACGCGACGTCTGGGTGGCCACGCTCATGTGGACCGGCGAGCGGCCTCCACACCCACTCGTTGACCAGAGCGAGAGAGCGTTCCAAGGTGCCCTCGCCCTCGCCTTGACAGAGATGCCCGCGACCACTCGCGAGGACGTTGCAAACCTCAACGCGCCAGCCAAGTTTTGCACCGAAGTGGACAACGACATCGCCGTCTACCCGAACAGCAAGGGCATCTTGAAGGTCGTCGAAGACAACCGCGCCGTGTGTGAGGTGCAGGAACCCGAGGGTTGCAGGAACGTCGAGTTCGTCACCTTCTACAGAAACAAGGTTCCCCACATGGGTCGGTTCAGGAGCGTCCTCCGGGAAGGCGACATGGTCCACATCGACTACATGGTTGGCGCCGTCGGCGGCAAGGACGAGGTGTGCTGCCGCGTCGTGTGGCAAGGCGACAGGCCCGCCTGCGATCGGCTCACGAGTCCCGCAGAGTTCAGCCTGATGCTAAAGGGCAGGGCAACCGCTGAAAGTCTCACCAACGTTACGGGGTAAGTTCTTGAAAGGTTTCAACGTGTTTGCTCAAATTTAGAATAACAGAGAGCTGAGCTAGTTCGCAGGTACGGATGTTAAAAAAGATGGGATGTGCAAACACGGACACAAGAGAGAGGTCAAGAAACCACAAACGCCAACTGACAACTCATGCATGCCGGCTAACAACTTGTTAGTTGGCATTTGGGGTGTCTTGACTTCTCTGGCGTGTGTGCTTGCATGCCCTGTCAAACTGTGTGGCTGTCAGCATTTCAACTTGTCTGAATACAGTCCAGCTATATTATCTTTCATGTGCCATAGCTGAATGCTGTACCTATAGCGATAGACTCCGTTTCGTAGATAGTTCAGGTGGAACCTATTTTACTCTCCGTACTGTTCGTATTAATGTGGTTCACATGTGAATTACAAATGTAACTTCATGAAACCAACAGACAATGAAAGCAAGGAAGTTATAGGGGACGTTATCTGTAGTCTTTTAACTGTACTGTAATCGGAAGAGCAAACAAACGAAAAAAAAACGGCCATATCCACGAAATGAATGATGATGAGTGGGCGAAGTTCCGGAGGTAATCTGGTAAACCGTCAATCCCCGTAAATTTTGCCCACTCGATCATCATACAAAGACCTGACACACAAACGCGGGGGTCCTCATATATGACGTTAAGCTCAGGGGAACGTTTGTTGTCGGCGTTGCTGTTTTGCCTTTCGAGGGGGAGAGCGCGCTCAGGATCACTTTCATCCATGGCAGAAAGAGAATGTGTGGTCTGGAACGCGCTTATACTTTATGGTCATCAGCATCATCGTCATCGTTATCACGTGTAGTGGGTACATTCCACTATACTGGAACGCGCTTATTCTTCACGGTCATCAGTCGTCATCGTCATGGAACACGCTTATACTTCATGGTCATCAGCGTTATCGTCATCATTATCACGTTAGTGTGTACATTACACTATACTGGAACGCGCTTATTCTTCATGGTCATCAGTCGTCATCATCTTTATCACATGGAGTGGATACATCCCACTATGCGTGGCTACCTACTACTACATACTACAGAGGAGGGACAGGCCCACACCCTGAGGAGCTTCGCCCCTAAAAACGAAGACAGCGAAGAGCAACCAGACAGGACAAGCGTTGACTGATTACTATGAACCACTAATCTCGCCCAGCAAGCTACTGTTATTTAACTGTAGTCTAGTAATTATGATACAAATGTAAAGAAATTGAAGTGGACAAAAAGACAACCTGCTGTCGGTAGGTACCAAACCGGAAGGACATTTTGTACCTTCGTACAACGTGTCCGATACTCTGCCATTTGAGCTACAGTGGCGGTCATCATCCCGTCTACTTTTGTGGGTATTTCCGTGCGTGTAAATTTGGGAGTGTTAGTAAACTTTACATTTCAGTAGTTAGTGTAACGTTAGGCGTCATACTTTAAGCCGCAATGTAGTATTTATTACGGAAGGCAGTGTGGATCTGTATCTACCAATGAGGAACTGGCGTACACTTGCGACCAGTGGCCACGACTTGTGGTTGCGACCAAAGCACCGTACGACTTGTACCAAATGCACGAGAGATGCTTGAATAGCATGCAGTTTTGCATGAACTTGCGGTCATAAATTGTAACTTTACTATGACTTAGCTGCAGTAGAATCTTAGGTAACAGAAATTGCATAGACAGAACAATTGCTCAAGTGAAGCAAGTCTTTTAATCGATCGGCCTTGTATTTGGATGATGCAGGGAAACTTAATGAACCAGACTAACTTGACACAACCACAGAAGCAGGCTGTGAGAAATTTTTATGAAAAGCATGGTCTTAAGTGCATTCTTGTGGTACCATTCTATTCAGAAAGCCATCCGTAATAAACAGTGACAGACTGCACTGCTGTATGTGTAACATATTATTTAGCCACCGATTGGGGCAGCGACATGTATTTTTATGGTGTCACTAATGCCTCCTGGAAACTTTAGCGCATTGAATAGCCATTAACCGTGTCATATACCACGGAACAAACAAGCTGGTCACTTAACACACCTAAAACATTTGAGACCCACCCACCCACCAACTAGCCCAACTTTCAGTACTGTTGCAATTTGAGAAGGTTCATCACAGATGTTGCACCTCTGCACCTTTTTTGGCAAACAGAACTCCCGTTTATCGGAACTCATTTCTCTGATTCCTTCAAGTTCTATTCAGTGAGGTTAATAATAATAATAATAATATCTGGGGTTTAACGTCCCAAAACCACGCTATGATTATGAGAGACGCCGTAGTGGATGGCTCCGGAAATTTCGACCACCTGGGGTTCTTTAATGTGCACCTAAATCTAAGTACGCGGGCCTCAAACATTTCTATTCAGTGAGGTTGTACTCTGTTCTGTGGAAGTCATTGCAGATCAAAGTAACATTCATTGTGAAGCGATAGACTAATTCAAAATGGCCATGTTTCTGCCAAAAGAACCATTTGTGACAGGTCGCCTCGTGACTTCAGCGTTTTGTACTCGTAGGCAACTTTTCTTGATAATAAAGGAAAAGCTGCGGGAGTTGATCTGCACATGTACTCCAATGCTGTGGAAAATGTTGGCCAGGCAGAATTAACATTGCATAGCATTTCCTGTCTGCTCGGATGGCCATTGGCAAGTGAACTTTGTCGTAAGTTGTTTAGGCGGATGGAAGAGCCAGAAGAAGACTGATGCTAGCAACAACTTGTAGGTTTGGGCGAGTCGGTTCATGATGCGAAAACTAGAAGCAGCGCAGCAGTTGGCAGTACAGCGCTAGTCCTGTTGTGTGCGTTCCTATTTTTGTCGTCGTTTTTTTCGCGCTGCTTCTAGTTTTCACAAGACTGATGCACTTGCCCCTGAAGACGCAGATGCGAATTAAGTGTTTAAGGTGCACATCAAAGGCATGACTTTCTCACGCATGCAAGAACGCAGAGTTACAACGTATAAAGTAAAACAAATATGTATATCTCACGGGTGTGGGCTGTATCCTGTCTCCTGTAGAAAACGGAGTTTTTCCTAACTCTAACATAGGAAAAAAGGACGCAAATGTGGGGCTACATACATTAGTGGTAGCATTTGCTCAATTCGGCTGTGTAGCCTTCGCTTCATTGCCAGGAAAAGTTGTCCGCCCTGATAGGACTTCAGCGACTGTCTTGGTTGCGTGACCTCAAGAGTCACTGGTGTGAATAAGCCCCGTAACAGGACAAGATCTCGAAGGTCATGCTTTTGTGCACTGCATAACTGAAAGTGATTGAAAGAGCTTAGATACGTCATGGCCGCCATGCTTCTCAGTGGTTTACTGCGGCATTTTATTGCGTGTGTGAAGGGATTGTCTGCACAAATCCGACATTCATCTCAGAGATGCATTTTTCATCATGGAAGCTTACACATTCTCAGAACTTGCTTTTCTTGTAAAAGCAGATGTGATGCCAGTCTTGAGAACACCGCTCGTGCTCAGATTTTGAGCACCGTTTTTCCTTTTAGAGTGAAATCTCTACTAGACCATTTCTCCCAAGGTCATTCATCGCATCGCAATAACCTTGAGAGCTGCCAGAGCGCAGATGTGGCAGGTATGACGTCATGCCATGTGATCTGTTGCAGAGAGGCCACAGCTGTGCGCCGCTGCAGTACCATGCGACTAGGCCACAGTAAACTACCAACAGACACTCATGTGCTCCTCTTCATGCTGCTACGCTACTCTCGGTGGCCGTCATGATGTCGCCTGTATGATTAGGTGATGTCACGAGCAACGGCCTCTATCGAGGGGGTGAACAAGAACCCGTTTGTCTACTAGCAGCAGGTGCGCATGCTCCCTACTCTTTCACCTCGCACAACGAGGAGGAGCACTTGGAAAAGTGAGAGAGAGGAGCTGACGAAAGCAGCGTAACAAAGGAAAGAGTGAAATTAACAAGGGCCGCGTTTCGGTTATCAGATGCATGTAACTTCGCTAGTGTTCGCCGTGGACTCGCGCAAAACTCCAATGCCACAACTAAATTCCGACCTCTGGATTGTGTTAGCAAAACCAAGCCAAACATGACCTTTTGCTCGTGATAACTAGGTTTACGAGAGTTTTTAACCTCGGATTTTTTTTTTTTTTTTTTTGTGCTGACATTGTTCTGTGCAGTGGACCACAAGGAAGGCCAAGTGATCCTCCAAGCCACATCCAAGCCCCAGAGACCAACCTAAACAGTTTTTCTCAGGGACCTGGCTGTTCCAAGTGGCCTTTATTGGATTCGTTTGCTCTTGAAGGTGTCGACAAGCGAAACCCACCAACATCTATGGGCTCCACCACTGGAAGCGTAAGTGATTGTACAGGCCCACCCTTAAAGGGGTCATGAACCACTTTTCCAAGTAATGATCTAATGACCTCAGTATCGGAGTTTACTGCCTCCCGAATCGATTGCCGCAAAAATTTCTCGAATCCATCAAGAATGAGCGGAGTTACGGGGGTTTGGCTCACGATCTCGGCGCTTTCTCTCTTTTCTCGTGCCGACGAGCGCACTGGAAGCTAGACGGGGAGGGATGGCACGGGGGTAAGAAGTTACGTCAGCGCGCGTCATGAAACGCGATCGCTCCGCGCTGTGATTCGCGTGCGCGAGTGCGGCTACCGTGTAAATTTAGCAGACTGAGGAGTGCGGCGCGGGCAAGTGGCGGCACCCCGTGGCAAGAAGCGCATCTCATCCAGCTATCGGCCAATAAGCATGCTATATCTCTTGCGACGTAAACTGGCAGATCCGCGATGTCAACGTGCAGACGCCCCGCCCACCGACGAGAGTGAGAACCGGCCTCTGTTTGAAAAGAGGGCACCTGAGGAAACGGCAACTTCGCACTCCGCTTGTGGCCTTTATGCGGCGCGCACGACTGTAATATTTTGCAGAGCAGTTCATAGCCGTGTCAGCTTTCCGCAGGATGTGTTTTTTCAACAAGCCCAATGGGTGCTTCATGACCCCTTTAATACCCGTGCCACACGGGCACAGAAATGTCATTAACTTCCTAATGCCTTAAAGGGACCGACAAGCAATTTTTATGGTACCTGTTAGCTTTAGCACAACAAAAAGCTTACCAGTCAGAGTGTCTTATCACAGAATGGTAACGTGGAAAATGCCGTGAAACATTTGTAATCAGAATTTTTCTATCTGTGGCGAATATGAAGTCGCATACACAAGTGACATCACATGCTGCAAACAGTGAGTGCGAGAGTGGTTTGTGCGTGTTCGAGCACAGCGGTTTGCTGCACATGCACGCACTCCGCGCGCATGTGCCACTGCTCGACATGTGCCACCGGCTGCTGCCAAGGCAGCGCCGTTTCTCACCGTGCAACTCCTTTTACCTTGTAAACAGCACAGAATAGAGCGGGGATAGATAATAATGTACTTACTCTAATTTTGATGACTAATTATGCTGCGCATGACAGCATCAGACTAAGTGGCTGCGTACAGCAAAGTGATCGACTCCATAATCCAGCATGAATTTTCACTGTGCAGGCAAGCTGTCTTGTAGTTTTTGCAACTCATCCATACCTGCCAAACACCAATAGACATTGTGCAAGCTCTCATACATCAATGTACAATAAGTAATCAACTATACTCCTGTGAAGACCTGGTTCACTGTCGTGTTAGAAATTGATTCCTATGACTGAGGGATCAACGACGTTTTTTGTTATATTCCCGTAAAGCTGCGCACTTCAGCAGTAATTATTGACATCACCAGGTCAAATGCCACTAAACTTAGATATGTGGAAGCTCTGCCGAAAAAAATGTCACTCAGGAACTTAAAGCCTTAACTAGTGAATATCATTTCTTGTATTCTTGTGGCACGGGTATAACCTTCTGGTCGCAGCATTTTAAAAGTTGCGTACAGAGGGCGCTACTGGTATTATGTATCGTAAGCACCACCTACATTCATCTGCACATACGCGCATCATCATCAAAATAACCACCATTTTGGTATTTCGTCGCCCAAGAACCTCGACGTCACTGTTTCGTCCTGGCGCTGATCCTTCGGTGCCACCGCATTTTGTAAATAGAGAGGCTGCTACACAGGTGTGTGTATGAGTATGGAGTGTGTAACCGAATGTAATCTGGGAATCTCGTTTGTTTTTTAATTCCATGCGGGAAAAATTAATGTCAAAGAGCATCTTTCTATGTGGCTGCATAGTTGGCCGGAATGAATTCGGCCCCCTCGAAGAACACTCACTTCTGCAGTGTACTACATAAACTTTGCTGGAAAAGCTCTCATGCGACAGGATACTTCACCTTTCTGGTTCGCTTTCTTTAGCGATATTGAAAACTACGTACTACATACTTTTCTATTTGCTCGGCTATTTATATCTCGATCTGTTGAACAGATTGCGCATGCATTTCGAGTAATAAGTGTGTCACGCACGAGAGCGAAATCGAAGATTAAAATATCTGTTTACTGGTATACTTTGACGGCTACTGAAGTGTGGAACTCTGTTGATAAACTTCATATACGGCAGTGTTATTAAGCATATCTTTTAATATATATATTGCAAAAAAAATCTTGAGAATGCTGCATTGTGCCGAGCGTACGTTTACAATACTGTTTAGTGGGTGAGAAATGGCCACAGTGAAAAAATTCAGCAGATTCCACGCATTGAAGGAATCGATTTCATGTGAGCCCTAGGTCTATACTGTGTTGCAGTAACATGCGCTTTAAAAATTTCCAGAGTGTTCTATTTCTGATCAAAAGAACATAAAGCACTGTGCCGATCAAGTTTTAATAAGAGTGCATTATGAAAACAAAGTTGAAATTAAAAGCAGTACAGAAACCGAACCCCAGCTGTCTCATGCTGGCAACGTCTACAAAAAGAAAAGAAAAGAAAACAAACACCTGTTGGTCGGAACACAGCGAAACATTTACAAATGCACTGTAACACTGGGAATATTAAGGAGACAAATAGGAAATGAAAAAATTGGTTACTGATGTCAGTCATATTTGATGGCCTATTTTCTAGAATTTGTTAGGAAACGACAACGTATTCGCAAAATTAAGATGCACCTTACCTACCGCACGCCGATTCGCCCGTGTGTTCGGCTGCTGGCGTTCTGAACTGAGGGACAAATACGTCGCCCACAACTTCCAATTACCGTGCACACACCAGTTTTACTGCCCATATCAACTAGTTGAACGGCAAGCATGGTGCGCAAGCAAGGCATGCATCAGCGATAAGTCAAAAGATGGAATGTTGAATGTTATCAATGTTGTTTGATAATGTCAAAGCTAGCGCAGACAGTCAAGATTGACTAAGTGTCGAAGTACACGGCATCTCGCACGAAGGCACTGCGCTGATGCAACTATGTTTACAGCTCCGAACCTAGCGAACACACCCGGCAGTGACACGAAGAGAGACTGATGAAGCCATAAAGAGAGTTCGCGAGCACATGGCAACATTAGCTACACCGCTTACCGTGCATTCCATTAATAACTGTCGATGACTCAAAATAACTTCTAATATCCTCTTGAAGAAACACACACACACACATTCCAGTTGAGCGTAACACAGCATCGAGGCGAAAAGATCGGTCGTTTCTCAACACGCGTTAGCAACGCCCCAGACGGTCTAGAAGGGAAATGACCGCCACCGCCCAATGTTGCCCGCATGCAGCCTACCTTTGCAGTACTCTGAAATTTTCCAGTGACTATTTTAGTCCACCCTATGCTGCCACCATCGTTGTCGTCGTCGTCGTAGTAGTAGTAGTAGTAGTCACACAGGCCACGTGATGAAAATTAAATGATGTTCAAAGTGATGATGATCAAGATGATCTATGGTGGTTCTATGACACCACGTGATCTCAGCAGATAATAGCATACCCTCATGCGTTTTTCGACTTGCAAGCATCCTCTCGCAGCAAGAGGGGCACATTTTGCATTGTGAAAGGGTGACTTAGCAGTATGAAGGAAACATTTTTTTTTTTCCTCTTTAGTGCCTGCTAAATCTCATTTCACAGTTTGTACTCCGCGCACTCGACGAAACACTTGTCTTGCAGGCTCCTGTGATGGGCAAAGCCTTTGGAGGTCATCCTCATCCTCCGCCGGAGGAGCCCAAGGTCTATGTCTTCCCAAGCCGGAAGGGCACCGTTGTGGAAGTCTGCGAGTCCGCCGCCATCGTGGAAGTCCGGGAGGGGTCCAGCATCCGGGAGCTGACAGTCACCGTGGACTGCTTCTACTACGAGGGCCGGCCCTTCTTGAACAACCTCGCCCGAGTGCTGCACAAGGGGGCGATGCTCAACGTGGACTACATGGTGGGCCGAGTG
Source organism: Rhipicephalus sanguineus (assembly GCF_013339695.2). Classification (NCBI taxonomy): domain Eukaryota; kingdom Metazoa; phylum Arthropoda; class Arachnida; order Ixodida; family Ixodidae; genus Rhipicephalus; species Rhipicephalus sanguineus. The sequence continues at coordinate 19,897,987 of NC_051185.1, forward strand.
GGTGGCAAGGACCGCGTCCACTGCGACTTGGCGTGGCTGGGCCCGAAGCCCCAGGGAGTGCCATGTCTCAGTGAGGATGAGTTTAGGCAACAGCTCGGCGGCCGTGGGTCAGGACACACTTTCATCAACGACCTGCAAAGGCATGCATGTGACATTCTCACTCACTTTACTTTTTTCGTTTGTAATTGCTACAGTGCAAAATCGGGGTTGCAAGGTCGAAAAAGCAAAAGAGAGCCTAGCCATGAAGTTAGAAAAACTAGTCAAAAAGTAGCTTCGCGTGTTTGAAAACATTTGCCGTGTTTACTGAAATGACTAAATGCTAGAGTATTTTAGTGGAAATGTAAATTAGTACACCAAGAACCATTCAAAATAGCAATTGGTGGCATTAAAGCGTAACTTGTTGACTTTAGTAATCATTTCGTGCATGATGTCTTTCTTGCGCTTTGCAGAAATGAGTCTTTCCACGCATATTGCGTGATTTTTCTTTAAAGGGCCCCTCACCAGGCCACATAGCAAATTTTAGTTAGACGCTGGAAGTTGTGGTGTGCCGAATGAAGAGCAGTATGCTACAAGAATTTCTCAAATCGGTTCATTACGAGCTGAGAGAAACAATCATATGGATTTCCTTGTGGCTTCGTGCTACAATCGGGTGGCTGTCTATTTTCCCTTTCTTAACCCTTCCGCCACCTTGCGGGATTCCGCAGAACTGATTTGCAATCATTTGTAGTGGCGCGAAACCATGATGCGAGGAGGTGAGTTTCAAACCCTTGCCACTCGCCCCGTGTAGCCTTCGCAAGCCAAATCCCTTCCCTGCCCTCTTCACTTGACACATACACATGAACACGTCATGCACATGCATGGTCACGTGCACATGCATGGTCACGTGCACATGACGTGCCCGAGCCAGCCCGAGCACGCGAGCGGCGTTGCACGGCCGCTACCTTTTTTTTATGTAGCGGCCGTGGGCGTTGTGTCTGCGTTCTCTGTGGTGTCCTGCCTGTTTCTGCGGCACAAGCATGAAAGTTGCGACATTTGTACCTGCACGAGAGTGGCGGTATCGTGAGCCAGTGCTGCATTAACGTTTACTTGGACGCGGTAGAATAAATAAGCCTAATGAGTGCTCGAACGCGCCAGAACATTACTTTTGTTTCCAGAGCTGGCATCTGCTCGATGTGCTAACCGCGGGGACACGAATGCATGGGAAACGGAGGCACATTAACCCCGCATTTCGCTGCAATTCACGAAAAAAAATGAAAAAGACGCGCACATTCCCTTTGTGTGTCTCATTATTTCTCTCAAGTTTTTTTAATCTATTCAAGCAACAAATTACACAAACTACACATGTCGTGTCAAATAATTATCGCAGCATCACGTGCTACTGTTGGCGACGTCAGAGCACAGTCGTCTACGTAGAGGTGCGACGTCACAGCACTACCATCTACGTAGGGCCATTTTCTCATGTACGTCATCCCCTCATTCTTTGGGCGCGCGCCCGCGAGAGGAAGGGCAGGCAGCGTTCACCTTGAAATTTGATCCATTTCCGCGACACGTAGCATTGCAAATTTTGGCAGACGTGATCGTGAACGCCCAGTGTATGCATTGCGCTCGTTAGCTGAAAATTGTCAAACCTGGTGAGGGGCCCTTTAAAGAACTAGAACTACCACCCTTGTGGTGACAATAAGTGAGTGCTGCATGAGTGCGCTCAGTCACAGTTGCTGGGATTGAAGCACATGCTGTAGGCACTTTTGCAATAGTTTCTTGCATGATGTCTGAACAGTTAATATTTCATACTTGGAGTCCGCACCTAATCCTAAGAAATAACGCAGACAGTTTGTTGGATATCTGATTTCTAATGTCAATGAGTGCAGAGCTTCCTGGATGCGGAGCGCTTTCGATTGTTCTGTTCACTTCCAGTTACAATTTAACCCTTTCATTACCACACCTATTGAAATCGTGTCAGGTTCGCAATCTGACAGTGTTGAGTGGTAATAATTACCTGAAATTACCCATGAATGTTGCCTTCTTTCCTTCATCCATAGCCAGGGTCTTGTTCTGGCTGACGATGCCTTTGGGTAGTATGCGAGGGATTATTGGTCAACTGCCAGCTCGTAAAGAGATTGTGGGCTACGGGTTAAAAAGATCTGAATTCTGTGTTATGAAACGGCATAAAATGCCAAAACAATCATCTGATTATGAAGCAGAGAAGTTTGGGCTCTGGATTAATTTTTGCCACCTGGAGCACTTTAATGTGCACCTTAGAAATCATGGTACTTTAGTGTTGCAGCAGGCGTTACATGATGTTAGCGCCTGGTGTCTCATGGTTTGGAAAGAGGGAAGGGAGATAGATTGAAGGGCACCAAGGATGCTCTTGCTGTTAACCAAAGGGGTCCCATTAGAACTGTTACACAGATATATGAACAGAGATGCACGCTTGAGCCAATGTACATAGTATATGTATACTTAGGTGCTTGTCCTGGGTTCTTCAGTCACCGCTGTCCTTCTTGATTTGCTTAACCTCCCCATGAATGTACATCAACCCGCCCATCTTGCCATTTTGTCAGTGTGACACCTGTGCCTGCCATTTTGACCTTTGCATTATTTGCTCGTTCTGTCCACAGCACAACCATAGAGCTGAACAACCTCTCCAAGGATGCTCCGAGGGGTCCGGCTAAGCAGTCGCTTCCACACATCGACCGCCCACAGGTCTGCCAGCCACCTCCACAGTCGTCGTCACTAGCTGTGGACACTCGCCCACAGACAGAAGTGTACCAGCCTTGCCCACAGTTGTCGTTGCAAGCCGCAAACACCCTCCTACAGACAGAACTACGCCGGCCACTTCCGCAGTCGTCGCAAGCTGCAGACCGCCCGCATACGGAAATGTTCCGGCCACTTCCACAGTTGTCGCAAGCTGCAGACAACCGGCCACATACGGAAGTGCACCGGCCACTTCCACAGTCATCACAAGCTGCAGACCGCCTGCATACAGAAGTGTTCCGGCCACTTCCACAGTCGTCGCAACCTGCAGACTTCCGCCCACAGACGGAAGTGCGCCGGCCACTTCCACAGTCGTCGCAACCTGCAGAGTTCCGCCCACAGACGGAAGTGCACCGGCCACTTCCACAGTCGTCACAAGCTGCAGATCGCCCGCATACGGAAGTGTTCCGGCCACTTCCACAGTTGTCGCAAGCTGCAGACTTCCGCCCACAGACGGAAGTGCGCCGACCACTTCCACAGTCGTCGCAAGCTGCAGACTTCCGCCCACAGACGGAAGTGCACCGACCACTTCCACAGTCATCACAAGCTGCAGACCGCCCACATACGGAAGTGTTCCGGCCACTTCCACAGTTGTCGCAAGCTGCAGACTTCCGCCCACAGACGGAAGTGCGCCGGCCACTTCCACAGACGTCGCAAGCTGCAGACCGCCCGCATACAGAAGTGTTTCGGCCACTTCCACTGTCATCGGAAGCTGCAGACACCCGTTCGCATACAGAAGTGTATTGGCAACCTCCACAGACTATGCCACATACTGTGACCTCTGCACAAGAAGTGCACCATCTGCCTCCGCAGTCACAAGTTGTGGACACCCACTCACAGATGGAAGCTTACCAGCCACCTACAAAGTCACTGTCAGAAGTTGTAGATACCTACCGACAGATGCAAGTGCACAAGCAACCTCCACAGTCATTGTCGCAAGCCACCAACGCCCGCTCACAGATGGACGTGCACCGGCAAGCTCCACTGCCAACGTCTCAGGCAAAGATCTGCCCACAGATGGAAACGCACCAGACACCTCCGCAGTCGCTGTCACACAACAACCTGCCCACAGATGGAAGCGTACCGACAACCACCACAATTGCTGTTGAAAACTGTGGACACCAACCCTCAAGTGGATGTGCACTGGCAACCTCCACAGCCACTGTCACAAGCAGTGGACAACACTCACCCACCGATGGAGGCGTACCGGCAAGAACCACAGGTGAACATATGCCGACAGGACACGCGCCAGTCACCTACACAGTCGCTTTCACACATCGGTACCCGCTCACAAATGGAAGTGTACCAGCAAGCTGCACAGGTGATGTCACAGGTGAACATCTGCCCACAGAAGGAAGCGAACCAGGCACCTATGCAGTCACTTTCACACATGAACATCCGCCCACAAACGGAAGGCTGCCGGCCACTCCCGCAGTCGGTGCCACTGGTCAAGACCAACTCTCATATGGAAGAATACCGGCAAGCTCCACAGGCGGGGTCACAGGTGAACATGTCCACACCAAAGGCAGTGAACCAGTCGGTGTCGCAAGTCGCCAACATCAACTCTGAGATGGAAGCATACCGGCAACCTCCACAGGTGGTGTCGCAAACTGCAGACACTTTCTCGCAGATGGAAGTACACGGGCCACTTTCACATACCTCCGAACCACGTTCCACAGATTCAAGCCATCTGCCAAAACCGACATCAAGTAAGGAGGCTCTTCCAACTGGCTTTTTGCCTGTGAATGTCAGAAATACCACACTTACATGCGGTTCACATTCTTGCAGGTGAAACCAGCACCAGACGAGGAAGCTTCAATGTTAGTGTGAGTATGTGACGCACTTGTGGTGCTCCATTTTTGTGTTTAGCCTTTTCAAGACATCCATAGTAGGCACGTGCGAATATTCGAGCACTTCGAATATTCGAATGAATATTAAAGTAATCCAATTCGCTTCGAAATGTATTTAAATTATTGGAAATTTCAAAGTATTCGAAATGAACAAACAAACATATATAAACCGCATGTAACCCCCTGTAAAGCTGGTTCCACTGCGGCGTAAGGGTGCTGTGCCCAGAATACACCCATCCAGGTGAAATTCGCACTGCCGTGAAGCCCACTTCAAGGTTAAATTAACATATTAACCTTACATAGATTCATCATTTTTTAGGTTTAAAAGCTTGTTATACCGGCTTATATGCCCTTAAGTATAGTAAGGCTTGCATTCTACCGAAAGTCGAATCCTGCTACTATTCAAAGTTGCGTCCACTTCCCTTTGAACCAAAAAGTGATATTAGGGTGATGAGGAAGGAAGGGAGGAGGGGAGAGGGTAAAGCATAGCCGTGTATAATATATAGCAAGGGAGTGGGAAAGGGGAGAGGGTAAAGCTAGCATAGCCATGTATTGTATAGTACATAGCAAGGGGCTGGGAAAAGGAAGAGTGACGAGAGTAAGAATGAGGGGAAAGCCACAGGCTCCACTCTTTTCTCAGTCTTCGCATCACTATACTCTGTTTCATACATCAGGTATGAAACGGAGTATAGATGTGGAAGCTATGCAAGAAGTTCGGCCAGCAAAATGTGTAAATCCGTTGTCTTCTGCTTGGCCTCCGCGATTAGTTACGGCTGCGTGCAGCCAGTGCTAATAGCGGAAGCCACGATACAAAAAAGGGAAGAGACGCTAAGCGATCCAGTTGGTTGTCTTAATAATTGTGCATTGGTCCCAACAGTGCAGAACCTTGTTGCCTGCAGCAGCACCTACACGATGCGCATTGTATTTGCACCCAGGATGAAATGTACAACCGTGTGGTGGAGATCGTGAGAGAACAGAACGTGGCCCTGATCCGCGCAGAGATCAGAGAGGTCCTTCGAGACGTGTTCAACTCGCAAGGACTGAAGGTCCCAAACAACGCCTCAATGTTGCAAGGCCAGGGTGACGGCGGTCCTGCAGTGGGACCTACCGAGCGGCAACCAACGTCGGTGCCCTGCCCGAACGTGCCGCAGAAGCCGCACGTTGCCGCAGGATCTTCACGGCCATCGGACATCTGGGACGCGGCTGCAGGGAAACGAGAAGTTCAGCCGCCACCTGGTTTCAACATACCTCCGCATCCCGTTCCACCAAGGCACCACCAGTGACAGTCGGTTCTACTTGGCAGACGTCGAATGTTTCACAGCAGCCAAGCACCTCCTGGTGCACATCCGCGAGCCAGTTTGAAGGGCAACCACAAGCCAGTTCCAACGTGAATCCCACTTTCATTCCGCCAGAAGCACCGCCGCCGGCGACCATCCATTCCTCTTGGCAGCCTTCTAACATGCCGCAGCAGCCCGAGGTTGCTGCAGATGCTCCTCCCACCTGGGTGTCACAGCAAACGTGGCGCATGGACACAGAACAGCACTGGAGGAGGGCAACCGTCCGGCTTCGACGTCGCTACGGCTTCCGTTCTGCCGGAAACGCCGCCGGCGACTGCACAGCTCGAGGACAATGCCCACGGCAGCCGATGGAAGATGCAGCAGAACGTGAGCACGTTCCAGGGACACGAAGGTAACCCGCAGGACATGCAGGATTTGGGCATTTCGTTTGACGATTCGCTGGCGGAGGGCGATGAGCTGTCGGAAGACGACATTCGGCAGCTTGGCTTGTTCGGCACGCATCATGGGGACGAAGGAGCTGCTCTCTCGTCTTTGGAGATCAAGATACCGGTACGTTTTTTCGGGATTTTTGGGTTGGAGGGCTGCTTGAGGAACCAAACTGTGACACTGTCCTAAGGCCGCAAGGTCTGAGAGCAAATCTGGCACGCTGGATATTTTCATAGATTAAAATATGTCGTCTTTGAACTTTGAATACGTGCACTTCTCAATTTTAAGTAGTGCAGCTGCTATAGCAGAGTTTCTGATAGTATAACCTGGGAGAAAATCAGGTGCTAGCTGTTTAGAGCATCAGACAATTAACTGGACTCATTCAATCCCTCCATAGGATGCCAAATTTTTGGCTAGTGCTGCCAATTCAGCTTGAAATGAGGGTACCCACTGCAGAGATAGCGGAGCAGTGATGTAGCACTTCATTTTATGCAAGGTATTCCAGCATGATTAAATATAAAAATGCACTACTTGACCATCACACTCCCAACACAGACTACAACCGTACACATGTACACATGCTAAAGCTCAATGTGTCTTTAAAGACAAATGTTTGAGCATGTTTGGCACAATATGCAGATTGACTAAAAGGAGTCTTTTCACATGCCCAGCAAAGTCTCATGCACCAATGCTTCCACAATTGGTGCCTTTCAGATTATAAGTAAATGCTTTGTCAGTTACTTGCCACAAAAATGGACTTCACATATTCAGGGAACAATACATGTTATCCTTTCTAAAAGATAGGGCATTAAAACACAGACTCAAGAAAAGTCCAGACACCGCAAACGCCAACTAACAACTGCAAAGACGCGCAACGGTGGAAAAAAAAGAAGGAAGGCACAAAAGCTCATCTGCACATGCCCAAGCAGTAGGTGAACCTATCAATCTGGCACGGGGGGTGTCTACCTGAAAGATAACCGTTAAGTCATTTGATTCCTTCTTTATGCAAGTTAATTGATGGTTGACTCATGCGTGCGCTACCACTATTATCGATATGCCATGCCTCAATCATTATACGCGTTTATTCAGTTCCTGTGCTTGTACAGAACTGCGCATTCATTGAATTTAGGCGTGCACTTTAGAAGGTGCGCCTCCAGTTAGCGATCTCTTACGTTCCAGTAATCTCTGGTCAACACAGTGGCCCGTCTGTCTTACGTAGAAGCAGCCACAGCTAAAAGAAACCTTATACACCAAACTTGTACAGCAATCAGTGAATTTGTTGGTGTGTTTTATGAAACAAATGTTGGTCCGCTGCTTGTCTAGTTACTCGCTCATTCTTTCTCTGCTCAGCGGCACAAATCTTACCTAGATTATCAGCAGCCGTAAAAACATTAACACCATATCTACTTCCCATTTTCTTAAGCCCCGTGAGATAACGCAATGAATGTAAGGAATACGTACGACACATTTTTTCCTATTGCTTTCTGCAACCGTGCTTGGGCTTCACAAAACCGACTTCTTTAAACGTTCAGCGACAGTTGCCACTGTTTCTTTTAAAAATAATTTGTTGGGGTTTAACGTCGCAAAACCACAATACGATTATGAGAGACGCCGTAGTGGAGGGCTCCGGAAATTTCGGCCACCTGGGGTTCTTTAACGTGCACTTAAATCTAAGTGCACAGGCCTCAAGCATTTTCGCCTCCATCGAAAGTGCGGCCGGCGGTGGCTGGGATTCTATCTCTCGATCTGCGGGTCAGCAGTCGAGCACCACAACCACTAGACCACCGTGGTGGGTGACACTGGCCACTGCAATGCAAAGATAACCTACATCTAAAAGGCGCGTAACCTGTGTGTTAAAGCTGGCACTCATTTTGTGCTCCCACGACTTGGTGAGAGAAGACTTAAAGCATAACATCGCTATACCATTCTTTACAACCTTAGAATGCTTAGACGAAAAGTTTAACAGCGGTTTTGAAGAGCTAAGAGAATACTGCCAGCATACGTGGTTCTTCTGGAACGTTAACGAAATGTCTAGAAATTGTATTCCATTATTCTGATGCAATTTGTAGTAAAGTTCAGCGCTCCTCCATTTAAATGAAATTTTTCGCTCACTGAGGTTACCACGATTCAAAGTCCACCCCTTTACAAAAAAATCAAGTAATCATCCACATAATGAAGAACCTTAATAATAGAATTACCTAAGGCGCCTTCTGAACGTTCGTCAATTTTTCTAAGGTTAGAAGCACGGAAGCTTGGGCGAGTTTGTAAGACATCATGTACCTTCAAAGCGCCAAAAACAAGGGTTTGCTAAGGTATAAATCACTAAAAATCGGGGCAACCTTAGAACCAATACAAATTCCTGATTTCTCTACATGAACGCCTTCCTTGCAACCTACCAGCGTAAACGTTAAATACATGGAAAGAATTCCTGGAAAATTCCCATAGAAATGCCACATCGGTGAAAACCGTTTTCTGCACTTATTGTTGATACAGTCATTCAGCACGAGGGAGAAATCCACGGGGGATAAAGGCGGAGCTTAGTGACGTCAGCTGACGGGGACAATTCCCCTCGAAAGTCCTCAGCTCACGCGGACGAGGCGAACGGAGAGGCAGACCAGACTACTCTGCCGTGCGCTGCTGCCTTTCACAGGATGCGCGTAAAAAAATAACGACGCTGAGTATTTCACGTGCTTTTGTCATCGCAAGCCCGGACTGCAAGAAATGTGCCATTCTTTGCGAGGTCATTCACGACTGCTTTTCTTTTTTTTCGCCTCTGCTGAAGAAATTGTGCGCAGCCTTTCGGATCAGTCAACTTTGGCTCTAATCTGCGAGACTTTGGTCGTGTAGTCGAGTAATAGGAATTGAAATGAAGCGTCTTTCGATTGATCGGCTTTGTGTTAAGAGTGATGCTACAGGCTTAGGCTGCTTTGGAGCAGCTTTTGGAGCAGGCAGAAGTGCGTTTCGGAGCAGATGTTGCTAGGAGCAATTTTAAGACATGTACTGCATTCATGACAGATGACCGATAAAAGCATGATGTGCTGCACGCTATTCAAGCATAATGAAATGACCAAAGAATGATGATGATGATGCTTGAGTGCTTACAGCTTTGTTTTCTGACGGTTTTCGCTGGCTGAATGTTTTATATTTTTTTTGTATTTTTTCCAGAATCTCTGAAGCCTACTGATGGGTGGTCATTGTGAGCACAGGAAACCAAGCTAGCAAATAATAGTGTGTGCATGTGACCGAGCCAGCAGTAATGACGCAAACTCTGTTCTCATGCGGGATATCTCAACTGATTCCATTCTCATTTGCACTTGGACAGTGCGTGTGCGCACGACTGAGTATTCAGTAATGCCGTGAACTTGGTCGTCCCGTGTGCGATTTAAATATTCCATTGTCATCAGTGTTCGAGCATACCTGGCACAGTCCTGGCCTTTACAAAATGTGTGTGTGTCATTGAGCGAGCAGTTTATAGAGTGAAACCGGTGTTCAACTACATATCATTTACATTTGCGTGTGGTGCATGCATGTGATACTAAGCAAGTGTAAGTGCAGATTTCTCGATCTCATTTGTTTTGTTTTTGGATGTGTGGCATAGTTTAAACAACTAAGATACAAGCAGAGACAACACTCAAAGCTTGTTAGTGGTGTGCAGTTTTTTTGACTGCACAACTTGTTTTGTTTCTTGTCGTGTCTCTTGGTTTCTTCATTAATCTTTTTTCTTCTCTTTGATAAGAGATGAAGAATTACTGCAGCACACTTTTTATAGCTTGCGGAACAATAGTTGGAATGCATATTTGCATGGAATCAATTAGGGCACTCTTTTACTTTTAAAGCTGTGATTACGGCTATATTTTCTAGATTACAGCCATTTATACATTAGACCTTTGGTTTGCTCATTTTTGCTCTCGGCTTGATTAAAGCAGTACTAGTACAAAAATCATTCAGCTTTAGACACCGTAGTTAGTGCAAAGCCTCGTTTCCTTAAGAATGAAGAAAAGTTGCCTACGACATTGCAGATTGAGACGTGAAGCACAATTTTGCTCAATTGCTCAGTTTGCACAATCAAATTGAAGTGGTGGTCGTGTGTTATCAAAAACGACCCACGCGCTCGTTTGGCCTAGTATTGTGGTCGAAAAACTGTATGTAGTGACAGTCGTCGAAAAATGTTGTTCCTTCCACTTGTACACACCCCTTTGAAACGCAGGAGGCTGATCATGTGCTGAATGGACTCTATGGTCACAGCTTGAATGTAGTGTTAGTGCATGAATCGGCATTGGATACACCGCAAAACTGCCATGTCCAAAGTTCCATTGAAAGATAATGTAAAGAATTGCCCATTGTGCTTCTCGGGAATTGAGCTTTCAGTAAATAAAAAATCTGTTGGCACCGGTGTATTATGCGTTTTTGTGCCTCTACTTTCATCCCTCTGTGTAGCCCTACGATGTCTGATGGACAACATGCTGTTGTGTACAGTTATTCTACGAACAGTTGATGCAATTTATAGAGGAGCGTCTCGATACTCGATGGCTGCGATGAGACGGTGAATTGGTCACGAGAGCAATAGTTTTAACGTGACAGTGAATTCCGGCGTCAGTGTCATGTTGTGATAGGAAAATCGGCATTATCCGCGAGCTAAAATTTGGTTCGAGAGGCAATCGAACCCAGGCCTTTTGCGTGGCAAGCAGAACCACTCCAGTGCTTGTAACGGATTCAGAAAAAAAAAACCTATAGAAGTCTCGATGCATGTAATATTGCGTGCATGTAATATTGTGATGCATGTGATATTGCAGTAATGCTAAAAACAGTGTGAAGAATAAAGTTAAGATGTACTTCCTTTCTATTTCTTTTAGTGTTTTTTGTACACTTGTAATATTGTGTAAATGTCTCTTTTCTTTCAAACTGTGTATTTCTGTCTTTCTATTTCTTTTAGTGTTTTTTGTACACTTGTAATATTGTGTAAATGTCTCTTTTCTTTCAACTGTGTATTTCTGTATAGTACTTAGTATTCTGACTTAATATTTCATGCTAGGGCAAAATGGTGTTGGCTGTCACGTGATATTTAAAATTTTTGTTTCAGGTATGCTATCTAGTTTTTGAATTTTGCTTTTGTGTTCCCCCGCCAAAAAAAAAAAGGGAAAATGAATTTTTTGTTGCACTGCATCTGAGTAAATGTATGGGTGGAGGGACCCTAGTCATGCAGCGGTATCTGCCTTAAACCCAGGCAAATTTTCCTTTTGTCTAAATAAACTGAATGAATGAATGAAGCATAGAATCGCATTAGGCATCGAAACATGCGAGTTGTGCAATGAGCAGGTGGGGTAAAGGCTAACCAAAGCGCTCGGGCATAATTATCGTCAGCAACAGCATCATGAAAGTGTGCAGCTGCATGGGTGCACGTATTGCTGTACAGATGCGTAGTGGGTACCCCCCTAATTCGCAGAATGCGTTACGGTACAGTACAATGGGCACTTCACAACTTTACTTGCACTAGACCTCCTAAGATAGTTTAAAATGGCCATTGTTACAAATAGAGACGTTACTTTTCTCGTGGCACGGTTGAGCTGTACACCGAGAAGCGAAGCCTAGCTAGCAAATGAGAAGGCGGTTTTTTATATATAGCTATGCTTTTCTTGGAAGCTAGTGCCTTTGGGTGTTAACGAGTTAGCCTGCAGTGACCTATTATGGTATGGAGGAAAAAGAGTTTGCTAGTAGCCTAGCCTATCCTGGACACGGCTTGGTTATCAAGCCAAAGCCTGGATGACCATCGCAGTCCATTTGAATGTGCCTGGGAGATGCCTTTCAAGTCCACAGCTGCCAACCCCGGATGAAACCATCAAGCCTGCTCCAAATAAAGTTCCATCTACTTACCGGGTTTGTACGATTCTAGCACACACTAATTTTTTTCGCTAAATGTAGCCCTCAGATTTGTGTGTGTGTTACAGTCGAGCCCAAAAGCGAAATCGGCACCAAGTTATTTCTTTCGATTTGCCTAATGTAACAGTACCTGTGTGTTACAATAAGGGCACACTAAAATCATGCAAATGCACAAGGTCTGACATGCATGCAATGTACTGGGCATTTGTTAACCTTAAACATAGTCTATATAATAAACACACACACTGCTAAATAATCATCTGAAAACAAACTATCGGCTGCACGGTTCAGAGGAGGAGAATCGGAAATGTCGTGCAATACGTCATATCACCCAAAATGTTCCTGCTTTTATGCAGCTGGGCTGTGCAAAGTGTATCTAATAGGAAGCTGTGCTGTGCTGATGGCAAAGCACAGCTCCGGACCAACAGTATTTGGCCACGCAGCCCATAGTCGTGGATGAAAATTGAGGGCATAGCCGTGCTTGTTGCATTCACTTCAATCGGTTCAATCTGGCCATGGCCCAGCTTTGCTTCTTGTGTCTATTAGGCTGTGCATTTTGGTGCTGTTGTTGCGTGTATGGAAAACTCCATTGCACAGCGCTCTACGATCTCAGTCGCCGGGCTGGTGCAGAAAATCTAGTTTTTGTGTGCTGCGCGAAGCATGTCAACTTGGCTTATAAAATTACGGTGCAGAAGCCAGATGGAAGTCTAATCGTATCTCAAATCGTTGGTTGGTTGGTTGCTCCTTAGTAACCTGGCACTGCAACCCACCACGGGGCATCGGCCATGAGATGGGCGGTACCTTGTTTTAGCATGTTCCGTTGCGGCACTACAAGGAGATTTTTAAGAGCGAAGCTGTTGAACTATCGGCAACTATCATCATCACGAACCAACGCGCGCACTCTCTTCATTCTCTTTACAATGACGCTGTTTAAGCTATCGGTAACTTGTGCATCACCGTGCACAGCTCCTCGGGTGGGTATGCACCACAGGAATTGGGCAAGCCCCACTACCGTCTACAGCAGGTACGAGTGTCAAACGAACACGAACACGTGAAGAAGAAAGACAGAAAGAAAGAAGCAGATAGAACGAAAGGAAAGAAAGAAATATAGAAAGAGCGAGAAAGAGAAAGAAATCGTAGTAAGAAAGAAAGAAACAGATGCGAGAAATAGAGAGAGAAAAAGAAACAAGGAAGGCCGCGGAGCTCTTTCTTCAAGCTTTGGCGCCACTAGTGCAAAGCTGCAATAATTTTTCTCACCTCTCATCTCCATGCAACGTTGCTTCTTCAACGACACCCCTTTCACATTGGGAAATTAAATGTAGCGCAGGATTTAGATGCTTCCCTTTAAGGAACACGTCCTCAAAGTACGATTAACGGCATGCACCCAAGTCCTTTTTTTTTTTTTTTCAAAAGGCGCCGATCGGCGTTTTTCAGACCATAATTCGCACGTGCGCCAGGCAACGCGCAACTGGTTACTAAGCAACTTCCAACCAACCGAACGACTGCGCGTTACCCGCGTTCGTCTCGCTCACGGGCGTGAGCTAGCGCATGATGTTCGAACGCCACGGAAGGTGAAACGTTCGCTGCGTTGCACATGCGCGTCTGTTCTTGTGCTTGGCGCCACTCTGCCTCACCTTCTACCAGAAGAACGGCGGAATGAGGTAAGACCAGCGTGCTCAAAATACGGTTAACTAAACGCGGTGCACATCAAGGACGCAGCTAGCGTCGTCGCGATCGTGGGCAGCTTGCTTGGTCACTTAGCCACTTAGCTTTAAACGTTTTCATGCGATGCTCGATGTTTTTGTTTGCTTGTCGGCGAGTCACGACGTGTTGCGTGACAGCTAACAGATCTGGAGCAATATTAACGAGAACTAACGGATACTGCGTTGTAGTTGCGTCAGCTTTTACCGTAGGCCTGCGATGCTAGCGTGCTCAAAATACGGTTCACTAACGCGGTGCATATCAAGGACGCAGCCTGTACGTGTCGTCTCGTGGGTTTTAATGGTCACCTCTAAGCGTTTATGTTGCGACGCTCGATGTTTTTGTTTGTTTGTTAGTCGGCGCGCCACGATGTGCTGTCAGCAGCTGTGCGAGAGAACTAAGAGATTTGGAGCAAGGTGGTGGGGGTGGGAGGTGCTGTCGTACGGATCACGATGGAGTAGCAGAGTGAGTTGGGTGAGTTGGTGCATAGCATAATAAAATATTTGTGGCGCAACTGAGACAAGCGTGACTGAGCGCACTAACCTGTCTTCTCTTGTTTTCTTGCTTGTCTCAGTTGCCCCACAAATTTTTTATTAAATCAACGATGGAGAGCTGGGGATTAACAGAGCAGTGTATAACGTTTTGATCGAAGCAACATGCGGAGCAGGCGTTCGCACGCGTATATACTCGTACTATTTTTTTTGCAATGAAGCGAAGGCTGCAGGGCATGTAGTCCCGCATTTGAGTCCGTATTTTCGACATGAGAAATGACACAAAACTCCTTCATTTTGTACAGACAGCTCTTTGAGACGGGCCGCTGCACACACCAGTGAGTTCATTGTTTTTTTAAAGACGAAAACGCATAAATGTTGGTCTGTCGGTCTGCCCGACTTTCTGTTTCTGTCACCCGATTCAGCCACCCGGCGAAAGTTTAACCTATCCACTTGCTGAACGCCCAGCCATCTTGAACTGGTAGCGCCGTTCATACTTGTGAACATTGTCGATCAAAAAGCAAATGTTACGCATATTTGAGGCACAACATCAATACGTAAGTATTAGGTGGTGTGTTCCTTTTCTAGAAAATACATAGATACATAATTTTAAAGACCCTAGTGTTTCTTAGGCTGCGCGGAAAATGCTAGTGTTTTTCGGGCTGCGCTGCAAATGCGACTCTATGAGCCAGATGCGGAATCATGTAATTATCGTCATTCGACGACATTTGCAGCGAAGCACGCAAATACGCGGCCTTTTTTCCTCTTTTTTTTTTTTGTCACTTCGCGTTTTTGCGCGCCTGAGAAAGTCCCGCCTTTCACGTGTATACCTCGAACGCCAAATGGCGTCTGCATCTTCAGGTGAGCGCCTGTCTCATTCTGGTTCTTCCATCTACTCGCCTAAAGAACTTGCGCCGAATTTTACCTGCACATGGTCGTCTAAGCAGACAAATGAATGCAACGCTAATGCCGCGCACGGATCACTTTCCACAGTTGTACGAAACGCGCGTAGGAATACATATGTGCAGAAGCTCCGCCTGGCTCCGCCCCCGTAGCTTACCCTACGTTGCCAAGAAAAGTTGTCCGCGACAACGCAACCTTGCATTGTAAAAAGGTTTGAAGAGGTTTAATGGAGTGATATATATAACCAAATTTTAGCCACAACAGCGAGATCTATTTTCTGTGCCTCGCCAATGCTAAGTTCCCGCTGTGTCATTCAACGAGCTCCACGTATCATTTACCAAATCGAGTTTTAGTTGTGTACGTCGGAGAACGCTGCGTTTCGCATAGAGCGCGGGCGCACTACGCATAACGCAGCGTTCCTGCGTACGCAACGCCGTTACGGGCGCTACGCGCACAGTACTGAAGCTTGCTAATAGGCTCCGTACAGTCGAGTTTTCCAGTGTGACTGCAGCGCCAGAACGCAAAGCCTAGCGGATAAAAAACAGCTAAATTGAAAGACGCGGTGGCGTGACTTCGCACTTGTCAAACCTGAAAAACAAACAAATGGTTGTTGCTATACAAGCTTGCATTCAATATAATTATTTTTCTGTTGCTGCAGGAATTCGGCTCATTACAACATGGAAGAGCTAAATGATGTGACCCTGCAGACTTTACTGGCACACATCCAAACTGCAGTCTGGAGAGATGGTGTGCCCACCGCTACACTGATTCAGATGCTTGCCCAACTTCCGACAAGCACTAGAGGGCCGTTTGCGGCAACCAGAGAAACCATAGAGGTGGTTGTTAGACGCTTTCCCTCTATTCTTTTCATAGACGCTTATGATAAGGTCCACGTTCGCTCAAAAGACTGTGAGGCGCCTACTGGCATGACGAAGCGCAGGCCCTCTGCTAATAAGCTGGATACCATCAAGTGTTTCCACGATGTCAAGGGCCGCATGACTCAGGTGATGAGTGGCTACGGCTTTGCCGTGATGGAACATCCCGTAAAATCACGCGTTTTTGTGCATAATATCTATGTCGAGCATGCAAGACCCAATGACCCAAACAGACTCGGCCTGCTAGTAGGGGACGTAATCATCATGGACGTAGAGGAGAATGTCGCAAGCAAAACAGCCCCTTTCGATGCTGTGCGTGTGCGACTTCTTGAAGCTGCCCCACAGCCAGTGCACAATTTGCGCCCCACCACGGCCGTGTCTCGTGCAAATGACTGTCCATTCCGATGCTATGCATGCGAAACGTCTCGAAGGTGCCACTCAGCATGTGCGCAACGCGCTCCCCACCGCAGCGATGCCCTACGCAAATAACAAAGAGCAGTTATCAGGCCAGGTTGGAGTCATTCACTCGCTCGATCGCGACGGTGGTATCATTACCTTCGGCAGCGAAGGTACAGAGCAGGCCTTCTTTTCGAGAAATAGCGTTCCCAAGACCTTGGTGAGAACCACGGAGATTATGCACGAGGTATTCAGTGTTGGCGATAAGGTGTGCCTCGACGTGCAGCGTAACCGGAATCCAAGAAGGCAAGAGAAGTGGGAGGCAACCATGGTGACCACGGTTTTGCACGGCACGCGAAGTGTGGTGTTTGAAGATTACACGGCACCTCCCAGACCGGCAGTGAAGAGCCGCGTTTCCAAGACCTCGCTGAAACCCACGGCAACGTTGTCCGAGTCATCTGGTGTAGGCAACACGTCACGCACCTGTGCGCAGCAACACTTTCCATGCAAGCAAGAGAAGTGCCAGGTAGCCATGGTGAACACATACCAACACAGTAGGTCCAGTAATGTCTGTAGTGTGCCTACCAGGACTGCACTTGCAATAGAGGAAGGGAAAAAAAAGATGCCCTGCACGAATGCCAGGAAGAAATTCACGCGCGGTCGTCTCGTCCTTGACCAGTGCGTCAGCGCAACGTTCTCTGGGCGCAGAAAGCTGTCAGGCTACAGAGGCACCCTTCATGCCGTGTCTGAAACGTTGGGGCACGTGAAGTGCCACTGCGACGGCACCATCATATTGGCACTAATCGACATCGTGTACTACCACGGCAAAAAGGTCGAGCGTTTCTGCGAGTTGTCTGGGAAACCGACTTTCGAGCAGGAGACAGACGTCCTCGTAGACGCGGTCGAAGCCGAGCGCGACTTCTGGCTGGCAACTCTAGTGTGGGCTGGCGAACGCCCCGCAAAACCGCACGTCAACCGCAGCGAAGACATATATTCCTCCGTTCTTGACTCTGTCAGGAACGGGGAGCTCTCGAAGGGTGACAGTCCCGTGTCGCTCAAATACCGCCTCAACGCCTGCCAGAAATGTCACTCTGCTTCTGCATATGACAGTGTGTTCGCTGGCAGCCAGAACGAGAACCCCGTTCAGGACAGCGGGACGGCACAGGACGGTTGGCAAGGTGCAGGAGCCAAGTGGCTGCCTACCAACAGCGTACCCCGCTTCCAACAAAGACGGCGTCATCCACTCTGACATTGCGTCATCGGTTTGGAAACCCAACGCTGCCATACAACCCGACCATGATCAACTCGAAGAAGCAGACTTTACCATCATAGACAACATGATACACCCGGCTCTTGTTGACACTGCCACGCCATGGTAAGCATTTGTCAAGTTGAGAAACAGTTTGGTTTCTCAGGTTGCCAAGAGTGATGTTACATTCAAACTAAGCCCTGAATGTGCTGTAGGCATTGCTTTACAAGCCCCCACAATTTCTCTGCAGGCAAGCGCTTGGGTTTTCCACATGCTCTCCATCTGCTTTAAGAATTAGGCCTCGCTATAGTGAAATGGTAATGGCAACGAACCTTATCAATAATATCAGAGCATGTGGTCATGCTCTATGAACTATAGTGAAAGTCGCATCACATGTCTTAACTTTGTTACACCCAACATTGCCTATAAGCACATTGCCGAAAGTGCCAAGCCTGTGTTCAGAGTACAATTATTGCCGTCTTCAATATACGCTTACCATGTATTGTAGAAGGGGTTGAAGAGGACAATTTTCAAGTTGAGAAAGGTGATGGTTCCGATTTGTGCCGAGCGTCGCAAAATATTCTATTCACACTGATATCGCTGTGAAACATTTGAGATTTGCATCAGTCTGTACGGTAAGTTGTCATATCTGCATACATCATGCTACAGAATGTGTGGGCACTTGTGCCTTGTGCAAAAAACGTGATTTCATGTGGGCGTGAGGGCAAGCCAAAGTGGCGGAGGGCTCTGTGCACGCCGTCTTCACGTGTACTCAGTGTTTAAGTGGGGTCGCACTGTGAAGTTTCATAGACGTGGCATAGTGAAACGGTAATGGCATGTTGGAACATTATTTATAATAGCAGAGCATGTGGTCGTGTAACATGAGAGCCAGTGGTAACAAGAAGATTAAAATATGAGATGGCGATGCGTTGTCCACGTTGCCAACGATCTTCACAACAGTACCCCAACTGCGCACACATGAACTGATCCAGTTTGCCCTAAATGTGTGTGTACACAGGCGCCGGACACCACACATCTCCAGCTACGTATGAGTGAACGTTACTGCTTTCTCGCCCGTAAAAGTACACGCCTACTTAAAATTTGCATAGGTTTAAATAATTTGTCATTGCTGTCAACATTTCACCCTTCAGACGAAAGTGTGCCTTTTGTTTTCATTTCAAATAAGTTCACGGGAAGATGGAAGCTTAGAGATGAAAAATCCTAGAAGACGGGGTCTCGCTGGAGCCAATGTTTCGACAAGTGGTCTTACCTTCTTCAATGCAGCAACTGTTGCCTTGAAGAAAATGCCACTTGTCGAAACATTGGCTCCAGCGACACCCTGTGTTCAAGAATCTGTTTTTATTCATTCATTCATATTTCATTCATTTATTTATTCATATCTTATTTTCAGCATTGCAGCCACTTCTGAAACAAAAGCATTTCAGGGCTCCATCTGTGCCAGTCCTGCTGATATCTTGGCTGGGCAGCCAGTGGCTTGTTCCAACACGCCTGGAGCCAGGCAAATGAAAGTGTCCTCACCCCATGAAGACAACACGACTGATATGCGTGGTAAGTGGATCATAAACTTCAGATATTTAAGCAGCGGAATAACTCAGTTGTACTTCGAAACAAGGCAGAAGTTCAGGAGAAGGTGGAAGCTTGGAGAGATTAATATTCTTGAACATGAGGCGTTGCTGTAACCAATGTTTCGACAAGTGGTCTTGTCTTCTGTTGCTGCCTTGAAGAAGACAAGACCACTGTTGAAACACCCCGTGTCCAAGGATCTTTCATCCCATGCTGTATGTGCTGTATGTAAGTTCTTAGACCTACATTGCCCACTAGTGGCTGCAGAAGGGGGCTATAATATGGCCATAATCGCCTTCCACATTGCAGCTTCGGAAGTCTATCGAAGAAACGAATGTGGTAGCTCAGTGCATGCCTCTAGATGATAAAAAGAAATTGAATAGGTTTCGTTAATTTGTACCATTCTGGTTTTAGGAGGGAGAGGACGAGAAAAAAAATTTGAGAAATGAAGTTTTGTGCCTAACAATTTGTTTTTCTTACCCCTTACTTCTTTTTTCTTGATTTCCAGGTGGTGGTGATGCTGAATACCGTGATCTTGATGTGAGTTTTTGCCCTTGCCCTCCTGCATGCTGGAATTATGCAGCACAGCCAATGAATGTGCCATGAAATAGTGTGACATCATTCGCAGTTTTGGTCTTCCAAGATTGACCGCTGCTCATACTGCTTGCTCGAGTTTGTTCAAAACTCTTTAAGGGCGATGAGGGTGGCAATTTGGGCGTGTTGGTATAGCATGATAATTGATCGTAGCACAGGCTAAGGACAGTGACGTTGTGAGAGTATATATACTGACGTATATATATGACGTCGTGAGTATATATACTAGCGGGATCAGGGAGTAATAAAACAGTTGTTGAAAGTTAGCGCTGTGCAGTGCCGAATGTGTCTTTCTTTTGTCCTTGTCCTTAGCCTGCGCTACCATGAATTATCTTTAAGGGCAACAGTTTTTTCATTTTAACTATGACGTATTGCGTGAGTTTTTTCAGTGTAACATCACTCGAAAGCAACCACATGAACCCAACAAAGAATTACTAACTGCCTTTGTTAACTGAAATGTGGAGCTATAGCAAGGAAAACGATAATAAAAAACTGGATGAAGGGTTGCTTTGTCACAGGCAGGAGACACACCTTGGTCTTCCTACAATGCAATTCGCCCAACCTTAGATGGTGTACTTTTTTTTCATGTTTTTTTTTTAATAAAAAGAAATAATTTAACGATACATGCCTAACCGGAAGCATCTCATTTTGACACCTCTTAAGATGACTTGGCATTTTGATGATTAGAACAATTGAGAAAGATACGTAACTTCTCATTAACTAATTGTATACAGAGTATTATACACTCAGCTTTGTTAGCTAGAGATGTTCCAGCTATTCTTGGAGCTTGGTGCATGATAGCTGGAATAGATCGTAGTCTTTTCAAACCTGCGCAGTGGCCCGGGATTGGCCGTCAAACCTTTCACCTTCTGATAAGCCAGTGTCTCAATGCTCTGTAATGTGAATTCAGAACTAATCTGTTGTCAGTAAAGTTCATGCATTGAAGTTATTATTTGCACTGGCCAAAATGCTTATTAAAAGTTGGCAGGTATGTATACGGGTGCTTTAAAGACTAACTCGTGCCGAATTGGTTGACTGGTACTATACTCTTGGGGCTTTAAAGGAACACTAAAGGCAAATATTAAGTCAATGTGGATTGTTGAAATAGCATTCCAGGAATCTCATAGTGCTTGTTGCGTTCCGAGGAAATGCTTAGTGTGAAAGAAAATTACATTTTATTGGTCCGCATACTGTTAGAGCAGTTCAAACCACCTGCCTCAGAGAACAACCTTCCGGCGTAGCCATGCCCGCCATTTACTCGCTTTACTGCACGACAGCGTAACGAAGCAAGGGGCTTTAGCAGAACACCGCCTGACGAAGATGGAACTTGCGTCGTCCTCAAGGGTAATGTCAAGAAGTTCTATTTTAGCACGAATCAGACTTTAGTGCACTAGTTGCGTCTTATTCCATCTTGTAATGCACTGAAATGTTTTGATCAATTGTACTGAGGCCCTACTACGTCATCGGGCTTGCGTTCCAGAATGTCCCACTGGTGGCTCAAATCACATCCTACGTTTACCTTAATATTTCAATTCCTAAAGCGCTGCTGCATATAACACTGGCGTTTTAGACATTCTCAAGCATTGATGTTTCACTCAGACAAATTGTTGTTATCAGTACGCGACGTGGGCCACAAGCTGCGTCTTAAAGCGAAAACTGTTACAAGATCACAACCGATCTTGGAGGCGTAGTTGTCCGCCGCCACTGCCGCCTGTGTGTATAACCGCTATTGTGCACATTCGCACAGTGAGAAAAAAAAATATTCAGGACTGAGTGGGATTCGAACTCGGGCTTTCTGCATGGCAGTCGAGTATTCTACCACAGAGCCACGCAGGCGCTTGGAACTCCGTCGCGAAAAGACCCTATACAAGCTTCATGTCGGGCAAAGAATCTCGTTAACAGATGAAATATAGTGTGGTAGAGGAGTGAAACCAGTCATTAACCGGGCATCACCAACCAGGCACCAGGCAGGAACAACCAGGCATCACCAGCTTCCCACCAATTACAAATGGTTCAGCCATAATTCTTGCTAATCAGCCACAGGATCAACAAAGTGCACACGCCTTACAGATGCGCAGTGGGTATCTTGCTGTGTGATGAGCGTTTCCCTACTTCCCAGAATTATGACCATTATTGGCGTAGTGGCTACCTTGCAACTTAGTTGTAGTAGTTGCCCCAAGTGATTTTACTACAGGCTCTAGAAAGGCCGCTGTTCCAGCTTTCGCTGCCACTACGCTGGGTGTGTCGCGCAGGTCTGGAGTTTTTTTCTTATTGGGAGTGTGCAACACTGCCCTTTTTTTTCTTTTTTTTATTCTCAAGGAGGAAACGGCGCAGTGGCTCTCGGCTGCCGTCCGAGACGGGATCAGAGGCATCGTGTACGAAGAGCTACACGAGGCGTTGGAAAAGGTACTGAAATAGATCTACTTGGAGTGCTCTTGACAGTGTCGACTATTATTATTTGGTGTCTTGCCTTTCGTAGCCTAAGACCAGATGTAGGGGTGTGCGAATAGTCAATTTGAGGTTTGAAGTGAGTAGCGATTTGGTTGAATAATTTTGAATCGAATAGTTCAAATAGTGTATATCACATATTATAAAAAAAGTGAGAATTTTTGTCATAGCCCAACTTACTTGCACAATACGTTTAAGAATTGGAATAAGGCTTGTGCGAATGTCACTTATTTGGTTCGAAGCTAAGTGGACGCAACTTTTGAGTAGTAGTAGGATTTGAATAGCAGTAGGCTGTAAGTTATAAGCGGTACAATATGTTGTGTTTTAAAGTTTACTGTACTTGATGCATATAAGCTGGTATAGCAAGTTTTCAAACTTGAAAAATAAATAGAGGTGAAGGTGATATGCACAATTTATCTTCGAAGTGTGGCTTCACAGCAGTGCGGATTTCCCCAAAACAGGTAGCTTCACGGCCTAGCAGTCCGGCGCTGCAGTGAAACCACCTCTACAGGGGGGCACACGTGGTCAAATTTCGAATGTTTTTAAATTCTTGTTGAAGCGAATACAAACACTGCAACAATCGTTTGAATATTCGAAGCGCTCAAATATTCGCCCACCAGCTGTAAGATTCGGACCTCAGCCTTCATTTGTGGTTGACAGCCTTATGGCTTAAAGGGCATTTGGAATTAAAGGATTGTATGGCTTCAAGGGCACTTAGAGTTGTCCCTAGGACCGTTGCTCGGTCTCCCATCCAGCTTAACAACCTTGCTCAATGCAGATCAACTATATTCACTTGCCTGAAGGCGTTGACTTTGCTGCCGTGCGGAACACCACGAGTCCAGCTCCTGTCGACACTGCCATGCCACGGTAAGTATCGATACAGCGAAAGAAAACAGGTTCCCTTGTTTGATTGCCAGGAGTGCCAAGTTATGTTCCAGCCTAGTTGTGAACAAGCTGTGGACGTCTTTTCGGTAGTTCTATTGATTTCCCTGCCAGTGACGCTTGTTTTCTTGTTGTTCTTTTGCCCACATGCTTTGCATATAAGTTTGACTATTGAACCTCATTTTAACAAAATTCGCATCCCACCATAAAGA
Organism: Rhipicephalus sanguineus; assembly: GCF_013339695.2. Lineage (NCBI taxonomy): Eukaryota > Metazoa > Arthropoda > Arachnida > Ixodida > Ixodidae > Rhipicephalus > Rhipicephalus sanguineus. The sequence goes on from NC_051185.1 coordinate 19,921,527, forward strand.
TCGCTTTGTTGTTCCTCGGTAATTATTGTAAGCATAATGCCACATGTACTCAGCCTATGGGTAAGAAGTATGGTTATTGTTGGTTTGAGTTTAGGGTTACCACGCATTACAGAAGCGGTTGAATGGGAGGGCATTTTGTGGGAATAGAAAGACAATAGTTATTTTTTTATGATTCGTGCTAACTTTCTATACATTAGTTGCATCATGCAATAATTGCTCTTACCTGCATTCAGTACAATGAGGCATGACCATTGGCACCCTGGAATAGACCAGACCACTTATTGCCTTGGTATCGCTGGCCGGTGCCGGCGATACTGAGGCGATATATGCATTTACTTTTACTTCCTTGCTCTTAATGCCACAGAGACACTGGGGAAATTGCGAAATTACGTTAACGAGAAAAAATTGTTGCTCATTCCATTCTGTGAAGGTAGATGAGCAGTGAAGCTGTTTAGTATACGAGTGATGCAGAATTTCGAACCATAGCTGGTCACATTCCCTGAAACTGAGTCCGAAATGTCTGGCGGCCAGAAAGGCTTTTGAATTTAGTATATGCTCACTCAAAATTTCTCATTTGATCATGGCATGGTGCTTGCATCTTTTTGCCGCACGTGCTTGGCGTTTTGTGCGCAGTCTCAACTGTTGTTTGCCGCCTGTGTGTTCCCTTCCTCATCTTTAGCGGACCAGTGCTGAGTAGTGTGGTTCATAGAGTTTCATACAATACTTACTAGACAAAACTCTGGCGCTAGTGTCTATGGGAGCTGCAACGCATGGCGCTTCAGCCAGCATGGGAATGACGGGTAGTACACGGATTTGTCTAAACTTTGTTCTTTCGGCTCTGTTTGGCTCCGCGTCACCTGCATCCGCTTTGTCGCAAAATGAAGTTCCACAAAAGTCAGCAGTTACACTCCACCACTTTAACCTTTTTAGGCTCACCAATTCAAATCTGGTCACGAAGTTCACAACGATCCATTCTTTTATCCGAAAGAAAATCAAAACGTAGCAATAAACAAAGCCACAGGTTCGTTCGAAGCCGTAAAGATGAGGATTAGGCAAATCCGTGTACTACCCATCATCCCATGGTGGCTGAACGATCGCAGCACCAGAGTCCCTTCTAGGTAATTTTAGGAAACTCTATGGTGTGGTTTGCCCAATCTCTGTGGCACAGACGTTTTTGTTGATAAACAGGAAAAACACACGGAACCCTAGCCATATGCAGCTTTGCTGTAAAGAGGGGAAACAACTTGCAGTGGGACATGCATGAGCTAACAGCAATTTGTCATCTCTCCATTGTCGTTCGTCTTTGTGTTATTTTTTTTCAGTGCTGCAGCCACGTCTGGAGCGACGGACATTCGAGGCTCCACGAGTGCTGGTTTTGCCAACGCCTCGCCTGGACTGCTAGCGGCGTGTTCCGACAGGGCTGGAACAAGGCAGCCAGCAGCAGCCTTGCGCCGTGAGTGTGACTCTACTGAGGGGAATAGTCAGGGGCATAGCCGGGAAGTATTCATGGGGGCATTCAACCCCCCTTTATGTATGTTTGTGCGTATTTGTATGTGTTCGTGTATATATAATACAAAATGTAAACATTTCGGATAAAATTTTATGCCTAACAGATTTATGTGATCTTGTTGTGTTGCCCTTTCTCCCTTTAACTTATTTCTTTTTTTCCTCATTTCCAGGTGGTGCTGAGGCTGAATACTGCGATCTTGACGTGAGTTGTTGACTTGTCATGCTGCACGCCAGAATTGTGCAGTGTAGCCGTTGCGTGCATTTTGAATAGCACGACTACCTTGCAGTTCTGTGTGTACCTTACTGAAAGTCTCTTATTTCGGTATCTCTTACAGTGGTCCACAAGCTTTGGGGGTTTTACGTCCTAAAACCAAGATATGATTACGAAGGGCGCCGCAGCGGAGGGCTCGGGAAATTTTGGTCACCTGGGGTTCTTTAACGTGCACCCAAATCTAAGTACACGAGCCTCTAGCTTTTCGCCTCCATCATAATGCGGTTGCCACAGCTGAGATTCAGTCCCACAAACGTTGTGTCAGCAGTCGCACCATAACCACTAGACCACTGACGGTGGTCTACAGTTTCCCTATTGACATCTCGATGATTAGGACAATTTAAAAAGTTACACGTCCTTCTAATTTAAAAAGTTCATCGTCAGGGTATAAGGAATTACCGGACTCCGTGCAACATGTGCTCGGTCTTATTAGCTTAGGGCGATGTCTATTTTTAGACCTCAGTGTGTCATAGCTAGGACAGTTTGTACACTTTTCAAGTATTACCAGTGGCCCCGATGCTCCACAACGATAATTTGGTGTAAACTTTCAAGAAAGTGCATACCCCGTATTAACCTCTGCTGAGTGGAAAAGTTAGAAACTCAGCAGTATGTACTTGAGTGCTTAGAGGAAGAAAAATTGAGCTTAGTTTCATCATAGGTTCGAATTGTGATGTGTGTTCTGCGTTGGACACACTATATGTTGGCTGTGTGCGATGTACTACAAGGCATCTCGTTTCTAATGTGGTAAAGTTGCCTTCTTTCTTCCACCAGGACCAAACCATGGAATGGCTCTCTGCTGCAGTAAGAGATGGACTCGAGGGCATAGTGCACGACGAGCTACACGAGGCATTGCAAAAGGTACTGCGTTACACATACGTGGTGAATTTCTTAATGGCCTCCTCAACAGCATTGGGCATTACAGACAAACAAGCGTGGTGCATAGGAGATACTGGTAGGCTAGTTGGTTGCACATGTTCTTTTAAGCAGCAGCGCAAATTAAAGAGATGAGAACAAAGTTGCCAACAACACAGGCACTGTCACATGCAGTCGCAAAGTCACAGTCGACACAGTCACACACAACACACATGCCGTGTTGTGTGCGAGTGTGTGACAGCACCTGAAGTATTTCCTTGCTTTCTATTTAGGTATAAAGCTGATTTTTCATGGGAGCACGACATGGTGTAAATTGTGTCTCACTGTGGACCAAAATGAAGATTTTCTGAAAGCTGTGATTTTCTCTCGTAAGATTTGCAAACTTCAGTGGTCAGAAAATACTTAATGAGTTTATTGCCTCACAAATCAAGCACCGCAAAAATTCACAGAATCCGTCAGATACGAGCGGAGATTTCTCTCTCACTGTTATTGCTTTCTCTTTTCTCTCACTTGAGCACGCTATAAACTAAGCATGGAGGGATGGCACAGGGGAAAGAAGTTACGTCACGTGCGCATCATGACCATGAGCACTTTTTCTTTTTACTTTGAACGCGCAGCTAAGCTTCAGCGAGATCGCAAGCCCGGCCACATGGCGGCCTCCCGCGGCAGGCGCAATAACTATTCAGCCAGCGATGCTCAAATCAGCCAGTGGACGTGAATGTGTACATGGCCCGGTCATTTGAGTATATGGCATCAGTTGTAGAGAGAAGAGCGAGCGATTTTTAGCTGACTTTGAGAATTAACCCATATATGCCCAGTGTCCTACATATAGGACGCTTCTTTGATGCACTCTAACATCGCTATTTCTTTAGCTGATGAGTAGCGCCACCTACAGCACATCAATTCCGGGCCGCATGCTGCGCTATAATGTTTGGCTCGCGTGTTCTCAGGAGCCTCGACTACCGATTGGCAGCGTTTTCTGACTATGCTGAAAGTCTTGCCGGGCCCCCTTAACCCTTTCAGACACTATGTACACAGTGGTATACACCACTTGTTTCTGCTAGTTGTATCAGCTAGTGGCTAACAAAGGACGAGATACATTGAGTTGGATGAATTGAACCTCCTGCATAATAAATTTGTCTTCATTTAATTGCATTTTGCAGTGTACTGTTGTATATGATCACTTTGCTGAAGGCACTGCCATGTTCGACGAGTTGTTTGACATGCCTCTTCTGGTGGGCCACGTTTTGACATGCTGCTTCCGGCGGGCCATGTCAAAAGTATAATTTTTCTTTGCTCAATGTGGACATAATCGAAAATGAATTTGCACCATTTTTCTCGCCTGGGATTTGATTCTATTTATGCACAAACAGAGCATGAATGACTTCAGAATAAAGATATTTAATTACAGTAAAATTAGGATTCATTACTACTATAACACAAATAAACTAATATGACATTTTTTTTGTTGCAGTAGGATATTGAGTGCCTTGAAATAACGTTGTACTATCAGTTTGATGCATTTACAGACGGTTCTTCCTAGGTGGCGCCTGAAAGGGTTAATACATTCGAGATGGTCACCAAAATGGCTGGGACATTGGCGTAGAATGACCCAAGAGTACCGCCAAGAGAGATTTGGCTTACGTGTTTGTGGCAGCACTGTCTATAGATTGCAGTTTTCTTGGTGTTACAATGCAGTGTTCACATTGAAAGTCAAGGACCGTAAATATTTGACGATTAACAGTGCACACATTGTTAATTTTCCTTTTGTCTCTCCTCTCTCTCTTTTCAGCTGTGGTTCAAGGAAGGATGAAGCGCTATATAGCTGTGTATGGGACAAGGCTATACTGTGTTCTATGCAGCAAATAAAAGTATATTTGCATAAGGACGCAGTGGACTGACTGTGTGTGTTTATGATTGTTCCTTTGACGACACATTTTGTCCACCTACAGCCAATGAACATCAGTACCCAGATGCATTTGAGCATAGCTCTGTAGCAGAGGTGGAGTTATTCAATTATAAAAATTCACATTTCAACTGGATGAAATTTTTGTTTCATTATACCCATTGCACTGTGATCATGTGCTACTGGGGACGAATGTGGCCAGGACAAGATACTTGCTAAAAAGCTGAGTTCTCGTTTAGCTTGAGAATGTATAGCCTTCATTTAAGAGTTTCATCCTGTGGTAGCAGTTGCGACTTACATTTGTTCATTACATAACAATGATCATGCATTAACAATGCAGAAATTAGCATTTTTTGCGAAGCCTCTGTCATGAAGACTCTTGTCCTATTATATGTGTGGTTATATGTATGTACATGTGAATACAGTAAACGCAATTGTAACAAAGCCAACAGACAATGAAAACCACGGAATGCATTAGGGAAATTAATGGCCTAACATAGAATGAAACAAAATTAAAAATGGCAAAATACAGCTGGCCACAGGTCAGATACAAACACACATTTTCAGTCTGGCTCCGTTATGATGGTGACTAACAGAAACCGGGCCCCCTTACTCGGTTTCTCTTCTTGTCGTTCATGGCGTATGTTGGCCTAAATTCCTTGTTTTGCATATGGCAGGTAGTAGTAGGGAAACCTCTAGCTGTTATTCTAGACGTATTATGAGAATACAGCACCAATGCTCCTGTAGAAGACTGTGTCCATAGCAAAGCGAATTACGTGCAGTATTTTGCATTTCAAAACTCGTCGCGTGAGCAAAGACCCTGGCCAGTATTCCCGCCTCAGACCTTCCAATGCTAGCAGTATATAGCTAGAATGTTGTTTCTTTTGGGCGGGGGGGGGGGGGTGTCAGCCATACCCTATATATGTGTTCGTGCGTTTTTATGTGTGCGTATATATACACACGCGAAAGTGAGTATTTCGGGGGTGGGTGGGGGGGTTGAACTCCCCACTGCACCCCTCCTGGCTATGCCAGTGCACAGCTACATTAGATGGAGACGAAAACTCATGTTTATGATGAGGACTACCGAACTATATCCTGTGACCAGGGGCGTAGCCAGAAATTTTTTTCGGGGGGGTTTAACCATACATTATGTATGTTCGTGCGTGCGTTTGTATGTGTGCGTGCCTATATACGCAAGCAAAACTGAAAAATTTCGGGGGGGGGTTTGAACCACCCCAACCCCCCCCTTGGCTACGCCCCTGCCTGTGACTTATCTCGATCAAAATTCACGGTTACCGTAAGTCTGCGCATGCAGACAGACCAGAACATACGCGACTGCTAGCTAGGTTGGGGCTTGCTTCCGGAGTGCGTCCCCCAACTCCCCCTCCCCGAAATCCTCGCAGTTTTTCTAAACACACGCATATGCGTGTGTGGAGGGGGGATTTAGACACCCCACGAAAATTGTCAATTTAGCATGTGTCATATACACGCGCACATGCAAACGAACGCAAGAAAATATCCCACCCCCCTCCCCTCCATGTCTGGCTAAAGTGTCTGGCTCCTGCCCGCCGCCCCCAGATCCTTGGAAAAACAAGCGTTCGAGTTCCCCCGCTCTCTGTCGTCGCCGTCCCGGCTTTAGGCGCTGCGCCGTGCTCCCATGGTGCTCCCGACCGGGCTGCAGAAATTAGGCGCCTTTTCCTTTTCAAACCACTACCACCACCACCGTACGGTACGATTCCGGCCCAGCCGTTTCGAGGTGTGCGTAGGTGAAGATCCGCACTCGGTTCACTTGCGTTTCGGTTTGTCATAAAGCGCTCTTACGCTAACACTACGAAAGCAACGAACGCTTTATCTGCGCACCCTATTCGAAAACTCCCCCTAAATCGACTAACGCGCAGGAGTTCACTTAAGTGGGCTAGTTAGTACACGATTAAAACAGCGCTGGACACGCAAATGCACTGCCTTAAATCTCGGTTAAAGTGTTCGATTGCGTCTCGAGCACACGCGCGTGCACGGGTATCTCGTGCAAGCGTATGTAGTACGTGGTGTCATGCTCGTTCTCGTGCTGCTCGGAACAAATCAGAAGCTCGCAGGCACGCACCACTCCAACTTCGTCACCTCATCGGAGTCTAGTACGCGAGCCGGACGAATCGAAACTCAGGTAAGGCTTGAAATATATATATATATATATCTAATACCGGTGTCACGCGGTGCACTGCTAATCGCGATTAAGTTCGACTTGGAATCGCATTTCTCTAAAGTGATTAGCTATCCCTTTTGCAGTTTGCGTAAAGGAGCCATATCAAGATAAAGAAATTCCATCCCGATCAGGCCCGATCGCGATCAAAAGCCGCGTCGGCATATCGAGTTTATGTCGATGAAAAGGGCCCTTCCAGCCGCTTAGCGCTGCAGCGCTACAAGATTAAACGCCACGTTCGTCTCAGTACGCGCAGCACAATCAGGATCTAAATGGAAGCAGGCTAAGCGGGCTAAGCACAATTGACTGTGACTCAGTTGATTACCGTTACGTTTGCACACAGGTTGACGGCCGGACGCTATCTCAGCTTCTTAGTACCCAAAGCCCGTGAGAAAATTAAAATAATGCTGTCGCCCACATTCGCTTGACTTATCAGTTATCAAGCAACCATTGCAAGAACGCTTTCACGAGTTACGATTGACAGCATGTCAGATGAAAAGGTAATTTATTTCCATTTTTGAAGCCTAAAAATGAAACACGCTCCACTCTCCCGAGTCGAAGCGTGATGCAATATATCGAACGCTCCGATGCCGACGGCATTTTTCACAATGCTTATTGCATGTGCGTTTGCCGAGACGCGCGATGGCTGCAGGCTGCTGCCATATGCACCATCGAGGAGGGTGGAAAAAGTGTGAGGAAGCGTCGCGTTACACGACTGAAGCCAGACATACTCGGCCAGTACGCTGCGTCTCAAAGGCGTCTCACGGTGCACAGCTGTTTGCGATCAAGCCCGATAGGGATCAAATTTCTCAACAGTGATTGGCAGACTGCGTAAAGGAGCCAACCACGAACAATTCGCGATGAGTGCCGATCGTGATCAAAAGGGACCGTGTGACAATGGCGTAGGCAGAAATTTTTTTTCGGGGGTTGGGGGGGGGGGGGGGGGGGGGGCACATCCTTGATCCGACATTGGGCCTGGGCAGACAAGTGGTGTCAAGTGTCATCTTGTGCTCTGTATCCCATGGGGGGAAAAGTTTCGGGGGGGGGGGGGGGCACAGGACCGGTGCGCCCCCCCCCCCCCCCCTCGGCTACGCTACGCTACGCCACTGCCGTCTGACACCGATGTTAGGCCTACTGTGCGAGGAAATGAGGCGTCACGGAGCTTTCGCTAGTCATTGCTGAAAGCCTAGTGAGTAAAAGTCCGGCGGTGTCGTGAGCACAAATGGTACGAAAAGTCACGTGATCAAGCGATGACGTCATATTGTTATGAAGTGTTTGGGTGACCGTCTCCTGGTCAAAGGTGAGCTGATCCCTAAGGTATTGCTAAACCAGGCTATGTGCAGAAAGCCTCATGGGGGGGGGGGGGGTTCAATGCAATCAACTGAGAACGTCTAAGTAATTTATTTAGTTCATTGTGGGAGCATGCACCCTGTGCTCTCTTCCTTTGAGTGTTAGCTAACGGGACTGTGCATTCTTTCTTCCTCCATGGCCCCAACTGCTTGAAGCACACGTGTGAAATGAAGCAGACAAAGAGTTCGTTGTCAGTGCATTGGTGGTTGCCATGACCCCGATCTGTGACGTCGAGTACCCCTGCTTACTTCAGTGAAAGTTTCTGCTGGCGGAAATTTTAAAATTGAACTGTTGGGTGAGAAATCGTGCAATATTAAACTAAGGGAACTAATTGTGCTTATTCCGTCCATTGTCATAGTCTTCTGAATGACGAGGCAATGATGGCTACGCCGTCATTGTCTCGTCATTCAGAAGCTCTGCAGGCCAAACGTGCATATGGCACTTTCACAAACTCTTAGCAGTGCATGCCCATGAGAACTGATTCTTATTGTGTTCACATACCATTTGCAAATTCATGCACTCATGAATTTATTTCTTCTTTTGCAGCTAGCCACAATTCAAGATCATCCACGACGGCATCACATCCAAACACAACGTGCCGACGGTGCTCAACCCGCAGATCCTGACGACTTGAGAACCATAGTAGCTACACAAATATGATGGCAGGAAAGCCCAATGCGCTCACGGATTCTGACAGTGTCGAGGCAGCCCTGCGCAACTTGAAAGGCCGTGTCTCCGTTGTAAAGGAGGGCTACGGATTCATCGAGATAGAACACCCAGTGCGGGCAGCCGTGTTCGCGCACCGGTCGTCTGTCGTGAATCCTAGAATGAATGACTCGAAAAACTTTGGTCTCAAAGAAGGGGACAATGTTGTGTTGGACATTGAAAGGAGTCCCGCGAAGTTTAAGGCTCGTTTTCAAGCAGTGAGGGTGAGGCTTTTAGAATCCGAGGTCAACATTACGAGGCCCTGTTACCCATCTGTGGCAGCACCCAGTCGGGAAAGAGGGGAGAAGCAGATCTCGAACCAGGTGGGCACGATTGACTCCGTACATCAGAATGGGGGAACCTTAACGTTCGGCCAGGACAATAAAGAACGTGCCATTTTCGAGAGACAGTGCATACCAGACACTCTCGTGAGACCGACGGAAAAAGTTTCGGCCATTTTCTCGGTGGGTAAGAAGGTGTGCTTTGATGCGCGCCTCGTGACTGACGTCGCCACAGGTGTTGCGCAGTGGCAGGCCACGCTGGTGACAACTGTGATGCGGGAAAACTACAGTCAGGTCTTCGACATTGACTTGGTGGCGCCGACAAGCGAGAGATACGGCTACAAGAGTGACTTCGGCACCAAGCCTTTGGCACCAATCCTTGTGCCATTTACGGCTGACCCTCGAACCCCTTTTCCGAAATCTCCATGGAATCCTGCTACTAGCGCGTTCCACGCATACCCGCGCCGTCTACTCTCCGCGGAGTCCTACACCTCCGCGAGGGAGAGCCCCCTTTCTGGTGTCAATGGAACTGACAGGGGCAACTCGGGCCTGTTTAACACCCACGTCGCACCTACGCCATCCAAGACTGTCGTGACGCAGAGCAGTGCTGCAGTCGCAGAAAGCCACAACGTAAAAGACAAGCCCGCTTTCGTGCCTCTGGGCTGTGACACTCAGTGGGCACACCATGATGGTTGTTCATCTGTGGAGCCCAACATCGCTGCTCCAGCGACTGGTCATCCTGTCCTTGCTGGATACGACCGGCCACCGTGAGTTTGCTTGTCTACGGAACTTGCATTTCATGAAACTGATAAGTAAATCATCTCGCTTAAAGTATTGCTATACTCGATTACAACAAATGAGGTTTAAAAGGAATTGCTGGATTGGAAATAATGCCTCAAGAGTGAAACCATACCCACACTAAGATGGAGGACATGGCCACCATCTTAGCAGGTGCAGGCTAGGAAGTTAGCGTTTAGCGAAAAAAACAGGAGCTTTCTCCTTCCATGCCCGACTACTTTAGTATCGCAAATGTTTCCGGAAAGGTACTGCTTAGTGTGCGTCTTTGTGTTACGGGTTTCCTCACGAAACTTCATAGTCGTGGAAAATTTTATTTGATATCACGTAATCAATACTCATCTCGATATGTTACTTTTGTCGGCAACAATGATCTTTTATTTTAGAATTAAACCTACCGTTTAGATCAGCAGAGTGAAACAACTTATCTCTAAGCGGGCACCACACGAAAACAGCATGCTTCCGCGATAAAGGGTGGGCAAGCACTGGCTTCACTTTAGCCGGTAAGGTGTTGTGTCGACAAAATTTAACAGGACATTCTAAGTTTCAGAGGTAAAAGCAGACACACACACGTGTCTCTATGAGAAAGTCAATTATCTAGGAAGTGCTTGATGTCATAAAAATGATTAAGCACAATTTGATGGGCCATTTATATATATAAAGTTCTCTTTGGGAGGGGACAGTGATAGCTGTGCGCAGACCTGACATTTTTCTTATGTTGTAACCTAGTACAAAGGCTAGGAAGTGCTTGTGGGTTTCTTGGAAATGGAACTTCACAGTTCAAGAAAGTTCTGGCCCTGGCGTGGAAACTCTGGGCCGGTGCATTGTAACGATAAAGAGGGGAAAACCGAGAACAGAATGGAGGCGCTACCCCATGTTCGTTCCTCATTCGTGCATTTATGGCGGGCCACTTAACATCTTGGTTTAATATCTCTACATTGTCTGCTACGAGTGCTTTCTTTTCTATTTTCTGCAGTAAAGCCAAAACTCCCGAGAGCACATGCCCGGAAAGGGCTCCCTTCACAATCACCTCTCGTGGCATCGGCCCCGCTGCCAGTACTGCCGAAAAACAGCCGGCACCACAAGCCAGCGACAAACCATCCATGAACGCTGTTGATCAGAGGCAGCTAGCCACGGCTGCTCCCATCAAACGTAACACAGGCTATCATTACGGTAAGTGCTCAACAAGCTGTTGCAAGAGTACCTTCTTGACATTTCCGCCTTGTCAATCTTTTGGCACAGGAAATTAAAGCATTAACCCCAGAACCCATAAAAGAATATATGCAACCAAAAATGTCCCTTACATGACTTACTACATATAATGCTTGATTTTACAAACCAGGTTATTGGTGTTAAGGCAGTCAGTGCATCATCTCATCATGCTCAGGCTCACTCTGTTCCTGCAACAGCTGTGGCATATACACCCTAATTGCATCCGTACAAAAATCTGCGCAGCACTCGTGCAAATTATTTTGATGAGGAACATTATTGTTATTACACTATCTACACATTACTAGCATCGCAATAATGCCGATGACCCCAGGTTTAACATTTTAAGGTCAACATGATGAAATTAAGATCGTGTTTTTCGAGCTTAATGCTTTCAAGTGTCAACCTTTTTATTGTGGTAAATTTGCTTCAACACTGAAAGTATTAGTCAGCACTCCCCTTTTTAGATTGTTGTCTCAGAGGTAAAAGATTAGCGCAAGACAAATGATACAATAAAGGCACGAACTATTCTACAGGAATAATTAATTTTGGCTGGTATGTTGTGTCCATCCTGTATTCATTTTGTCATCTCTGTTGTGCAGGCTTTCAAACTGTTTAACCCACAAGCTTATATCTCAAGCACCCAGTCGTAAATTAAGTCATCTATTACCTAGCTGCCCACAATAAATAGACAATGCACAGGCATGGGAGAGCCTCTTCGTGCATAACTTCATTTCCCAAGGAACAGTTTTGCCTGAACGTAACACCACTTGCTTTGGTTTGTTACAGAAGCAGTTCCACAAAAACAGCTGCATGTGGATAGTACACGTGTAAGTAATGGCCAAAATTTGTTCTAATTTATTAGTTTCTTTGTGGTACAAAAGCAGCTATTTACCTCAAAGATCCAGTGGGTGGTTGGTGTGGAAATGGTGCACGAATAAGGTGTGGAGACAATATGAAATGCCAGATAATCTCACTCCCAGGCTGTGTGCAGGAAAGAGTACTGTAACACACTTTAGCTGAGAGCTTGACAAAAATAAAGCCTAGCCAGGAAGAAATCATAGTGAGGAACGCAGCAGGTTGCTGACATTCTGTACAAATACCCAGTTCGTGATGGAAAACTGGCTAGACAGAACGTAGATTCTTGAGCAGCGTCAAGTAAATGATGCATAGTTAGGGATATCATGTAATTTTTTCCAGATCTCTTCATTGTGCTTTGTGCTGTTTATCGGACGATTTCAAGACCAGATCCGACAGCCTCGGTTGGATGTAGTGCTTCTGAACTATGCATCATGCACTCGGAGATATCTAGCCAGTCATTTTTTTCATTGTGAACAAGGTAGACAACATTAAACGTCTATATGTTTTGACATTGGTTTACAACTTTCTTTGGTAACAGTGCAGCAGCACGAGCGTGTAGAAGATACGCCGCGATAGTATTACAAGAAGAGCGGGGAATACAAGTGGCATGGCATGAACAGAGATGCTAATCTGTGCCCCAGAAAGAGCATAGCAAGTCAAGTTGTATAACTAAGCATCCTAGTTGTATAACTAAGCATCCGAGATGTATAACTAAGCATCCTAGTTGGTAAGACTTGTTTTTCAGTAGTATTGTGTATTCTAACTTGCTGTATAATTTGTTCGATTTTTTCGCTATGCTCTCTTTTTTCGCCCCTCCTGCTTGGTCTGTGGACTGCAGTATGTACTAAATAAAAATAAATAAATAAATAAAATAAAGTTGAGATATCCAAGTTGCTGCTCGTAAATTTTTAGTTAAGCTTTGATTCGGCGGCGCTTAACAGGCACAGTCAGAGGGGGTGCATGCACTCTATATATGCTTGACTGCACATTCTGCAGGTAGCCACAACAAAGGCGAAACCCCAGTGAGCCCTCAATCAATAAATCAGTCAATATTTCTGGCCAATTTATTCGGCATACTGCAGGTTAGCAATAGAGGTGAACCTCCAGTGAGCATTCATTCAATCAAAATCAATCTGGATTGCTGGCAGCATTTGCACAAGTGCATTTTCGGCCAGCTTGACATGCAGCTTCTGTTTCATGCAATGGGACTCATCGTGGTGGCTTAGTGGTTATAGTAGATTTAGATGCACGTTAAAGAACTGCAGGTGGTTGAAATTTCGGGAGCCTTCTACTATGGCGTCTATCATAATATCGTGGTTCTGGGACGCAAAACCGCAACAATTATTATTATTATTATTATCATGTAACGGACTAACTGATTGCATCTTCTGCAGGTTAACTACAACAGCAGAGGTAACCCCAGTGAGCCCTTCTCGGCGAGTCCCGCGCCACGCCCGCCGTCTCCGCAGTGCCTCGTGTCCGCACACAACGACGTCAAAGGAGTGGTTGCGCAAGTCCACGAGCGTTCCGCCATAGTCAGTGTTGAGCAGGGCGGACTCACGAATTACACGGAGGTCCGGGCATTTTCTTTCTACAAGGACGGAACGCTCGTCAGTGGTGACCTCCGAAGTGTCCTCCGCGTGGGCGACGAGGTCATGATGGACTTCATGTTGGGCAACATGGGCTACAACCTGATGACCCATTGCAACATGGCCTGGCAGGGAGAGAAGCCGCAGGGTGTGGAATGCGTCAGCCGAGAAGCGTTTCAAAGTACACTCGAGGCATTGAAGACGGCGCTGGAGGTACCTTCACCGGCTGCCAACGTGCAGAGGCAAGTGCCAGAGGTGGTCTTGTTCATTACGGCATCTTAAAGGGGTTGTGAACCACCCCTCGGGCTAGGTGAGAAAACGCATCCCGCGGAAAGCAGACACTCTTAGGAACACCTCAGCCAAATCATGCAGTCACGCACCAGAAAGAGAGTCTAGAAGCGAAGCGTGAAGTTACCATTTTCTCAGGCACTCTCTTTTCATACAGAGGTCTGTGCTCAATCTCTTGGGAGCTGCCGGAGTCTGCCGTTTGACTTCGATCCGATAGCATACCATTGACCAATAGACGACACGAATCAGAAGTGGTGTTTGAATCAGATGCACTCCTTGCCACGGCGTGCCGCTACATGATGGTGCCGCGCTCTATAGTCTACTAAAATGACACAGTGAGCCACACTCGTGCACATAAATCGCAACGGGAGAGAGCGATCGTGTTTCATCATGCGCTGACATAACTTCTTTTCCCCGTGCCATCCCTACCTGTGTAGCTTTCGGTGTGCTTGTCGGGACGAGAGAAGAGACAAATTGCTTAAAGCGTGCGGCAAATCCCTGCAACTCCACCTGTTCTTCACGGGTTAGAGAAATATTTGTGGCACTCAATTTGTGAGGTAATAAACTCCTGAGGTCATTTGATGATCACTTAAAGTGATTCAGGATCTCTTTAAAGGCCCCCCATTACAGGCTATTGAAGGTCAAGTACTCGATATGTATACTGTGCTACTTAAGAATCCTACATTAGACACCGCAGCAACTTTATGCAAAATTCAGTAAAGAGAGTTTTTGACTTCAAAAGTGAACAAAGCATGAAAATGCCGTCGTGACTGCTCACTGAAACATAATGCCGGAAATACCTGAACCCAGAAAGCTGAGAACAGCAGTGCAGTGTATTGTGTGGGTGTGCCTTCTGAAATGAAACGACTCTCGTGATGATGTAAAAACTCCGAAGCCACCTTTTGTGACCTGCGTCATGACCGAATGCTTGCGTTTTCTTTTTAGGCACTGTTTAAAGGGGCCCTCAAATGATTTTGTCTGGTTCTGTACAATTTTTTTTTGTCCAGTTGTATGACTTTACAGTAATCACAGCCAATGGTCTAAGCGAGCTAGAGTACGGCAAATTTGCAGACAGACTAGCTCTCGCGCAAGTTACAACTGATTATGCGATGTATGCGACACACGCTGCTTTGCCAGAACTTGAAAATCTGGCTGCGGTAAGATCGTTTACATTTTATAGCCCATCTGCCTGTGTTGTGGTGTAAATAGTGATGTGCCTGCACCTGCTGATGCAATTTTGTCTGCTCACCCGCAGTCCTGACCACGTTTCCTCTGCGGACAACTTCTCAACATCAACGGAGCCAGAACAGCCACGCTTTGAGGCAGTAGAAGCACGTGACACCGATAAAAGTTAGTATCAAAAAGGTGAAGCATGCACAGTCGTGCTCAATATGACTTGCAACACGGGAGCGCGTGGCCTCACGCGTTTAAAGACTACTCACAGCTTCCACTAGCCCTTATTTCCATAACTAAACGCTGTTCTCGCACTCGGGGATGATTCCAAATAAGGAAATATCATTTAGTTGCTGAAATGAAGACAAGTTGAGACCATGCGCAATCTTTGAACTCATGAGGCCACGCGCTCCCGTGTTGCAAGTCATATTGAGCACGACTGTACTACGCCATTTCACTCATAACTGTAGCACAGCGGCTGCTGGGCTCTGAAGGGATAACACACGAAAAACAAAAGCTCATTTTATGCTTTTGGTGTAGTGAACTGACTACGGACTACTTAACTTTTTTTGCACGATCGTGCTTCTGTGTCTGTTGTAACCTATTTGTAATTTGAGACATGAATGTATAACCTGCTCTTAGATCGTTATCGCTAGGCATGGGCGAATATTCGAGTGCTTAGAAGTTTCGCACAAATATTGCTGTATTTCAGTTTGCCCCGACACGAATTTGATATTTTGGAAATTTCAAAGTATTCAAAATAAACGAATAAACCTCTTTTTTTTAGTGCATAAAATTTAATGCACGATATGAAATATAAATGTGTACTATTCGAACTATTTGATCGAGACTATTTGACCAAATCACTATTTGCTTTGAATCCGCTTTGAGACTCAACTTTACTATTCAAAGATAGTTATCACTTATCGTTAAGATAACATACCATTTCTTTTGTCACCTGTTCTCTACCTTGCTTGCAAGGTGGTTGCATGGAACATGTGACATGCGTTCTCACATGTTCTAGAAGTTATGCTGCTCCTGCACGCTGTTTGCATTTTCGAGGCATACACAAGCAACACCTCTAAAAACCAAAATATGTCGTGCTGTTTCAATCACTTGCATCAACCATTAACACTGCTTCATGTTTCTCTTTTTCTTAGGAGCTGCCGAAGATGAAGAAGAAATTGCCGTGAGTAGCCAACTCACTGACTTCCAAACAAAGCGAGTTATGTAAAAATTAACTGTGATGATGCAACCTTAATAAGAAAGACAAATTATTCGTACGAAATCTATAATATGTGGGAATTTTTTCACCCTCTTTTTTTACCATATTCTTGTAAGGCAATTGTTGATCTTGCGCGATGCTCTACCAACAGAGCTACTGTGGCATTGTTGGTAGACCATCAGAAGCATAGTTCGAAGGTTGTGAGTTCAGTTCCCTTGTGTGGAGAGTTGTTTTTTATCCGCCTGAATTCATTTTTCTTTGTGTCAACTACTGCACCTCAATTAAAAGCTACAAAATTCATGAGGTTGTGTCTAACAAAAAAGGCAGGCCCCTTGATCCATTTCCCTTTATTTTGTTCAGAGCTAGCATTATGTGTGTTAAGAGCAAATGTTAATTATTTGTTTTCTTCTTGTAGAAAGCAATGGCAGAATTGGTTGTCAGGTGCATGAGGCATGTCATCCGCGAGGAAGTTGAGGCTCTGAGGCTGGAGTTCCTTGGTCACATGGACATCGCCGCAGGAGTAGCTAATAAAAGGTCAGCCTTCGGTACTGCACGATCATCCTATGCCGTGTTGCGCCGATGACTTTAAAAGTCATATCTACTCGAAATATATTCTGACACCGATTTTAAAGGTCCCCTAAACTACCCAGAAGTCGGAACTTCAGCTGTGGTGTTGCAGTTGTGCACGAGCCTACAACGAACATGTGGATGCAAGATTTTTTCGAAATGGTGCTGTAATAGCGGAGTTACGCACGTTTGATGATCAAAATGTGGGCCTCGCTCGCTACGCTCCATATGTTGGCTCATCTCTCCTACTGGCCGAGTGCTCCTCCTCACCGTGTGAGGAGGATAAGTAAGAGGTGCGCATACCTGCAGGCAAAGAGGTTCTTTCTGCTGCTGACATGGCCAGATTCTCCTGGTGATGTCACCAACAATGGGGATATCGAAAGGCCTGGAGAGGAGCACCGGATTGTTTTTTTTTTAATTTTGTGGTGTGCCCACAACGCGTACGTGCTCTTGATCATGACAGCACTCTGAACGCGATGCACGCGTTTACTTTAAATGGCTAAAAAAATTATCGGCGGTGGTTTAGGGGTCTTTTAAGACAATGCGGAAACAAAGTTTGCAACATGATGCATGGTGTTCCTGTATCTCTAGGGCTTTTGCGTAACAACACGTATTTTGTTAATTTAAAAAGCAGAACAACTAAGCATGTTTACCACATGTCTGACTGAGCTTATCTTATGATTGATGTTAGATTTATAGTATTTGATCGATGTTCGAGCATTGGGAAATCACTGGCTTCATTTTATGCATTGCAATGTGTGTGCTACGTAAATAATTAGTCACAAATTTGATTGTTGAACATTTCTAAGTTAACCATGCATTTCGATTTCCAGTGTAATTAGTGCCTTCCTCTTTGGGTATTTGAACCAAGAAGATTGCACTACGTGCCACAGACAGTTTTTGAAAATTCTGATTTAAAAACACACGCACACACACCATGATGCTGCACTTTAAAGGAAATCCGCTTGTGTTGCTACCTATGTCACTGATAAGTTTCTCGTACTTCCTCACCAGAAATTCTGACCATCGTGGTATCTCCTCAGAAAGCTCAAAGGCAGCCCTGCACCCAAGACAGCCACAGATCCGGTCTGATGAATCCCGTGACAATGCCGCAGGTTAGTGCTGAAAAAGAAAAAAATGTGCGTTGCAATTAACCTGCACACTAAGCCTGAGGCTGTGAGAATTCTGTTGCTGATCACAAAGGCTCACAGGTGTGATTCTGAGCTAGTACTGCATCAGCAACACATTAAGGGGGGGGGGGGGGGGGGGGGCTCGATAACATAAACATACTCACACGCACAAAATCATTCAGTATTGAGTTCATGTCTGTAAACATGTGGAAAGTACTAGGTGCAATAGGGAAAACGGGAAAAAAAATGTCAGTTTTGCCGCAAGGGCGAAGCAGTGAATGCGATAGCAACAAATTGGAATGTTTATAAAGTAAGGCTAGCAGCTAACTCTGTTAGGATCTGATCTCGCATAACTCTACAAAACCTTGGCGTAAGGGAATACGGCTGCTCCAGGGAGCGAAGCGGTTTTCGTGCTGTCTGTCACCTCAACGCGGAGTAAGCGGTGAGATCACAGCATGTACAAGGGTGGGAGTTGTCTACTGAAGTTTGTCGAGATGTTGGTGCAACCACGCCCTTTTCATCAATGTTCACAGTTGCTGTCTTGAGCAACGCAGCCCCCTGCCCCGCCCCCCCAACAGCCATCTCTTCATGCTCCTTCATCAGATGGAGCCCGCCGGTACATTTCATCTCCGCTTGAGCCACACTCACTAGATCATGTGACGCATAGGGCGATGTTGTCGATTTGGACATTATACGGTATTTGACGGCGATGGCAAAAACCCGCCGGAAGTGTCCATGTAATTGCTATTGCAATAAAAAACTGCTTGAAGGCAGCTTGACTGCTAGGCAAACCCTCCAAAAACCTAAAGCAACTTTGGTGATATAATTTTGCTGCCTTAATGCAGCTACAAAAATTAGGTGCTTTACATGCCAGAACTAGAATATAGTTCTTGAGGCATGCTATAGATGGGTACTCTGTATTAATTTTGACCACGTAAGATGCTTCAGTGTGCACCTAAACCTAAGTGCACGGATGTTTTTGCAGTTTGCCCACGAGGCCGCTGCGGCCTGGAATCAAACATGCGTCCTCTAGCTTAGCAGCACAGTACTGTAGCTGCTGAGCTTCCATGGGAGGTACTAAGAAAGTCATTGTGTAGGCCTAAGCGCACATGTAGTGATCCCTTCCTCCCTCCTCCCCACCACCCCCCAAAAAAATGAATCTATGCATACATAACACTTATTGTACATATAAGTATAATATCATGCAAGAAATTACATGACAAAATGTATGACATGAAAATAATTTTAATGGATCATATAGGGCTGTTTTTGAGTGAATGCATAAATTTGACTTGGCTAGCTTGAGTAGCACCTAAAGTAGTTGGGTGATCATACACATTGCACTACAAGTTTAACTTTTTTTTTTTAATGTTAATTTCATTTTACATTCTTCGTAAGCTCGGATGCAACTCACAAGCCGTATCTAGCACCAGCTGGAATTTGCCACTCAATGCGCCTGCCATGCAATTGTCATCACCGATTGTTATCATTGCACTGCCTGTTCAACATCTCTTTTTAACTTATTTATGGTCATTTCAAAGGCTGTGTTTTTATAAGAGTCTAGTAATAGGTCTCAACTATTCTGTTTCCCCAGCTTGTATAACTGTCTAGATATACGTCAAGAAAGGAATCAACGTGTTGAAACCAGTCACAGTTGTATTTCTTAAGCCAGTTGCACCGATTGCTATCACAGCATCATTTTGTTTTTGTCTCTCTCTTTAGAAGCTGGTCGGCGAGAACTACTAGATCTTCATGTGAGTGGTCTTTTTTGTTCTGCTACGTGAACTTTCCAAACAAGAAAAGCATGCTTGGATAAATTGCCGATGCTTTACTGATTCAACCAAAAGATCAGCTTTCTGTACATAATGTAAAAATTTTCCAGAACCCTTTTACTTTTTGCTTCACATTTCCTTCGAGATAAATTTAGTTCTTGTTATTTTCGAGTTGCCTGCCTGCCTTGCAACTTTCTCAGATTTGAATTGTTTGATTCAGTACTTTATTACGAGGTAAAATTATCTTTTAAAAAATCAACTATGGCATATGTATAATAAGGATTACGCAGTTGCATGACAAATAGTTATGTTCAGGTAGCTAATTACCAACTGCCAGAAATTGACTGATTAGTTTGCCTTAAGGCATATGTGGAAATTTCCGAAATTGAAGCGTGGCAATTGTGAAACCTTGTTGACCTTACAAATATTGCTGTGCTCTATCGATATATGGGCAGCAGTCTCCCAGAAGTTCTCTCGCACAGTAGGAGATGTTGGTTCTCTTATTGGCACTTTTTGATTAATGAGACTAACCAAATTTTTATCATTTGACATAGCCTACTAATGCTCACGTTACAGTGCACTGGAAGCATGCATAAACAAGTCGCTGCATTAGGCTTGAAATGTGCAGTTATTCCTATGAGTGCTTTTACAGATTAGCAAGCTGATTAGTATATGAACGCATCACAAAATTAGCAGACTGATTAGCCATTTAACATACAGGAATACGAGTGTTGCCAGAAAAGTGTCACTGTGCTTCTGACACCGCAGTTTCAGCTTTTCCTTTGTTGAGAAAGGTTGCACAAGGCCCTAGCATAATTCTCTCAGCTTTAATGTGTACTGTTGAAAAGGTAATACAATGCCTATTATACTATAGTCGGTTACAACTAAAAAAGAAAATGTCAGCCCCATCCACAGCCGCTGCTGTCCCTCCCGTGGAGAATATGCATAAATATACCATCCAAGAGCACTTACTCAATTTTGTGATGTCAAGCACTTCCCGATTGTTTCAGATAGTTGACTTCCCATACAAACACACATTTGTGTTGCTGGTTTTATTTAGGTTGGAAACGCGAACGTCCTAGTAAATTACGTCGGGGATTCTGGCATCGCTGCGCGGCCAAACGTAATGTTTTAGGTGGTAACAACGAACCTTTAACTCTTAATATTCGTAGCGTTTACATTAGCTGAGAAAAAGTGCTTTCGGTAACTGGTTCGAGCGGAAACCAGTTAGCAGGAATGTTTTTCACATATGACCAGGCGCACCGCAGTTCTTTGGGTGGTGCTTACTTTTTGCTTATGTTGTGACCGGTTATAGTAGCTTGGTACTCCTACTGCACGACTAATGCATTGACTGAGACCAATGAAACAATGTGCTATGGGCACAGGGTAAGCCCTATACGTCCCATGCATTCTTGGCCATCTTGAGGTACCTACCATCTTCTCAGTGACTGAAAGGGATACCCACATAATGTGTATATCATGTTCTTCCAAATTTTCCACTCTGTTAACGGAACCAGATTTACTTAAATCTGACTAATATTAGAATTTTGGCGAATTTTTTACCACTAGAACCTAAATTTTGAGTTAATTTGCATCTTTGAAAATTTGTAACACAAAAACTGTAAAGTGCATTATTTCAATTCTGCTTCAGTAGTTTTATGCATTTATGCAGAATACAAGAAAAAATAATCAACTGGTTACGTTCGAATACATAGGAAATGTTGGTACCTAAGTAATAAAAAACACGGTTTTGAGATAATAGAGTTTAAATTTAGAAAACAGCTGAAAAGCTGACATACTTAGCCACATACACCGTTCAACTCTTTTATTTAGTAAGCTACAAGCTTGGTAATCATTGTCAAAGTCAATTTCTCACTTTGGAGCCTGTCGTCTTGCTTCGCTTGCTTCTTTTGCGAGCTGTCATGCAGCTCTGTCCGCAATGTATCGTCAATTGTGGTCAACTTTTTCCAGCAAATTGACTTTATTTTGGCCAGGCTTCAATCCTAATTAGTTCGGAATTTTGGCTCGTGCGATACTGCCATCATAAACGAAAGAACATCCAATGTCGCAATCCTTAAGACTCTGAAGCCTAAAGAAAGACAGGAAAGACTCTACGACGCAATTCCCATTAGCTCAACACTTGCACAGCACAGTTTGGAGCGCGTAATTCGGTCTAATTGCATCACAAATAATATTCATGCACATCAGAGCATACCCGCTGTCACCCTGCACGCGATTTGCCTTGAAGGACGCTGAAATGGCTGAGAGGTTCAACGATGAAGAGCTTGCTGGTTCAGCATTCAGCACCTCAGTACGTCGCCGGCGTTTATTCGCACTTACAAGAGAACTGTATTGGTTGCCATGAAATTTACACTTGCTGAAGACCTTCTTGACCCTCAGCATCTCAACTTACTGACAGGCATGACAGACACAAAGTGTAATGAAGCTAGGAGCTGAAAGTGTTTGAACAGACGCACTCCGAAGAACAAGTGCGAATAAAAAGGCGCACAGCATCTTTGGACTGCCTTAGAGGTTACCCGACAATTTCCTATGCACAGCTGACGCCAGACAAGCAGTCTGGCTTTCGTACATGAAGTTTTTTTTTTAGAAAAATGGACCATAAGCATGGAGCGCATGTGAGGGGCTTGTCCGAGGGTGCGTGTTCTCACTACTTGCTTTCAAAAAAACTGGTTTTCCACAAAAAATACTTTTTAAGAAAAGCACGAACGTGGCAAATATGCACAAAGGGACACCCTTCCCAAATTGCAAGGAAAAAAAAAAGTGATTTTTTTTTTCAAGTTTTGCCTTACCCTGTGTTCTTAAACTAATGAAAATATCTGTAGTATTATTATAACTTTTGCATGGGATGTACATGTTAAGAACAAGCGTTTATTTCTTATTTCAGGAGGATGATTTCCACATAATTTCTGCACTCATCTCTGAAGGAACCCAAGCCATTCTTGAAGAGCTAAAGGCGCTGCGGCTCCATTTTAGGTGCTTGGACGTCGGCAAGGCAGACAGGTCAGGGCTGAATTGTCATGCTCTGCCAAGTGTGACACCCTTTAACATTCAATTAAAAACCTCTATGCAGTCGGTCCAAATCTCACGACCACACTACGCGAAATCATTCATGTGCTGCCATTTAGACTTCTTTGTGTAGCCTAGGCAGGCCCAAGCAAAATGATTGCGTTGGAACGAACCCATTTCTCTATAAAATGAATCTAACATAACATTACGCCAGGAAAAGCATAGAGGACGTTAATAGTTGTTTTTAACTGTATTGTACTAATTGTGATGCAAGTGGAAATGAATTGAAGTGGACGAAAAATCACCTTCTCTGTCGTTGTAGAGCCCAGGCGCATAATTCGATGGTTGTGGGTTCTGATCTCATCGACAGAAAGGGTGATTTTTTGTCCACTTCATTTCAATTTACAGCACAATTACTGCACTACAGTTCAAAGACGATTCATGTCCCCTATGCTTTCCCTGGCCTAATTAATTGTCTGCTTGATTCAATTGGTTGTATCTAACAAATAAACAAGCCCCTCGAAAAAATTCCCCTTCTTTTGTGCAATTGCTATATGTTACGTATATCTACGAGTATCAAAAGCAGTGTTTACTCCCGTATACCAGCTAAATTATATACTGTTGGAGCGGTCTTGATCACAGGGTGGCGTCAGGGGGGCACAGGAGTGCGGCTGCCCTCCCTCCCCCCTCAAACATTTGTCTGCCCCCCTCCTCCGGAAGGAACTCTCTTGTTGTGAGTGTGCCGAACATTGTCCATGACATTGACAATGTGGGTGAGCACATTGCCACTAGCAAGCAACTGCGTTTGTGTCATGTCTGTTTAAAGTGAACTTGGGTGCTTTAAGAACAGCACGTAAAGTGTTTACTTTTTCTCGATCCCTCTTTCTTGCAGCAGGTGTGCCTAACTGCAGCGCGAGAAACCTGAAGGATGAAGACTTCAATCCAATAAACAGTTCTTGTTGTTACGTCACTGAAACGTTTTTTGCTGTGTAAGCTTGTTTTCCCAAGCCCTGGACTTTCACTACAGGCTCTTCAGGTGCATTCATTGCATGAGCTAAATAATAAATTGTTGTGATACAAAAGAATGGAATGCAAGTGAAACTGTGGAATCTCTGCTTTCTCGTCGGCCTGGGCTTTTGTGTTGAGGCAATTCATTAGGCAATGCCAAAACAAAAGCGTTAGAGATATTTTGTTGGAAAGTAATAAGGGTGCTTTAGTTGACAGTTGATATTCAGACATGCAAAAAAAAAACTTAATTTGCTCTTTTATTCATTTATGAGCACACTGATTGGAGATGACATAGCTTCTGTTCTTTTGAAACACCCAGAAGTGGGCATTTTAACTGCACTGCACAGGTAGTGCTGTACCTGGCACACACTTTTGATGCTGTAGAACAGTGATAACTGTACGTGTGAGGAATCTTCACATATTTCACATATTAATTATGCCAGTGCACATTGGAATGGTGGAAGGTTCACCCATTACAACATGCACGGGCATAATCATTGATCATTATCAGCAGCAGCATCAACAAAGTGTGCAGCTGTGCAGGCACAGCTGTTTTCTTATGGACACGTAGTGGTTACTTCAATTTGCAGAAGGAAGAGTGACAGGGCATAATGGGCACTTCTTAACTGTACTTGCACTCAGGCACGTAGGCAAGGGGGGGGGGGGGGGGGGGCGGAGGGCCCGGGCCCCCCCCCCGAAATTTTTCCAGCCCTCTATATTCCCAGGGTACTTTTTTTTGTTTTTGCCATGGAAAGATTGTGTTTCGAACAATTAGGCCTTGGGCCCCCCCCCGAAAAAAAATCCTGGCTACGTGCCTGCTTGCACTAGACATTCTAGGACAGTTCAAAATGTCCATTGTTCTGCATACACATGTTCCGTTCCTAGCGGCATGGTATGTGCCAACAGAGGCTGGCCAGCGAATGACAAGGCGACGCGAACGGGGCCTGATTACGCTAATGCATTCTAGTCTTGAAGGCAAAGCTCAAGCGTCCTCTAAGTTTTTTATAGCCAGCTATGCTATTAGTCCAGCCTATCATGGACGCCGGTTGGAAAGCCTAGGTTATCAAGCCACAGCCTGGATGAATAACGCAGTCCAAATTAATGGGCCTCGGAGATGGCTAGCAAGTCCACGGCTTCTTACCCTGGGTGAAACCAAGCCTTCTCCAAATAAAAGTTCTGCCTACTTGCTGTATTTGCGTGATTCTAACATGCACTTTTTTTTGCGAAATGTAGCCCTCAGATATGTGTGAGAGTTGCAATCGGGCTCAAAAGCAAAATCGCTGTCGAGTTAAGGCGAAAGCCTTAGATGCCTCATCAGACGCGAAAATTGACCGTCGGCGTTGGGGACAACACTAGTGATGCAAAAGACCATCACGTGATGACGTTGTGATGTCACAAATCGCCATAATTGGTGACATAATGGCGTCACTGTGACGTAACATCACATGGTGACGTCATCATATGACATCATAGCTTGGTCAAAGGTGGGCCAACCACAGAGACAGCGCAAAACCAGGTTAGGTGCCTCCGATCCCGGAGGCAGCCCAAAACACGTTACGTGCACAAAGCTACGGAGGGTGGCGGGGCACGACCAATGCATCGACTGAGAAGAAAAGAGATTGCTTTCACCTTCGAGTTGTCTTAGGTGAATGCATAATGGACAGCGGGAGTTTTGTTTCAATTTGCCTAATGTAACATTACCTGTGCGTTACAATAAGGGCATGCTAGAATTGTGCAAATACACAAGGTCTCAAATGCCTGATGACATGCACTGGGCAGTTCGTCACCTTAAGTAAGGGACTGTACGGTCTATATGATATAAACACACTGCTAAATAACTGTCTGAGAATGAACTAACAGCTGCATGGTTTAGATGAGAATCTGGGAAATGTCATGCAATATGTCTATCCACACAAATTTAAATGTTCTGGCTTTTATGCATCTGATAGGAAGGCCTGCAAACTGTATCTAATAGGAACCTGTGCTGTACTGATGGCAAAGCACGGCTCCGGACCAGCCACTACTTTGACCCAGTTTTCCTTCTTTCGCCCACTTCTTTTGCGTTCTGGCCCTGTTGTTGCGTGTGGAAAACTTCGCACTGCACGGTGCTCTAAGAACCCGGACACCTAGCCGAATCTAGTTGTCGTGTGCCGCGCAAAGTGCGTGGATTTGACTTATAAAATATACGGTGCAGAAGTCGAATGAAAGTCTATTCATTCGGAAATGGACGCTTCCACCCATGTTCCGCTGCGGCGCTGCAAGATTTTCAACCGACCTCAGATCTCCACATACGTTGCTTCTTCAACGACACCCTTTTCACATTGCAAAATTAAATGAAGCACAAGATTTGCATGCTTCGCTTAAAGGAACACTTTCTCAAAGTAGGGTCATTGGCATGCAGCCAAGACTTAACAGTGGAGCTTTTTTTTGTATTTGCGACATAGACTTGCCCTTAAAGGGACCGACAACTGGACAGAACGTGTGATTAGATCCTGGTAGAAATGAAAAGACCGTGAAATATAGTGACATATCCTAGCATCCTTTTGGCGTTGTGAGTAGGATTTATATTTTTAATTCGTGCTTAAAAGTAACAAAAACTGGTATGTCAGGCAGCCTAGCGGAAGAGCCTTGAAGCAGGATTATGAAGACGGTCACTTTGTTGTACGTAGTCTGATGCTGTCACGTGCGCCATAATTGGTCCTCAAAGCTACAGTATGGATATTATTATCTATTACCGCTCTGTTCTGCGTTGCCTACGAGGTAAAAGGAGTTGCACGGTGAGAAGCGGCACTGCCTTCGCGGCTGCCAGTGGCCCATGTAGAGCCGCGGCGCATGCGCGAGGAGCTGTAAACCGCCGCGCTCGAACGTGAACAGCTCTCGCGCTCACTGTTTGCAGCACGTGTTGTCAAGTGTGTATAAGACTTCATATTCGCCGCAGATAAAAAAATTCTGATTAAAAATGTTTCACGGCGTTTTCCACGTTACCATTCCGTGGCTAGACACTCTTAACAGTTAGCCTTCCAATGCGCTAAAGAAAACAGGTGCCCTAAAAATTGGTTGTCAGTCCCTTTAAGGAATAATATTTGTTGTATATATTTGTATTAAATGTGCGCAGTTAGGCCGGCGTTGTGTATGAAGTGAAGAAGTTTAAGCCGAGCATTGGTCCGTGACAGGTAAACAGAAATGGTCTTCATCATGAACTGTTGTTGTTGTTGTTGTTGTTCCTCAGACACTTGGCGCAACCCACTTAGGGGGATAGGCCATGAATCGGACGGTGCCTTTCTCAAAGATTGGATTCGCTTCTTGAAAGAAACGGTTTTAAAAATTAACATTTTATGCGTTACACATCACCAGTACAACTTCATAAAGCTTAAAGGGGGAAAACGAAACGAAAGAAAAAGGGCCAAAAATACCTATATATACAACTGTGATTAGAGAAAGAAACGCTCTAAAAATAAACTGAGCTATGTTACACCTAGCATTCAAATCTTTTAGTCTCTCGTAGGAAATTGCATACAGCGTCGAAAACACTCCTGTGGCTAAAACCAAGTACGGTAGCACCAAATGAAAGAACCACCGGAAGTGACAAATTTAATCCCATCTTTCGAAGGGGATCTTCTAGTAGTCTTTTCCTTTGGATTTTAAACCTGCGGCACGTCAAAAAGAAGTGATCCAGAGATTCACTCTCCATGCAGTGAAGGCACAAAGGTGACTGAGCCAGACCAGACCTGTGAAGGTAAAAGTTCAGTGGGGGGACTCGACATCGTAGCCTTGTAACTGAGATTTCTTCCTTTCTAGAGGAACACCATCTGCTCTTCCAAGGAAACTTCAGTTGCGGGAAGTCTGATGAAAACAAAGGAGATTTGTCGAAGTGATTGGACCTTGTAAGCTTTTCAAATCTCGCTGCAGTGACATATGCCGACGTCGGCAAAATAGACATAACAGGGCCATCAAGGGATGATACTGCAAGTGAATCCGCATATTCATTGAGTATCAAACCTTTGTGGCCAGGTACCCACACTAAACGGATAAGCCGTAAGTGTCTTGGAATTAGCGAATAGAATGTCTCTAAGGTACTTGACAAATTTGGTGCTCTTAAGGAAGAACAGACAGAGAGGCAGTCAGTCAGAATAACCGCTTCCGACAGGCACTGAGGCAATTTACGCAATGCTAAGACTATAGCCAGCAATTCAGCCTGGAAAATAGGTGTATAGTCAGGTAACCGAATTGAGAAAGACCAATCTAGAGAGAATGATGCGATTCCCACCCTTGCCTTTTCTTCGCAAACGGAAGCATCAGTCGCTATCACAATGTTTGTTTCCAGATTGGCCAAATGATCTTCCAAAATGCCGTTTAGATATCGATATGGTAACTGTTTAGCATTCTGTGGATATATGTCGTCAAATTCAATCCTAATCATTTCTACAGTGCTGAGTATAAGTACTTCATAGAGGTGAACTTTTAATGGGTCCAAAAGTCTTTGTGTAAAAATGACTTGGGGGCAGCGTAATCGAGACCATTGGCGGTTAAAGAATGAGGCCGGCTGATTAATGAAAACATACTGTGACCTCCTCTGTGGAGACGCATAAATTTTTAAGAATGTTCGTACTGTTAGAATATGAAACCTTTTGATAAGAGAGGGCAGTCGTGATTCTTCGTATAAAATATTGTTTGCGACAAATTTAGGAAGCCCAAGGCATAATCGTAATGATTCACGTTCTAAAAGAACCAGTGGTCGAACTTTGTAGGCTGGAGCACCAGAAAACAAAACGCAGCCGAATTCTAATATCGGTCGAATGTACATACAATAAATCATAAGAAGCACATCTCTGCGTAAACCTGCGCGCTTGTTGCTGAGCCTGCGTAGCATACCTGCTGCGCGTGCTCCCTTAACAGCCATGTTTTCTATATGGGGACTCCAGTTAAGTTTTTCGGTGTAGGTTACCCCTAAATACCTAACTGCCTCTACCTGGGGTATGATGTCTTGTTGGTAAAGTAAAGAAATTTGCACTGGAGCACTTTATGTGAACACTACAATGGCACTTTTATTGATATTGAGTGATAAGTTAATGGCCTCCAGCCATGCTTCCAGTCTGTTCATATATGTCTGCAGAATTTGGTATAGTGTGTGAATGTCTGCTGATGTAGCAAAAAATGCGATGTCATCGGCATACACGTACACCTGTACATCCTGTTGTATGGGAATGGTACATAGCAGAATATTAAACAATAACGGTGACAATACAGACCCTTGTGGGAGACCTCTCGTTTGTTTATATTTTGAAGAAGCCACACCAGATTGCGAGCAATAAAATTCTCTATCACTTAAGAATGCATAGATCCACGCTACAAAGTATTGTGGCAGACCTAAGTTCTGGAGTGAATGTATAAGTTTCACATGCTCCACACTGTCGTAAGCTTTTGTTATATCTAATGTTACTAAAGCGCAATATTGTTTCTCATATCGAGCAAGTTGTATTCTACTTTCTAGGTCGACGTGCGCACACCAAATGGAGCAGCCACACCTGAATCCAATTTGGCATGGGCTCAATATCATGTTGTCATTCAACCAATTGTCTATCCGAATGTGTAAGATTCTTTCGATGAGTTTTACTAGATTCGATGTGAGAGATATAGGCCTGATATTATCTAAGGTAAATCCAGCGCCTTGCTTTTTCAATAATGGAATTACTTTCGCAACTCTCCAATCCGGTGGAATCCATGAATTTCTGATTGAGTAATTAACAATTTCGAGTAGTCCAATGGGGTGAATTTTATGTAATTTTTTTATAACCGACGTGGTCATGCCATCTGGACCTGGCGCGGAATTAGGCAGCGTTCTTATTACATTTGCTAGTTCTGCAACTGTGACCTCTTCAAAAGCCTCTGGCACGCGCAATCTTTGTCCTCTTCGTCATCTTCTCCCTCACTCCCAGAACACGTGCGCCGATTTGTCCGACGTGGGATGCAATAACTCCGAAGGGTGAGAAAATGCATGCAGAGAGAGTAAAGAAAGAGAAATAAAGGAAGAGATAGAAAGAAAGAGAAACAAAAAAAATTTATGGCAGTGGTGGCAAGCCTGAAGGAAGAGTGGAGCTGGGTGGCCTCGTTTCTCTTTATTCTTTCTTTCTCCTCTTTCTTTTTCTTTCTCTATGTTTTCTATCTTTGTACCTGTTGCTTTCTATTTCTTTCCCTCTCTTTCTATTTCCCTTTCTTCCTTTTCTCTCTCTCTCTCTTTCCGTCTTGCTCTCTGATTTTTTCTCTCTATTTATATCTTTTTATCTCTTTCTCTCTGCTTCTTTCTTTCCCTCTTTTTTTCTCTTTGAGCCTTGCTCTCTATTATTTTTTGTATCTTTTTCGTGTCTGTTTCTTTCTCTGTTCTATCTTTTTACGTCTTTATTCCCTTTATCCCTCTCTTTTTTCTCTTCTCTTTCTCTCTCTCACATGTTCCTCGTGCTCCACTTCGCCGAGCAGAGTTTTCGTTTAACGCTCGCACCTGCTGTACTCGGTAGCAGGGCTTGCCCAATTCCTGTGGTTTTCTGCGGACACCAAAGTTTTTACGGCCGGCTTAAACAAATCCGCGGTTAAAATTCCTGGTGAGGCGGGATTCGAACCCGCATACCCACGATCCCAAGTCGAGCGTCTTAACTGCTCGGCTATCGAGGCACGCCAGCAGAGCATAGCAAACAAGGCCCGCACCCGCCACCTACGCGACCTTGACTACCACTCCGTTCGACCACCTGACTTAACGCGCTGGACGCACGGTCCTCTGCATCGACCGCTCCTGGATTTTATCCAGGAAACTGAACTATTCCTTTTTATTTAGCCTCTGCCGTAGGGCATACTGGCGCCAATAATAATAATAATAATAATAATAATAATAATAATAATAATAATAATAATAATAATAATAATAAAGTCACAGTTTCGCCGCAACAGCAAAGCAATGAATGCGATAGCAACAAATTGGAATGTAACACGAAGAACGGAAAGCAGCTCGCAATTTCCAGCGCGTCGCTCAAGCGCAAAGGATGCACGAAAAGAACACACACAGGACGAGCGCGAACTATCAAGTGTCACAGTTGTTACTTCCTTCTGTTTGAGCAGTGAGCTCGTTTCGCAAACGCGGCCGCTGCAGCGAGCGAAGTGACCTTCGTACGCTCTGCAACTTCAGCGCGGGCATCACGGTGAAAGCACAAGAAATACACCCCCCCCTCCTTCCTCCACGAGGTAAGCGCGCACGCAGGCGACCACGCCCTGTAGGGCGAAGTGCACGGATGCGCGCGCGCAACGCTACGAGTGGGGCGATGACCTTTAAAGCGCGCCCCTCGCGCACTTCGCGCCATCTCGCTGGTGAGCAAGAAAGCATGCCGAAGTAAATGGTGTATATAAATAGCTCGCCGTTAGCATGCTGAAAGGCGGCACTCTTCTTGGCCTACGCCGCGCGCTCCTGAGCGAGGTCAATCAATCAATCAATCAATCAATCAATCAATCAATCAATCAATCAATCAATCAATCAAATTTTATTTTTCTTTCCTTTGAAAAAGAAGGAGGCGGGACTAAAAGCCGCGATTACGGCTTGACAATGGTCCCTGCCTCCTTGTTTCTTGGCATGGCACAGCATGAGGGCAGATACATGGTATATACATTGTGCATAGTGCACTGTTTACAATACTCTTTTTCGGAAATACAGTAAAGGGTACATTGCAATACAGAAGAAAAGATTACACAATGTGCTCTAACGAAAATATGAAGTGACACTGTAAAAATAACACAATTACAAAGTAAAAAGAAAAACTCAAACATACTTAAATGGACACTTGCATTACAGAACAGAATATAGTAATAATTTCATAATACACAGTTCACAACGCACCAGTGCATGTAATATCCGTACACTTCATTAAGCCATTTTCGATAAGAAAAAACTACTTTCATTTCTTGAGCAAGAAAACAGGTCAAATGATTCATGATGTAACATATTTAGTAAATGCGGAAGGGCATAAGATAAAGACTCTTTATAATAGTTAGCTCGTGGGGTGGGTATATGCCATAATTCTTTGTTTCTTGTACACTGTATGCATGTATTTGGATGCAGGTTTGCGAGGTCAGCTATATATGTGTCATTGAGCCTAACTGATGATTTATAACAAAGTAACAATCTATTGTTATATAGTTTCCGACGCGCATTCGATTCCGCGCGTCGGAAACTATATATATATATATATATATATATATATATATATATATATATATATATATATATATATATATATATAGCTATATATATATATATATATATATATATATATATATATATATATTATATACCGGGACATGACGGCGATACCGACGGCAAAAACCAGTCGAGAGTGTCCATATAATTGCTATCGCAATTAAAATAGTGGGAAAGTCAGGGGAGGAGAGATATGAGGGTGAGGAGAGTAAAGCATAGCATAGAAAGAATGAGAAAGAGAGAAATAGAGAGAAAGCCAGAAAGCGAGAGAGGAAGAAATATAGAAAGAGAGAGGAAGCAAGCTGGAAATATATAGAGAGAAACAAATAAATAGAAATTAACCGAGAAAAAAGACGGAAAAACAGAGAAGAAAGAAAAAGAAAGACAGAAAGGAAGGAAGAGAATACTAATAAGAAACAAAGAAGGCCGCCCAGCTCCGCACTTCCATCAGGCTTGGCACCACATATATATAGTGCGATCGAAGCTGCCTATTTTTTTTTTTTTCGCGTTTAGCAAAATAGCGTGATGCGAAAAGAGGCCGATCGGCATTTTCTCAAACCGTTTGCACGTGTGCTCGAAGCGGCAGCCGCAGCCGCAATAGCGCGTTCAACCAATTGGTTGAACCAACCAACGCACCATCGCCGAATCAACCAATCAGCGAACTGCGCGTTGCCCGCGTCCATATCCCTAACGGGCGCGAGCTAGCGCGGGAGCGGAGAGCGCAAGAGGTTCAAACGCCACGGAAGGTGAAACGCGTTCGCTGCGTTGCAGCTGCGTCTCGTTCTTGTGATTCGATCGCGCCACTTTGCCTCGACTTGTGTACCGCAGGAACGGCAAAACGAGGTAAGACCTGCGGTGCTATCGTGCTCAAAATACGGTTCACTAAACGTGATGCACATCAAGGCCACGTCTCGGGGTCTTGAAAGGTCAGCTCTAAGCGTTTTTGTTTGTTTGTCAGCGCGCCACGACGTGCTGTGTGAGAAAACCAACAAATTTCGAGCAAGGGGTGTGGTGTGGCAGCTGTTAGGGCCGAGAGGTTCGAACGCCACGGAAGGTGGAACGAAACACGTTCCGTTCACCGCGTTGCAGCTGCGTCTGTTCGTGTGCTTCGCGTCACTTTGCCTCGCCTTCTACCGCAAGAACGGCGAACTTCGGTAAGGCCTGCGATGTTATCGTGCTCGAAATACGGTTCACTGAACGCGATGCACATCAAGACGTCTCGATCGTGGGCTTGCTTTTGTTTGTTTGTTTGTCGGTGAGCCAACGACGTGCCGGCCGTGTGAGCGGACATCTTTCGTTTGCAATGCAGGGAAGGAGGGAAGAGTACACAACCAAATCGCGCGTATCCTACCGCGCTAACGAATGTAGTTCCACAATTGCGTCCGTATTTTCTACATGAGATATAAAAAAAAAAACGCTCCTTTGATTTTCCACACGTAGGTCTTCGAGAAAGGACGCAGCACACACCAGTGAGATATTTGTATTTGTTTTACCTTATAAGTTGTCACTTCGCGTTTTTTTCAGGCGCGAGAAAGTCGCGCCTTTTTCGTGTGCCTCGAACGCTAAGCGGCGTCTGCGTCGATGTGCAACACTGATTGCGTACAGCCATCACTTTCCATCGGTACGACACGCGCGCCGAACCGGACAAATTCGCGTAGGAGTACATGTTGTCCGCGAGTGTAGATTTTAAGGAGCAACTGAGGGTCGTAAAGTGGCTATTAGGAAAACAAAGCTGGTGCTGTCATACGGCTCAGCTAAAGTGAACAGCTCGAGAGAGGAGTTTTGAAGCAACGCGCACAGCAGGCATCCGCACCAGTCTGCACGGCTAGCTGCGACCTCTTTCGACCAAAAGACGACGGCGACATCTTGCATTACAGAAAGGTTTGATGAGGAGGTGCCGACACTGAGGGCGTACGCGATCAGGTGTATTCACCGTGGTGCGTCTCTCTCTCCCCACAATAATCGCCATGTCTGTGAAACCCTCTTTAATCTTTTGCAACCTACGTACGCTTTTGCAATGTGAGCTTTCTAGCTTCCCCGCACACGACGATTTCGGGTGTTCGAGAACAGCGCTGACAGCTAGCATGCCAAGCCTCTAGAGGCTTCCGTCAAGGGTGGAAGGGTACCTGTGCTTGTCCCATACCCATGGGGTGGCATACCCTACCAAGCCTAATTACCAGCTTCATTTTGTTCTAGACATGCAAGCACGCTGCTGAGATGAACCATGCGCAAACACATTTCCAAATTTTGGCCTCAACAGTGAGATTTATTTTCTGTGCCTCGCCATCAATTTGTGCTCGCTAAATTCCCAATTTACAAGCTCCAGATACCATTTACTCCAGAGTGAGTTTTAGTACTGCGTACCTAGCGTCCGCAATGGCGTTGCGTACATAAGAACGCTGGGTTTTGCATAGAGCGCGTGCTCATGTGCACTATGCAAAACACAACGTTTAGAATATCCCCCCTCCAACCTTTCACACTATAATGGAGCCACTTCCACATTAAGGGTTCATTAGTTGATGCAGCTAGTGTACAGTGGGCACTTCACACTTGTGAAAGCTGAAAAGCAAACAATGATTTGCTGTGGCTAAAGTCCCTAGATTTGTCCTTTTTACTTAAGTACCGACAACTGCCTCCTTTCCTGGCCCTCTCTCACGCGCAGCTGGCGTCCGACGCCATTTTCTTCCTAACTTTGAAGATTTACAAAGCCATGCGCGTCTAAGTACATTAGCCACGCATCTTTCAGCGGACAATATGCTAACGCAGAGGCCTTTCTCCTCCCGTCAACCCCCTGTCATTAGTGAATGGGGGATCGCGTTTCACCAGGTGCTGGAAAAGCGTTAGGAAGAACATGGCTACCGAAAATGAGCGTTAGCCAATGAGATTCGTCGACGGCGCTTCGATGGTTGTCGGTACTTAAGAAAGAACAGGGAAAAATCTAGGGACTTTAGCTGTGGCTATTGCTATACAAAGTTGTACTCAATATAAATATTTTTCTATTGATGCAGGAATTTGGCTTCACCCAACATGGAAAAGCTCAACGAAGACACCCTGCACACTTTACTGGCACACATCCAAATTGCAGTCTGGAGAGATGGTGTGCCTATCACAAAACTGATAAAGATGCTTGCCCAACTCCCGGCAAGCACCAGAGGGCCTTTTCCGGCAACAAGAGAAACCATAGAGTTGGTTGTTAGACGCTTTCCCTCGGCTCTTTTCATAGACGCTTATGACAAGGTCCACAATCGTTCAAAAGACAGTCCAGTGTCTGCAGGCGTGACAAGAAAGCACACGCTGTCTGCTTATAAGTTGAGTACCATCATGCGTTTCTACGATGTCAAGGGCCGCATGACCCAGGTGATGAGTGGCTATGGCTTTGCCACGATGGAACATCCTGTAAAATCACTTGTTTTTGTGCGTAATATCTATGTCGAGCATGCAAGACCCGATGACCCAAACAGACTCGGCCTGATAGTAGGGGATGTAATCATCATGGACGTAGAAGAGAATGTCGCAAGCAAAACAGCCCCTTTCGATGCTGTGCGTGTGCGACTTCTTGAAGCTGCCCAGCAGCATGGGCATAATTTGCGCACCACATCGGTGGTGTCTCGTGCAAACAATGTTCGTTTTGATGCTACGCCTGTGAAACATCTCAAAGGTGCTACTCAGTCAGCTTGCAATGCACCCCCCACCGTGCCTTACGCAAATAACAAAGAGCAGTTGTCAAACCAGGTTGGCGTCATTCATTCGCTCGATCGCAATGGTGGCATCATTACCTTTGGCTGCCAAGGTACAGAGTGGGCCTTCTTTACGAGAAATAGCGTTCCGAAGACCTTGCTGAGAGCCACGGAGATGATGCGTGAGGTATTCAGTGTTGGCGACAAGGTGTGCCTCGACGTGCAGCGAAACCGTAATACGAGAAGGCAAGAGAAGTGGGAGGCAACCATGGTGACCACGATTCAGCACAACACGCGCAGTGTAGTGTTTGAAGATTACACGGCACCTCCCAGATTGGCTGTGAAGAGCCGCATTCCCAAGACCTCACTGAAACCCACGGCAACATCAACCAAGGCATCTAGTGTTGGTGACGAGTTGTGCATCAGTGCGCGGCAACACTTTCAGAGCAAGCGAGAGAAGGGCGAGGTAGCCGTGATGAACACAGACCAACACAGTGGGTCCAGTAATGTCTGTAGTGTGCCTACCAGGACTGCAGCTGCAATGGAGGAAGAGAAGAAAAAGATGCCTTGCACGAATGCCACGAAGAAATGGATGCCCGGTCGTCTCGTCCTTGACCAGTGCGTCAGCGCAACGTTCTCTGGGCGCAGAAAGCTGTCAGGCTACAGAGGCACCCTTCATGCCGAGTCTGAAACGTTGGGGCACCTGAAGTGCCAGTGCGATGGCACCATCATATTGGTGCTAATCGACATTGTGTACTACCATGGCAAAAGGGTCGAGTGTTTCTGCGAGTTGTCGGGAAAGCAGACTTTTGAGCAGGTGATGGACGTCTTTGTCGACGCGGTTGAAGCCGAGCGCGACTTCTGGCTGGCAACTCTAGTGTGGGCTGGTGAACGCCCTGCAAAACCGCATGTCAACCGCAGCGAAGACATATATTCATACGTTCTTGACTCTCTGAGGAACGGGGAGCTTTCGAAGGGTGACAGTCCCGCATCGCTCAAATACCGCCTCGACACCTGCCAGAGATGTCACTCCGCTTCTACATATGACACTATGTTCGCTGGCAGCCGGAACGAGAGCCCCTTTCAGACAGCGGGACGGCACACGACGGTTGGCAAGGTGCAGGAGCAATGTTGCTGCCCACCAACTGCATACCCCACTTCCGACAAAGATGGCGTCGTCCACTCTGATGTTGCGTTATCGGGCTGGAAACCCAACGGTGGAGTCCAGCCCGACCATGACCAACCCGAAGAAGCAGACTTTATCATCATAGACAACATGATACATCCTGCTTTTGTCGACAATGCCATGCCATGGTAAGTGTCCATCAAGATGAGAAGAGAAACAGTTTGGTTTTTAAGATTGCCAAAAGTAAGAGGTTACATTCAAACTGAGCGCCGAGCGTGCTGTAGGCATCGCTTTAAAAGCTCCTGCAATTTCTCGGCAGGCAAGCGCTTGTGTTTTCCACATGCTCTTCACCTGCTTTGAGAATTGGACCTGGCTATAGTGAAATGGTAATGGGAAGTTGGAACCTTATCAATAATAGCAGAGCATGTGGTCATGTAGCGTTCTCCATGTTGCCCACAATCTTCACAGCAGTTCTGTAACTGCGTACACTTGTGCTAATATTGTCTACCCTGTTGATGTATGTACACAGGCGCACAACACCACACATCTCCAGCTACACACTAGTGAACATTACTGTTTTCTCTATTGCACATAAAAGTACAAGCTTACTTAAAACTTGCTTTAGGTTCAGTAATTTGCCATTGAAGTCGCATTTCACACTTGAGATGAAACTGCGCCTTTTTCTTTCTTTTTCGTTTGTAACTGCGACAGAAGTCTCAGGAGAAGATGGCAGCTTGAAAAGATGAAGAGGAGGAAGTAAAACTTTATTCGACCAAGGGATTTGGGCACGTACGTCCCAGGGTCCCCGCACGACCCCACTGTGCTGTGTGTTCATGAGTTCATGCAGTTCCATGACATGGGCGGCCCGGTCAGTGGCGATCTTCTGCTTGGCCGGGTCCGTCAAAAAATCTTTGAACATGGGAGTGCTGGAGTCGACGTTTCAACATGTGGTCTTGTCTCCTTCAATGCAAGCAACTTTGTCCTGAAGAAGGAAAGACCACTTATTGAAACATAGGCTCATGCGACACCCGTGTTTGAGGATCTTCCTTTTTTTTTTCTTTTGAAGCCATTTATACGTACTAACAATCCGTTTGTTTATTCATATCTTCTTTTCAGCATTGCAGCCACCTCTGAAACGACATCATTTCAAGGCTCCGTCAGCGCCAACTTTGCCGGTGCCTCGGCTGGGCAGTCAGTGGCGTGTTCCAACATGCCTGGAACTAGGCAAATGGAAGCGTCCTCACACCATGAAGACAACACGACCGATGTGCGTGGTAAGTGGATCATGAACTTCAGATATTCAAGCAGCGAAATAACTCA
This sequence comes from Rhipicephalus sanguineus, assembly GCF_013339695.2. Lineage (NCBI taxonomy): Eukaryota > Metazoa > Arthropoda > Arachnida > Ixodida > Ixodidae > Rhipicephalus > Rhipicephalus sanguineus. The sequence goes on from NC_051185.1 coordinate 19,959,622, forward strand.
GTTGTACGTCGAACAAGGCTGAAGTTCAGGAAGAGATGGAGGCTTGGAAGAGATTAATATTCTTGAACACGAGGCATTGCTGTAACCAATGTTTCGACAAGTGGTCTTGTCTTCTGTTGCTGCCTCGAAGAAGACAAGACCACGTGTTGAAACATTGGTTACAGCAACACCCCCTGTCCAAGGATCTTTCATCC